>NC_050180.1:4123165-4476915 GCF_008315115.2 Sander lucioperca | reverse complement strand
AATAATCCTCTCCCAAACCCAAAGTTGTCCTGACAGATATGTCTGTAAAAGGAATAGAAAAATAAAATAAGGGCAATTGAATAAATAAAACTCTTAGACAATATGAAGAAAAATGTATTTTAAAAATATCAAAACTATCCCTATACATTCTTCATACGTTTGTTATTGCATGGAGCTATAAGAAGTTGCAGTATTTAGACGCTGAGGTGCCAGTGCCCTGCAGATGATTTGCCAGATGTTATTGAATTTACATGTGCACATTAGACAAATGTATATGTGGAGGCTCATGTTAGAAATGACAAAAATAAAAACTAATGCTAAGCTAAAATCAAAACATACTAAGTAAATTTGACTTTCTACATAAAATATGAGAAAAAAATGAGACTGTAAGTCAAAAATTCAGCTGATCTCATAATTTAGACTTTTGATCTCACACATTTGAGGCAGTATATCTCATATTTTGGACGTGCTATCTCAAAAATGATGACTTGTTTTGGTTTTGACTCATTTTTAGACAGTAGCCTATGTTAAAATTATGAGAAACTAACACTATGTCACAAGTAAAATCTTAAAGTCTTTGAATAAACTTTGAATAATAAGTCAAACTTCTGATTTAGTTTGTCATATTTATTACTTAGATGGTCAACGTTTCTACGTAGCTCAATTTTTTTTTTTATTATACAATATTTCAGAATATAAATCTTATGGCCAACATTTCTCACATTGATCAGATTGTCAGTATTACAGTGCAATATAAACAAAAGTGAAGAAGATACAATGAAAGCCATAACAAAAAAATTATTAATAAATCAAAAAAGGAAAAGAAATACAATGGAAATTGTAATTGTTTCATTTCAATCTGGGGTCGGATTAAATGAAAGGTCTGATAAACACTCATAACGATCGTATCGCACAATTATAATTAAATCGGTATTGACGTTTCAAATCTGCGTTTCCATTGATGTGAAGGCATGACCCGCCCTACTCTGCCTCTGATTGGTTAGGTTTAAGCATTAAGGAGTTTGGTTTGGTCAGGGTTAGGGTATGGATACCAGTGTAAGCCAATCAGAGGCAGAGTAGGGCGGGACATGCCTTCGACATCCTAGGAAAAGAAATATCAAAGATCCTCTGACCTCATTTTTTTCATTGCTTTTTTTCAAACACAACAATAATGCGCATGCGTCAAGCCGTGACGTGTCGAGAAAGTGTCAAACAGAAGGATGTAAAAATGATCGAAAACACTCGAGATAAACTTACTAGGATATTTAGTAGTCGCCCACAGCGGCAGTTTGGATAACCTCACCCCTGGAGTCAGCCGTAGCTGTAAATGTTATAGACTAACCACTCCTCTTCAGTTGAGCTGAGGAAATAGGTTTAACTTACTTTTGGACCCGCGACATTGACCGTCGAGCTAAGTTAGTTAGCGACAGTTGAGCTAACCGGACTCGGTGAAGTAGCCAAACTAAACAGTAGCATGGTAACGTTAACCGGCTTATTTAACATTACCATGTAGTTAATGTTAAACTGGCAGTGTAAACGTTAGATAGCCACTTTGGTTAGTTTGGTCGTTCGTCTCTCATTTAGCTTTCAGCGCGGTGACGTTAACGTATCCAGCCGGGTAGCTGGCAGCAGGACTGACCTACGGAGAGAAAGATGTCTCGGAGGCGGCTGGACAGTCGCAGCGGGCTCGCAGCTGGTCTGCTCGGCGAAATTCAGACTCCAATCAGCACGGAGCCGATGGAAAGTGTGTATGAAATCACTGGAGAGCTTGGAAGGTGAGTCCAACATTATATGACTGTTGTCCCGGGACTATCAGGGTCCCTGAGGGAGGTTCAGAGGGTCTCCTCCGGGCAGAATGCTGTTTGCACGAATGTTAAAAGTTGTTCCGTTTTGCACTGGTATACTAGGCTTTCATAGGGATGAGTGTATCAATTGTACAATTTGCATTTGAAATGGATCTGGATTGTTAATAGGAAGTCCAACTGGTATATACATAACGTTATTAACAGGGCAGCATTGCATTACAACATTCTGATAAGCTCATAACCACAGTAGCCTATATATAGACCACAGTTTACAATTGTATAACATAAAGTTTGGCATCTATTGACCGACACTGCTTAGGAAAGCCTTATTAATGCAACAGTAAGGAGAGCCTGAGACTGTCATACATTTCCATTTTCATTCAACTCCGTGGTAGTTTATGAAGTATTCTAATTTTGATAATTCTTTATAATCGATACTTGTGCTAGTGCCATACAATTTATTATTACATAGTTAGAAATGACAGTCCGTTTCTGTTAGGGGTGGGAGAAAACATAGAAAACCGTATGTATGACGATTTTTAAAATCGATTCTTTCCCCCAGAATGGGTATGTTTTATTTGTTTACCAATGATTCACCTTAATATTTTGTGTTTCTATGATACCGAAAATGCAGAAAATCCACGTTTTGCACTTCTTTATAAATGCAATAAATGTCAAACTGACATGTGAACTGCATTCTTTTTTTAGAAAACAATCAGTTTTTAGAAAATGTCTCATGATATATTATCTCTAGAAGTGTATTATTCGACTTTTGTTTTTGTTCAAGAAGAAAAAGAAAATCCCAATACTCAATACTATCGAATCGAAATACTTCTAGACTCGCAACAAATGAAAATTGCAATACAAATCGAATCGGCACTCACGTATCATGAAAGAATCCAATCGGGACATATCGTCCCAACCCTGGTTTCTGTATTATAGAAACGGAGTATTGAGACTAAACTAAGTTATATTGTCAGTACAGATTGAAGACAACTTTAAACATGAGAATAAACACGCAATAACTGCCACATATCACATACGGACAACGGAAACATTTTATCTGACCAATTATAGTAATATATTCAAGTCTGCATTGTCTGTAACTTCTGTATTTTCATACATGAGTAGCACAGATCAAGTAATTGAAACTTTAACTGCATTTGGACTTTGGATTGTGCGCTTTAACCACTGTAAATACACGAGCCTCGCAGTGCCAGGGATGACCTGACTGATGGTGCTACAGTAGACCTTTGTCATGTGTTTGGCACTGTGTGTGAGCCATGGCAACAGCTGAGGGTGGATGATCATGCCCTAAGATCTCTGAGGTGTGTTTGAAGGGATGTGTCATGCAAGCATGTACTGTATAATTCTGATTTCAAAACAGGGGGGGAGGAAATGCGCACATGTGGAAACCAGACGTTTAGAAAGAAGAAATGGTACAGGCCACTTCTGTTCACTTATGTGTGTGCAATTTGTCAAACCAGGAAGTTCTGAGGTGCGATATTTTTTTAAGAACATGATAAGGGCAATTCTAGTTCTGCTTTTGTCCTTTTAAGGAATGTTTATTGTCAGCTTCTGTACAGCAAAGTCTTAAAGTAATAAACAGTGACATTTAACAGTGGAGAAATTCAGTTTCACCGCGTTTTATGTATTTCTTTGTCAGGTTGGAACTTTCAGTGGTATTTATTGTCAATCTGTCAATATTTCTTTTTGGAACTGGTTGTGCATTCATCAGTATTTTCTCTATTCACATGGTATGGAATGACGTGTGTAATGTGAGAAGGGTGAAAGACAGTAACAGAAATAATTATAAAACCCAGTCTGCAACTTTGTTTTAGGTTTTATGGTACGCAGCTGAACTAAAGCCCTGTTAAAAATCAGTTCCCTGCGCAGCGTCACACGTCAGAGTTAGTGACTAGCAGGTTAGAATAGCATCCGGCAAGCTATAGAGTTAGAAATGTTTGGCGTAGACCATGTGGTGGCTGTGTAACTGTTAGGGCTGCACAATATAGTTTTTTATCATCGTCGCAATATCAACCGTTGCAACATACACATATCAGGAAAGGCTGCGACACATCGCCGATGACACTTAGAGATTTTTTTTTGTTGTTATTTGAAAGAAACTATCAGTAGAAAACTGCACTTTATAATGTAACTGTCAATTTAGTAGTGCCTTTTATATTCAATTCAATGTTCAATTTGTTCAATAGAAGAATGTTGAAAACGATTTCCTTTCACTTGTTTTAAATTCAACAAGCAATTTTTGCATTTAAGCAGAACTGAGTACACTTTTTAATATTTGTTTATTTATCGCAAATAATATTGTTATCGCGGTAATCAACGTTATCGCATAGCACATATTTTCCTCATATCGTTCAGCCCTAGTATCTGTCACCTTTTTTAAAGTGCTCATATTATGCTCATTTTCAGGTTCATAATTGTATTGAGAGGTTGTATCAGAATAGGTTTACATGGTTTAATTTTCAGAAAACACCACTGCACATTGTACTGCACATTGCTGCAGCTCCTCTTTTCACCCTGTGTGTTGAGCTCTCTGTTTTAGCTACAGAGTGAGACATCTCACTTCTGTTCCATCTTTGTTGGGAGTCGCACATGCTCAGTAGCTAGGTAAGGACTACTAGCCAGTCAGAAGCAGAGTATGAGGGCGTGCCCTGACAGTACCTAGGTAAGGACTACTAGCCAGTCAGAAGCAGAGTATGAGGGCGTGCCATGCTAGCAGCTAGGTGAGCATTATAACGTGTGTTCCAAAGTGACCACGTTTGTCTCTGAAGTAAAGGCTGGACTACAATAGAGCTGTTTGGAGCAGTTTGTGAACAGTGTTTTCTGTTGGAGATGGTAAGTCCCTTTGGGGTGGACTTTGGGCTTTTTCACTTTGTAAACCTATAACGTGCACAAATAGATAAATAACACAATAAAGGAAAGGGGAAAAGGCAAAAAACATAATATGAGCACTTTAATGTTTTCCTTCCCCCTGGTAGCCAAAAGTTGATAAATGCAATCTATCAAAGGGCAGTCGACCAATTGTATACATGAAGATGAGTTTACCTTTTATGAGGAGTGTAAGTTAGGCTGTATATTGTACAATATCAACAAGTTTAGTCAAGAGAAAATACCCCTTATGACATCATCAGTGCTTAGAGATCCAGGACTTTAGTGAAGTGTAATACTGAACTTCTGGAATGCCTCTTTCATAACCGTTTACTACTACTGTATAATTAAAAGTCAAGGATAAAGACAAATGGCCATCACATGTCTTAAATTGCTCATTTAGTGTGATAAGAGTCCCAACATGTATTCAGCTTAGTTCATAAATGGTTGCCAGATACTACAGGAGGCAGGACTATTCAACATGGCATGGAGTATCATTGCTGTGCTTTTAGCTTTGAAAATGTTGTGTATGAAATGCTAAAACTGCATGAAAACATGACTTGTAAGTTAACAGTGATAGGTGGTGCTACAGAGAAATAGCATAGTTTAGCTCCATTGTTCTATCAGAGTCCTTCTGGGTCTGAAACCTTCAGTCACTGCCCTTGGGTTTGTGGATTGCAGTTATTTTTGGATTGAAATAGCTTTTCCATGGCCATGGGGAGAAGTGTTTCCACTAATGGCATAAAATACTCTATCCGCTAAATGCCAAATGTTTGTTAAGTTAGAGGAAGGAAGGTCTAGTTCTCAGGACAATTTGGGGGTTAATCATTTTGCCGGCCTTCTTGTTCAGGTATAGTTTAGGAGATAAACTTTAATCATTTAAGAAAAAAAAAAAGACTAACCATGTGTCATGAATACCAAATAAGCACGGCATGTTTCTGATGATTCCGTATTGTTGGATTGTTGCTTTCCAGGTTGCTCAGTGATGAATTCTTTCCCCTTCCATCTAGTAGCAGATAGACACTTGTATCTTCCCAGTCTTGAGTAACGTGAACAATTGCCCCAATGATCAAGACATGGAGTTAGATAACACACAGTTATCTAATGCCAATACTTGTATAGCACCATTGTCCCAATGCTGCAATCAGTTACAACAAGCCATATGTCATTAGGCCTGAGAATATGTCCAGTATATTCATTAATATCATGTATTGATTTATTTTAAAAGTGTTGTGGAAACATGTTGTGGTGTAAGTTACCATTCTAAAGAGATACAATTTAGTAAATACTGAACATCATTTTCACCAAACTGCCTTTAGCTTTCCTCATTACCATCCACTGTAATGTGAGGGACAGCTGGACAAGTTGGCCTGTGATTTCCCACCATTAACATGTACTGTGAGCCATATTGAAGTGGGACTTTTTCTTAAATTCCATATGACTTAACCTGATGTGTAATACAATTAGAAATCTAAGCCCTGTAACTTCACTAATTGGAGAATGTTAGCTCTTTTAATGGATGAAATGAATTCAATCTGAACTAGTTTTTTTTTTATGGGAGACTTTCTAGTTCTGACGACAGAGTTTGTCGTTTGCTGTGCAGATTGTAAAGCCCTCCGAGGCAAACTTATGATTTGTGATATCGGGGCAAAATGAAAATGAATATGACCTAAACCGTACGCCCACTTTCTGCTTCCTAGGGGGAAGTTTGCGGTGGTCAAGCGCTGTGTGGAGAAGGCCACGGGGAAGGTGTTTGCTGCCAAGTTCCTACGGAAGAGGAGGCGAGGCCGTGACTGCCGGGCCGACGTCATCCACGAGATGGCCGTCCTGGAGGCGGCCCGTAACAACGCCCGTGTGGTCAACCTGCACGCGGCTTACGAGACAGATCACGACATCGTCCTGCTGCTGGAATAGTGAGTTCCCAGCAACGCCAGTGGCATATTCTTTTTACCTTTTTGTTTTCATTTAATAACGTGGCCCATCATATTTAACAATCTCTGAACCTGTCTTAACACTAGGCTAAATGTTTCTTCCACAAACAAGTAAAAACATGCACAGGCAGCAGTATGATCCCATTGAAGGGCACAGTCCTGTTAGTCCAATCTTAAAACTCGCTGCTTTTTCATGTAGTGCTCATTCTTCCTAACAGGTTTGTCTGGATAGCTAGATTACCGTACAGTTTAGAGCTGAAACTCCTGAATGAACATGGTCTTAGGTATCATGTTCTTCTGACCTCCTGACCTTTCGCGTTCAATTATGTTTTCAAATGAACCGGCCTTCCTTGCCTGACATTCATCTTGTTTCTGTGTACCATCAAAACAGAAACTAGATGTGAGGCCCACATTAGAAAGAGGAATACACAGGGGCTGTCTGGAGCGAATCGCTATCATTATCCAACCACACCTCTATTACGTGTTGTTGTTGTTGATGTTGGAGACATGTTAATCCCTTCCCGAGAGCAAAGGACAGCACTTAGTTGATCTAAGACAGTCTGGACAGCTCCAAAAGGGCTAAGGAAAATAACAAATTACAAACCCGAATAACTTGAAATGTTGTAAAATCAGGCTTTGGCTGACACTCTTACCTACAGTGCTTTACAGTGAGTAAGCAGGATTGAGGTTGCTTTCTTGCTGATTCCCATTTTGCCAGGACATGTAGGATCAAACCAGTGGCCCTCTGGCGATGGGTTGGCCCCTGAAACCACTAGGCCACCCTGCAATCCTTGACTACAGTATATTTCCGTTTGTCTTGTTGAAAGTGCATCACATACAAAACTGCATTTAAATGTCCAGTATTGTACTCTTCCTTGGACATTTCAATAGATGAGCAGTCGATGCAGTCTCTGTGTGTGTGTGTGTGTGTGTGTGTGTGTGTGTGTGTGTGTGTGTGTGTGTGTGTGTGTGTGTGTGTGTGTGTGTGTATTAACAGTTTGTTTTCTCCGTGCCCAGTGCGGCCGGTGGGGAGATATTTGACCACTGCGTGTCTGAGGAGCTGCTGCCAGAGGCCCAGATCACTCGTCTGATCAGGCAAACACTGGAGGGAGTCCACCATCTCCACCAGAGCAGCCTGGTGCACTTAGACCTCAAGGTCTGTACACGCACACACACACACAACACACACACACACACACACACACACACACACACACACACAGGTTTGTGGCACTATCTTTGTGGGGACCCGTCATTGACATAATGCATTCCCTAGCCCCTTACCCTAACCTTAACCATCACAACTAAATGCCTAACCTTAACCCTTACCCTCACCCTAACCATAACCTAATTCTAACCCTAATCCTAAAACCAAGTCTTAACCCTCAAACAGACCTTTAAAGTTGTGGGGTCCAGCATTTTGGCTCCACAAAGCTGTTGGGACCCCACAAGTATACTGGACTCCCGGTTTTTGGACCCCATAAATATAGTTTAACAAGCCCACACACACAGTCACATGCATGAGTGTAGCTGGAGTCGAGGGAATCTATTTTTACACGTTCACTCGCTTCACCACAAACTGCCCACTTAAGTGCTTGGCTGTGTGTTCCCTTTTTCATTTTTTTTTTTTTTTTTTAAGTTGGACTCAAAACCCCAATTTCCTATTTTCATGACATAGTCAAGCCCAGAAGTAGCATTCTAGTTGGTACCAGAACCCTTTGGTCAGGGTAGAGTGGGAAAGCTCAACGGCACAGTGTAAAAACAAATTATGATTCTTACACTCCTGTAAAAAGCTGTGAAATGAGGGCTTTGTTACCGGGCATTCACGGTTTCGGATGGATCCCCATGTCCCCAGAATGTTACACTCCACTGTGTGTTATTTCAACATGCAGGAGATGCTGATCGGCTTCAAAACCACAAAATAAACGTGTGTGTGTTTGGTGTAAACAAAAGGAGCTCGTGCTGTACTGTATGTACAGTAACTTTTCTTGTAGAGAATGTTGCAATAGTTTAACTCCAGCAATGTTTGAACAGTGTCATGTGCTCAGGGTGTTTTTCACCGCGCAAATAATCATTTTACAGAAAAGTAAACACCTCTCCCTTGGAGGGCAAAGATTATTATTATTGACCAAGGATTCAAAAGAGAACCTGACTCGTGTTGTGTAATAAGTTTGAAGTACGTACTTCTGCTCTCGCCGTGATGTGTGTCCGCTTTGCTTCTCTCTCAGCCGCAGAACATCCTCCTGACCAGCCTGTGTCCTCCAGGAGACATAAAGATCGTAGACTTTGGCCTGGCACGCAGACTGGGCGCGGTTGGAGAGCTCAGAGAGATTCTTGGCACACCTGAATATGTGGGTAAGGTGGTGTTCATGAAACGTGCTTTGATTACTCCAAAACACGCACAGGAGGGTATGCCGTCACCAGCATACCCACATTCAGTCCGGAAACCTCCTCCAGAGTCAAACCGCTCTTGTGTAATGCTAATAGAAATGCCTTTGTAGGTCTCACTACACTTAATGGATAGATGCATTGTCTTTCAATACAACCCTGCTGTCCCACAGTTCTTGTCCAGCCTTCCCATGTTTTTGTACATTCCTGAAACAGATAAGTAGATGACTCAGCACAACAATAACCATGCCCAAACAGAAATGCAAAACGTCAGCCGTGGTGAAATTCAACAGCGTGCGGTGTGAAAGGCTACGGCAGGAAATTACATGAAGGCATTCTTGCAATATCGAATGACAACTGGCTTTTTCCCCTCTCATGTCTTCTTTCAGCTCCTGAGATCCTGAATTATGAGCCAATCACAACAGCCACTGACCTATGGTGAGTCCGATCCGGCGAAACTGGCAGTGGCCGAAAATGTGCCGCTTGGACCGTCACTTCTATCACCTGGACTCTAAACTAAATCCTTTTTGTAAATGAAAATGAAGGGGGATCCATTGTGAAGCCACAAACCACAAAGTAGCTCCTGCTAAAGCTAATAGCTGTTTACAGTTTGGGTAATCATTTTAATGGTCACCTTTGTTCTGACTTTTGTAAGTGGCCCAAAATTATGGAAATGGGGTTTAGTTTTCACAGAACGATTGACTAAATCAGCCAGCCTTGCGGTGCTCAGCCCACTCGGCTCCTGTACGTATTGTGACAGTGTTCTCACTGTGTGTGTGTGTGTGTGTGTGTGTGTGTGTGTGTGTGTGTGTGTGTGTGTGTGTGTGTGTGTGTTCCTCAGGAGTGTGGGTGTTATAGCCTACATGCTGGTGACGGGCGAGTCTCCCTTTGTCGGGGACGACAAGCAGGAGACGTATCTGAACGTGTCCCAGGTCAACGTGGACTACAGCAGGGAGGCCTTCTCCAGGGTGTCTGAGCTGGCCGTGGACTTCATCCGCAAGCTGCTGGTCAAAACCCCCGAGTGAGTAGAACCACCTCACACTCCATTCAGCCCTCAAGTGAGTTCTTTTTGAATGAAATCCAAATGGAATGTTAGCACGGAGCCGGTTCGAGAGGAGTTTCCAGGAGACAGCCCAACAGTCTGCTCGAGGGGCAGACTGCACACTGCACAGCCGAGAGCAAATAAAGCTCTTCTATTTCCCCCGCACAGACATCAAAACATGTTGCTGTAGCAAGTATGATAGGATGAACGGGGGGGATACACCGCAGTCCTAGTTCTGACTTCTCTGTCATATTAAGTTTTTTAGTGAGGTTTTAGTTTGTAATCTATATATAGGAATAAGTCTGGTCACCTTGGGCTCTAGGAACATTTTCTGCTGTTTTTTAGACCAAATAATTCATGGAATAATCCCCAAAATAACCTGTTGCATGTTAATTAGAGTTGGAATCTTCTCGATTTATGTGTCCGAGCATTATTCTGGATGTGTTGTGGTGCTGCAGAGACGTCCCAGCCTAGAAATCCTCCCCTACAGACTACAGAAAACATCAAAAATCGCATAATCCTTTTCTTTTATAAGAATGATAATAATGATGATTCCCTCCAACGTCGTGAGTCATATCGCCAATGCAATATCAGCCAAAATAATCGCAATTAAGATATGTTCCTCATATGGTGCAGCCCTACTGCGAATCGTGAATGGTAATGTTTGTTTGTTAGCGTGGGAGTGGGAGTGTTTAACGCTGTGCTCGGCCCACAGGGACCGGCCCAGCGCTGCCGAGTGTATGAGCCACCCCTGGCTGTGGCAGCTCTGTCTCAGCCCCGACCACACCACCGCCACCCGCACCGTCCGCGACAGGAGCTGCGGCACCAAGTGGGCAGCCCCCCCCGAGGACCCCGAGGACAAGGAGAACTTCCTGGACTCGCCCCACTCTCACGCAAAAAGGTTTCGCTTCGACGAGGAAAGGCCCGCCGCTGGAGACGGTGACTTTTGAAAACGTAAAAAAAAAAAAACGGGAAGAAATTGAAGTTGAAGGCAGGGATGCTCACTCCTTCCTGTGAGCTTTTAAATTCTTTTAAGCCTCCGGAAAAACCAGCAGTCCGCTGTCACCACTCAAAAGTACTTAGGTTGTGTTATATATTTCACTAATTTTCAAAAATTCCAAGATCGACCACTCAGACCAAAGATAACCAGCTAAAACGTTGAGATCTCTCCCTGATCCAGCGCTGTTAAAAAGTGCAAATTGTACAGTATGTCTTAATGAATGCAGTGTGTTTAACCTCAAGTGTTCAATACCTTTTCATTGTTCAAACCTCTGGTGTTTTCCAGTTCCACTCTGTGTTGGGGGGGGTATCGCTGTTCCTGTACTGATGAAGGCTAGCGTGGAGTATTTCTAGGGAAATCTATGCAATGCTTCTCTTGTACATTTTAAATCTATTTTCTAAAACCTTAAAGAAGTTAGCAGCGCTCTGCCTTAAGACCGGGAAGTTAAGTGTTCTTATGCTTCAGCAGAAACGGGCGAGTGTGAGAATCGAGATAAGCGCCTCTGCTTTGAGGAAGTGTGACAGATGTCCTTTATTTGCATGCAGAAAGAGGCTGAGGGACAGCTGGACAGCCGCATTACAGGAAACTCCCCGACTCCGATTTTGTTCTCGGTGTCTGGGTACAAGTCATTCAGTCACCATTTCATTGAAAATTCATAAAACGTGCTGCTGCCAATGCCTTAGCTCCATCTCTTACTACCTGCAGACATCGCTGTATTTCACAACCAAGCTGCACGTAAACACCCAGCAGAGAGGCTGAGTACAAACACAAGCCTAAAACGTTCCTTTATATCTTTTCTTTTTCTCCATGTCTGCAATAGCACGAGGGTCAGTGGGTAGCTCAGGGTTTTATATAAAACTAATTTTATTAATTCCACCATAGCATAGTCCCCTTCCAAAGAATTCAACGTCTCCCACATTTACTATGGATTTTTTCAATGCCAACATGAGCAACAAATCGCGGTATTTTCTGCATTCTTGTATACTCTTCTGTAGTACGATAGAAAGTTAAAAACTGTACCGGCTGAGAAAAAAAAAAAAAAAACCCCAGTGACTCATGCAGTCGTTCACATGCCACACCTAACACTTACTCAAATGATTTCCTCACCGAGCTGCAAGTTCCTCTTCTGTTGGCCGGAAAAAGAGAAACACAACTTTTAGCACTTACTTCATCAGCAGGCGTGTTGAACCGATAAGCAAAAAGGGGAGCTGTTGATGAAAGTGTGTCTGTGTGCTTGTTCCTGAGAGGTGGCCGCTGGGTTTTTCAGAGCCTCTCCAAAGCCATTCAGTGTCCTTTTCATTAAAAGCTACTCCAGTCCTGTTGGCTCAGGGTGCCCGAAGTAATAGAATATATATATATATATATATATATATATATATATATATATATAAAATAGTCCTGTTCTCATCTCAGGGCATGCTGCTCACTCTCTGCTCACTGTTTTGTATTCCTAATGTTATTCTTAAAGGCCTAATTATTATTATTATTATTATTTATGTGCTGGACTTATACTTTATATTTTGATGTAAATAATGTGCTCATGTGTCTTATTATGGTGAGAGAGGATGATTACGGTGTTATTTAAAACCAGCTGTTGTGGTTCTAGTGTAATGAATATGAAATATGAAATGGGAACGTTTAGAGTGCAGTGGATCGGGGGAGACGAAAGCAAAGAAGAGTTTGATGATGATGGTACCGGGAAGTAAAGCCAGAGACGAGTCCGATGGTTTCAGTCGGGAGGAAGATGATGAAATACTCCGCAAATGTGGAGTTGGAAATCTGTCTGTCTTGAAAGAAGTGTTTAAAGGACTAATTCCATTTTTTTTTTTTTAGGAAATGAGCGCATTTCCCAAAATGTCGAACTAGTCCTTTTTTAAGTTGAGTGTTAAGATATGTAGGCGCCAAAGGCTTTTTGGGTGATGAGAAAGTAGAAATGATGATTTTTTTTTTGGCATGGTTTTGAAAAAGAGACGGATGTTTGTCCCAAGAAAGCGAACCACTGTATAATGTGAAATATGAGGTGCTATTGATTCACAGGATCTGCCATCTTTTTGTTCGCTTGAACGAGTTTAAAAAAAAAAAAAAACACCTCCTAAAGTGCAGAGCTGGCAACTCTGATTGCTCTTAATCTCCAGTGAAACATTCCGCTTTTTGTTCTGAGGTGCCAAACCGAATAAGACCACATTGTGTTTTTGTATGTTGTTGTCACCAGCTGGTACAATGGCCTTTGTGTGGGAGATGGGCGTCTCCAGCCACGGCCATGCTGTCATACTTAGAAAAACTGGAACACCACGCTGTAAAACGTTTTTCATCTCGACGAGTCATTTCATCTCACCGAGTTAGCAGATTCTACTTGAGCTTGTCGTTAAGATTTATTTTTCTTCTAAACAGCAGGAAAGTATAGCCAGAGAAGTCACAGCATCTGTTTTGCTACTGTATAAGGAAATAAGCTTGAATCTCAAGAGTAAAAGTACGTCCAGTCAGTCTACTCTGCTTTTTCTAATACCTCTCCAAACAGGTGTCGGCGTCTTGAAATAATCTTAATTCAGGCTGAAATGATGTGACGTGGATCAGTTGTACAGAAACGAGTAAAGCTTTTCCTGTCGCAGCAGCAGCATCTGTGAAAAAGCGATTTTAAGACTTGACGAGTAGCGTGATCTTGAGAGCAGATTAGACTTGTTTTGCAGTGCAGTGATGTCAGGGAGCTCACTTTGCAGGATGACGGAACGCTCGAATGGGTCGGACAGAGTGGCTCCTGTTTGCTGGCCCTTGTCTGTTCACCACTCGAACATGACTTGTGCTGTGGTGTTGATTTAGTTATTTTCATCAGCTAGTCACTCATAGCCTGTGTGTGTGTGTGTGTGTGTGTGTGTGTGTGTGTGTGTGTGTGTGTGTGTGTGTGTGTGTGTGTGTGTGTGTGTGTGTGTGTGTGTGTGTGTGTTCATTGTCCGAGCGGTGCTGAGCAGTCAGGCAGTCATCCTCACAAGGTGGAGCACCACTGATGTCACCCAACATTCCTGTTAGTTCTGTGAGACTGAAAGATACTGTAGGTTACAGTCAAACCAGCCACAAGCACAAGCAAATAAATGTTCCAGAGATGTATGTTTATTTTGCATTTTATATTGTTTTTTGTTTTTTTTAAATGTATGAGCATTCTGATTGCATCTGAAATGACTAAAAAAACAAAGACATAATCCTTATTGTATTCTGATCAACTGCAAGCTAATATGTAGGCATCACAAAGCAAACTGAAAAAGCTCATTAAAGGTTGTAGAAAATATCTGTTGGAGTATTGTATGTCTTTATTTGTTGCCTTGAGTCAATCCAGTGTAGGTGAGCATCTTTTTCAATGTCCTACTCTTTCCACACTGCTGCCACCTGCTGATTCAAGCGAGCTCTGTTACACTAGTGACAAACTAATGTCTCTGTTGCATTCTCTCATTGGCTAACAGTTCACAGGACAAAATAGCATGGTGACAATGTATACCAATTAGCAAGCAGATGATTTTAAATAAAGCAAGTCATCTTTAATCAGCATTAGCATACAAGAAGTTAACTTAATGGAATGATTTAAAGTTACATTCAGCAAAATGAGGTGCAGCCATCAGCATAGTGCAAAGATGCTTACACAGAGATCATACAGACTGGAGTATATCCTATAGAAATTAACACATGCTGATACATTCGCACAAAACTACCAGGCATGTGTATTTTCTTTCACATATTGCAATAAACAAAGTTCAGTATATAACGCATTTCTGCCACCATGAGGGGAAAATAACCACGAGTTTAAATGTGCCTTGTCTCATAACATTACAGTTTGTCTAGTTAGAACAATTGTTTATAAGGTAATTTGATATAGTGTCGTGTAACGTGAGGAAAAGAGCCAACCAAAGGGACTACTCCAAAGTTAACATGCTCAGTTAATATTTTAAAAGGATGTCATGAAATGGGCCGGTATGTCAAAGCGTTATATTGAGTTCATTCCTAACAGCAAATGACAAAATCTCTCCTCAGGGTCCACATTAGAGGGTGTCAATTTTTCGGGACTCCCGCGGGTCACGTGATTCCCGCGGGAGTCCCGCGGTACGGGAGTAAATTTCATTGTCGGTAACGTGTTCGGGACGGATCAAGAATAGAAATCAACGGGAGCGGGACGGAGCTGGAGATTAAATTAAGAAATGACGCTGCAATGTGGTGAGTGCGCTCAAAGATTGCGAGGCATTTCGTTTTAGAAAAGAGAACCACATACGTTTGTTGATTGGGAATACGATGACCCTCGGGAGTCTCGATAAATTGTCACTACTTAACCCACCCAGCAGAGAGAGACACACGGCTCTGCAGCGCTGCATTCACACAACTACATCAGCACAGCAGAGCAGAGGAGCCGCTCTCGCTCCCTCGGCCATCGCTGCAGCTGTACACACACACACACACACACACACACACACACACACACACACATATATAACTTTAAACAACATAAGGAATGAAGCGGGACGGGATTCGGGAGTCTCTCGGGATTTTGCAGGACAGGATTTTTTTTGGGAGGGCAGTCCGATGATCGGGATGTGACAGGAGTATTTTCTTGGGATCGGGATGGGATGGGAGCGACAATTGATTCCCGTGTCACCCTCTAGTCCACATCATCTTCATCAGCAGATGAAATTCAAAGCTAATCTGCTCCATTTGCTGAAAAAGAACCTGTGATATGACTGAAAGCTCTGGAACAGCTACTAAATTGACCTTGAGGTGAGATTGTGTTGGGAACCCAAGTAAAGGAATGACAACAGAACCTTTTTTTATGTTGTTAACCAAGTAAATTAGCCAAATGTTTGAAAACAATCAAGAATTCAGCATCAGACATTCAGATGTCTTAAAGTAGCTCAACACAAGTGCACATAGAAACACAACGTAATGAGCTGTTCTGCTTCAGCCGAACATAAATTAAAGTAATAATCTCAAAGATTTCCATTGAAATAAATGTCTTGTTAACTATCTATTGCTGAATGAGGTAACACGATGGTGATTGAATGCCTTGCATATAAAGTATTACAAACTGGGTGTCTGTAGCGACTAGGGCTGGGTACCGTCTGGATTTTTACAATTCCGATGCCGAACGGGTACTTTTAAAACGATTCCGATTCCTAAACCGATTCTTGAAAAAGTGTAATACGTTTACTAGCGATAACGTGCAGTGAATGGTTAATATGCTTTCACGTCCGTTTTGGTGAGCCCAGAGGGAAAATATGGCATTTTAAAAGTAGCCTACATTTACGGTAGCTAGCTAACGGTAAAAAATATTTCAGTCGACACATTAAGTGGAACCGAAATTTGCGTTCTAATCTGGTCCGAGATCGATGTCTACGGACAATGAAACTAGTGAACGTGAGATCCAAAAACACACCTGCGATCAGCATCGAAACAGAGATCTTCAAGATTGTACCTTTTAAGTTCAGTTAAAAATAATGCAGAAATTAAAACAAGTCACAACGTTACACTTAATCACATAAAACGGAAATGAGAGAAATTCCCTCATAAGCAAAATCCAGCTGAAACAACATACATCATTCATGTTTCTAAATCGACAGCTCTGAAGCAACACGAAGCAAGAGCCAGAATCAAATGTAAAAGGTTCCATTAAGCCTGAAGAATAAAGAACCTACCTGCATGTTCCTACTGTGGCCACAGGTGGGAGGGGGGGGGGCAGGGGAAAGGCTCCTGGGTCATCAAACTCAGGACAAGTGCATTTAGCAGCAGGAAGTGCAACACACCAGCATCTGTTACATGTTCTAAATTCTTAAATCATTCAAAACAAATGAGGTAAGACCAGCGAATGAGACCTCAGTGGTAAGGTCTCAGGACCAATCCAAGCCAAACTCAAAACTCCTGAATGACCCTGAAGTGGTTTTCGATGGAGGGGGGCTCGTCCTCAAAGTGCAGCTTCTTTCTTGGACAGGCCCCAAACTCCTCCAGGGTCTTAATGAAGTGTGCGTGCTCACGGCCCACCCAGGCCCGCATCGGGTCACACACCTCGTACGGGGTCACGTGGGCGTGGATCGACACTCCGCAGGAAGCCAGTTCCTTTAACACTTGCTTGTTGGTCACCCAGGTCTCACTGCCCCCCGGGTGCCCGCCGTCCAGCCAGTAAATGTCCGAGACGCGACTGACAAAGTGCGACATCTGCAGGTCTGCGCGGGCGCCGGCCAGCTCGTACACCATCTGGTTCAGCACCACGCAGCCTTTGCTGAAGCCCACCAGTGTCAGGGAAAACCCTGGGGGGATGCTGTCAGCGCCTCCTTGTGGCTGAAGGGGGTTTGGTAAGTTGGCTCGCTCCATGCCGTGGCTCAGCAGGGCCCTGTGATCAGAAAGGCTTTTAGACTGCTAACTGGAACGCAACACAATCACCATGCAGTCATTGGGTAAAGCTCATACTGTAATGTGTTTTCTGAGACTTTGGCAATGCAGAGGTCTTTACAACTGATGCACTAAGAATTCAGCAACTACTATCTAACTACTATCACAATTATTTGGGGAAAATGCGAGGAACTTATTGTTTTTTTGCCGCGCAATCACATTTTTTAAAATCGGCTTGGGATGCTCAAAAACTCACAAGAATTGGCACACTTGTCAGACCTAGTGAAAAAAGTTCTGTAGTGGCTGGGCTCGGACGTGGCCAGCGGCCTCCGTAGCGCCCCCAAACGCACACCAGGGCTGGGATAAAGTTCCTTCGATGATTTGGTTGGGAGCGTTGCTCTTATCTTGACACCCCTATAGCGCCCCTAGCCATATTTTGTAATCATGTGAAAGTGAGAGCTCTCTTGTCCTCAAAACATCTTTCTTTTGACAGATGAGAGCACGGATTGGTCCCGTGTCCACTGATGCACTCCCTGCTGATTGGCTGATTAGGAGGCTGGGCTATTTAACTTCCTGTTTCACAAGTCTACACCAAGGCTTGATGTTGGCAGCAGCTTATTCCTCATCATTCTCCAATCTTTGTACCGCTGTGCTAGTTCTATGTTAACTGTGTTAGTAAAAGTGCTGTAGTAAACCAGACTGTTAAAGCAAGAGGCTAACCGCTAGGGCCGTAACAACCCCAATTAGTTAGAGCGGTGTCGCCGTGGTAAAACATGCAAATTGCCTGCCCCAAATTTCACATGCTGGATAAGAGTCCAGACCTGGCGACATCTACACCTTCATATTGCCCACAGAAGGTGTCGGCCTCTACTTAACCATAACACAGTTATTTAATGGGTCCTACACGTCGGGTTGGAGGATTCCCGCTCCTCTGTTGTGTTGTGCTTTGGGCCCGCTCCTTGGCTGGTTGGGTCTGGTGCCTTTATAACACACTGTACACTACCTGTTCAGCAGACGGACAAAGTTAGCGACTAGCTGGTGAACATAGTGGAGCATTTAGTCAAATATTTCCCTCAAGAGGTGGTAGGGACCAAAGCAGAGCTACAGGAGGAAAGAATATTGGACTTACATCATATAAGTTACATGTCTGTAAGAAGTGCTGAGTTCAAAACTTGTTTGCTTGCCCCCAAGTGACCAAATGGGATTTAACCCATACAACATAATTCAGATGATATATGTTGGATAAACTGATCGTGGAAGAAAAAGTTTTAAAAACAACAAGAAACCTGAGTTGGTGAAACACTCCAATGTCAGGTGAGTAGGGCGAGTGCTCCGGTGCCCCGAACATGTTGCTCTCCACAAAGTTTTGGTAGCAGCTGAACTTGTGGAGATACATGCGGGAGGCTCGGACCACCCAAACATGTTGGTCAGGGAAGCGTCGGCCCAGGGTGAGGGCCACCTGCTCCAGACTCCAGGAGAGCCACTGGGCTCCTTCGGGCTGCAGAGCCATCTCCTCCTCAAAGTTCTGCATAGACAACCACACACACAGAGAGAGAGGTTGTTTAAAGCTGCAGTACACAACTTTTACACACTGGACAGACTGATCTCATGAAATGGCGTATGTATGACACGCCAATTCGTATGCCATTATTGGCGTGTTATCAAGACACATACTTGCTTTTTAGCGTGTTTATCAACGCCGTTTGGCCTCCATTGACTTACATTACCTTGCAATTGTGTGTGAATTGACGCCGTAGGGAGTAGTATGAAATAGAGATGGTCCGATACCATTTTTTGCTTCCCGATACTGATTCTGATACCTGAACTTGTGTATCGGCCGATACCAAGTACTGATCCGATACCAGTGTGTCATATATTTTAATATATAGTTTTAACAACTGTATACTACTATCCCTGTATGGATGGGATATTATTTCTATCTTTGTTGTTGGTCTGGCTCAGGTTAAACTCTTTGTGAAACATGAATGCCACAGAACTTTCTTTTATTCTGCAGTTTGACGGTCAGTTATAATACTGGTATCGGTATAGGAACATCTCTAGTATGAAAGGCTGAAAATACGTGTAGAGAGGTTGGTTGGGGGGGTGGATGGGTCAAACACAGGACTTTCACCCAGGAGACCGGGGATCGTGTCCCGCGTGTCACGTTTCCTAAACCCAACCGACGCTTTCTTCTTTTCCTAAACCCAACCCGTCTAAGTGGCGTGTATGTTTACGTCCGCTGTATACAGCGTAGACATACATGCGGATAGCTCAAAATGCGTACAGATAACACGCCACTTGGTTTTAGGAAGTGGGCGTGTATGTTTACGCGAAGTCATGATATCACGTTGCACTGGAACAACATGAAATATATGACATATACCTATTGTCGCTCTGCAACTGTTTTCAGTAGGAGTGCTAAATTCCACTTTGGCTAAAATTAGCTGTTAGGGGGTGACTTACGCTGTGTTATTGGGCCTTTAAACACTTGAAATTCAGAGAGAACGATGCAAAAAAAAAAACATCTTTCAAAAAATACTCTAAAGATGTTTGCAAAATGATTAATTTGTTTCTTTGACAAATGTTAGCTTCGATCTGTGAGCCAAACATCCTCTCCAGTGAGTCTGACTGAAAACATCACACACATCAGTCTCTCTTTGACGCGCGTAATTAGTTCCATCAGCAGCTTCTCTTCAGCCTGCCGTCAGACTGTGAGGTCCTGAACACAATGACTTCATTCATTTTTATTAACATGGAAACGTCACTGTGACAGCATCCTGCACATACAAACGTCTCCTGGCAAATACCAGCACACGGTGGGAATATTAACACTTGTCTGGTAAGTTGCATAATGAATTGCAAATGAGGACAATGAATAGATAGATGGATGGGGCACAAGAATAGCTTCAGGACATGAGGCGCGTTCTTGAATTCTTGATAGCAATTAGACAAGGAAAACAAATGGGTGATGTTTAATTAATTATTTATTTTTTTACACTAGATTAGTAAGTGTCCCTTCCACTTACTAAAAAAAAAAAGAAAAAGAAACAATAGGCCTCTGATGAGACCGTTTTGCATAATCTGACAGCTGCAGCAATTAGATGTTTGGCACAGGCTGGAGAGACACTACCATGTCCTACCTATTCCCCAAAGCGGTTTACTCAAAACTGCACACACGTTCCCAAACACACACACACACACACACACACACACACACACACACACACACACACACACACACACACACACACACACACACACACACACACACTGATGTCTCAGGGGAAAACAAAACCTGAAACGTATTGCACAAGAACTTCTACATTTAATGCAGCCCCTGTCGAAAAAAGTGATAAAAAGTCATAGTATAGTATGTCGAAAAAAGTCATAGATAGATAGACTTTATTAATCCCAAATTGGGCAATTACTGTTACAAGCAGCAAGTTACAAGGACATACTCAGTCACACACATACAGAAAAAACAAGAAATTTACTAGAAATAATAAATAAGATAAAATAAAATAAGATAGCAAAGATAAAAATGCCAGAACAACTACAGAAAATAATATACTTAGAGGGATAAAAAAGAATGTACATGTATATACAAGTGTAGAATACAATTTACCTCCTACATACATAGTATATATAACAAAATTAAACATGTATAATATTAAATATGAAGTAACCAGTGTGCAGGAGGCCTAATAGTGCAGTATTGTAATGTGTTAGGTAATGAGAAAGTTATCTCAAACACAGCTGTGGCAGGAATGATTTTTTTGTAGCTGTCCCTGCGACATGGAAGCTTTCAGAGCCTCTTAGAGAAGGACCAGTGTGGGGTGGAGAGGGTGGTCAGGGTTATCCATGATAGATAACAGTTTGTTTAGTGACCCCCCCTCCACCACAGCTTCAAATGTCACCTGTCTGCAGCCAATAACGGAGCCAGCCTTCCTGATCAGTGTGTGCAGTCTGTTTGTGTCACTGGCTCCGATGCTGCTTCCATAGCAGATGGCGGAGGAGAACAGAGCGCTGGCCACAACAGACTGGTAGAACATCTCCAACATTCTGCTGCACACGTTGAAGGATCTGAGCTTCCTCAGGAAATAGAGTCTGCTCATCCCCTTCTTGTAAACAGCAGTGATGTTGATTTTCCAGTTCAGCCTGTTGTCAATGTTAACATCCAGGTATCTATACTCCTCAACCATGTTCATCAATCAAGATGTTGCTGTGTCGTGCGGCAGCCTCTTGCTGCAGCCATGGTATAGTATGTTGAAAAAAGTGATGAAAAAGTCATAGTATAACATGTCGAAAAAAGTCATAGTATAGTATGTCAAAAAAAAAAGATAAAAAGTTATAGTAATCTCCAAAAAAATATTAAATGGTCATAGTATATAGTATGTTGAAAAAAATTTATAAAAAGTCATAGTAGAGTATGTCGAAAAAAGTGATAAAAAAGTAATAATATAGCATGTCGAAAAAAGCCATAGTATAGTATGTCGAAAAAAAAGAAAAAAAGTTATAGTATAGTATGTGGAAAAAGTGATAAAGTCATTGTACAGTATGTGGAAAAAGTGATAAAGTCATAGTATAGTATGTCCAAAAAAAAGATAAAAAGTCATAGTATAACATCAAAAAAAGTGATAAAAAGTCATAGTATAGTATGTCGACAAGAAAGGATAAAAAGTCATAGTATAACATGTCGAAAAAAGTAATGAAGTCATAGTATAGTATGTCAAAAAAGTCATAGCATGTCGAAAGAAGTATTAGTATAGTATACTGTGTACTTTGTCTGTATTTGGTTACTAACAACCTGATGTGTTTATAATCAGATCGCTGAAGTAATAGGCTACAGGATTATTTATTCTCTGGTATGATTGATTGTAATACTGATGTATTTTTGTATGTTGTGTCTGAATGTGCCTGACCACAAATGAAGTTCCATCACGGGACAAATAAAGTTCTTCTGATTGTGATTTTGATTGACTATGTCGAAAAAAGTGATAAAAAGTCATAGTATATCATGTCGAAAAGAGTGATAAAAATCCATAATATAGTACGTCGAAAAATGTGATAAAAAGCCATAGTATAGTATGTCGAAAAAAAAGATAAAAAGCCATGGTATATTATATCGGGAAAAAAAATGATATAAAGTCATAGTATAGTATGTCGAAAAAAATGATAAAAAGCCATAGCATAGCATGTCGAAAAAAGTAATAAAGTCATAGTATAGTATGTCAAAAAAAAAGAAAAAAAGCCATAGTATAGTATGTCGAAAAAAAAGATAGTCATAGTATAGTATATCGAAAAAAAATTATATAAAATCATAGTGTAGCATGTCGAAAAAAGTGATAGCATGTCGAAAAGAGATAAAAAGCCATAGTATAATATGTCGAAAAAAAAGATAAAGTCATAGTATAGCATGTACAAAAAAAAGGATAAAAGGTAATAGTATAGCATGTCGAAAAAAAAACATTGTATAGTATGTCGAAAAGAAAGGATAAAAAGTCATAGTATAGCATGTCAAAAAAAGTGATAAAGTCATACTATAGTATGTCAAAAAAAAGTGATAAAAAGTCATAGTATAGTATGTTGAAAAGAAAGGATAAAAAGTCATAGTATAGTATGTCAAAAAAAGCCATAGTATAGTATGTCGAAAAGAAGGGATAAAAAGTCATAGTATAGCATGTTGAAAAAAACGATAAAAAGTCATAGTATAGCATGTACAAAAAAAAAGGATAAAAAGGTAATAGTATAGCATGTCAAAAAAAAAAAACATAGTATAGTATGTCGAAAAGAAAGGATAAAAAGTCATAGTATAGCATGTTGAAAAAAGTGATAAAGTCATAGTACAGTATGTTGAATAAAGTAATGAAGTCACAGTATACTATGTCGAAAAAAAAGATAAAAAGCCATAGTATAGTATGTCGAAAAAAGTGATAAAAAAGCCATAGTATGTCAAAAAAAAGTGATAAAAGCCATAGTATAGTATGTTGAAAAGAAAGGATAAAAGTTCATAGTATAGTATGTCAAAAAAAGTGATAAAAAGTCACAGTACAGTATGTTGAAAAGAAAGGATAAAAAGTCATAGTATAGTATGTCAAAAAAAGTGATAAAGTCATAGTATAGTATGTCGAAAAAAGTGATAAAAAAGTCATAGTATGTCAAAAAAAAGTGATAAAGTCATAGTATAGTATGTTGAAAAGAAAGGATAAAAAGTCATAGTATAGTATGTCGAAAAAAGCCATAGTATAGTATGTTGAAAAAAGTGATAAAAAAGTCATAGTATAGTATGTCGAAAAAAGTGAGAGAAAATCATAGTATAGTATGTCAAAACAAAGTGATGAAAAGTCATAGTATAGTATGTTGAAAAGAAAGGATAAAAAGTCATAGTATTGTATGTCAAAAAAAGTGATAAAGTCATAGTATAGTATGTTGAAAAGAAAGGATAAAAAGTCATAGTATAGTATGTCAAAAAAAGTGATAAAGTCATAGTATAGTATGTCGAAAAAAGTGATAAAAAAGTCATAGTATGTCAAAAAAAGTAATAAAGTCATAGTATAGTATGTCAAAAAAAAAGAAAAAAAGCCATAGTATAGTATGTCGAAAAAAAAGATAAAGTCATAGTATAGTATATCGAAAAAGAATTATATAAAATCATAGTGTAGCATGTCGAAAAAAGTGATAGCATGTCGAAAAGAGATAAAAAGCCATAGTATAATATGTCGAAAAAAAAGATAAAGTCATAGTATAGCATGTACAAAAAAAAGGATAAAAGGTAATAGTATAGCATGTCGAAAAAAAAACATTGTATAGTATGTCGAAAAGAAAGGATAAAAAGTCATAGTATAGCATGTCAAAAAAAGTGATAAAGTCATACTATAGTATGTCAAAAAAAAGTGATAAAAAGTCATAGTATAGTATGTTGAAAAGAAAGGATAAAAAGTCATAGTATAGTATGTCAAAAAAAGCCATAGTATAGTATGTCGAAAAAAGTGATAAAAAAGTCATAGTATAGTGTGTTGAAAAAAGTGATAAAAAAGTCATAGTATAGTATGCCGAAAAAAGCCATAGTATAGTATGTCGAAAAGAAGGGATAAAAAGTCATAGTATAGCATGTTGAAAAAAACGATAAAAAGTCATAGTATAGCATGTACAAAAAAAAAGGATAAAAAGGTAATAGTATAGCATGTCAAAAAAAAAAAACATAGTATAGTATGTCGAAAAGAAAGGATAAAAAGTCATAGTATAGCATGTTGAAAAAAGTGATAAAGTCATAGTACAGTATGTTGAATAAAGTAATGAAGTCACAGTATACTATGTCGAAAAAAAAGATAAAAAGCCATAGTATAGTAAGTCGAAAAAAGTGATAAAAAAGCCATAGTATGTCAAAAAAAAGTGATAAAAGCCATAGTATAGTATGTTGAAAAGAAAGGATAAAAGTTCATAGTATAGTATGTCAAAAAAAGTGATAAAAAGTCACAGTACAGTATGTTGAAAAGAAAGGATAAAAAGTCATAGTATAGTATGTCAAAAAAAGTGATAAAGTCATAGTATAGTATGTCGAAAAAAGTGATAAAAAAGTCATAGTATGTCAAAAAAAAGTGATAAAGTCATAGTATAGTATGTTGAAAAGAAAGGATAAAAAGTCATAGTATAGTATGTCGAAAAAAGCCATAGTATAGTATGTTGAAAAAAGTGATAAAAAAGTCATAGTATAGTATGTCGAAAAAAGTGAGAGAAAATCATAGTATAGTATGTCAAAACAAAGTGATGAAAAGTCATAGTATAGTATGTTGAAAAGAAAGGATAAAAAGTCATAGTATAGTATGTCAAAAAAAGTGATAAAGTCATAGTATAGTATGTTGAAAAGAAAGGATAAAAAGTCATAGTATAGTATGTCAAAAAAAGTGATAAAGTCATAGTATAGTATGTCGAAAAAAGTGATAAAAAAGTCATAGTATGTCAAAAAAAGTGATAAAGTCATAGTATAGTATGTTGAAAAGAAAGGATAAAAAGTCATAGTATAGTATGTCGAAAAAAGCCATAGTATAGTATGTTGAAAAAAGTGATAAAAAAGTCATAGTATAGTATGTCGAAAAAAGTGAGAGAAAATCATAGTATAGTATGTCAAAACAAAGTGATGAAAAGTCATAGTATAGTATGTTGAAAAGAAAGGATAAAAAGTCATAGTATAGTATGTCAAAAAAAGTGATAAAGTCATAGTATAGTATGTTGAAAAGAAAGGATAAAAAGTCATAGTATAGTATGTCAAAAAAAGTGATAAAGTCATAGTATAGTATGTCGAAAAAAGTGATAAAAAAGTCATAGTATGTCAAAAAAAGTGATAAAGTCATAGTATAGTATGTTGAAAAGAAAGGATAAAAAGTCATAGTATAGTATGTCAAAAAAAGCCATAGTATAGTATGTTGAAAAAAGTGATAAAAAAGTCATAGTATAGTATGTCGAAAAAAGCCATAGTATAGTATGTTGAAAAAAGTGATAAAAAAGTCATAGTATAGTATGTCGAAAAAAGTGAGAGAAAATCATAGTATAGTATGTCAAAACAAAGTGATGAAAAGTCATAGTATAGTATGTTGAAAAGAAAGGATAAAAAGTCATAGTATAGTATGTCAAAAAAAGTGATAAAGTCATAGTATAGTATGTTGAAAAGAAAGGATAAAAAGTCATAGTATAGTATGTCGAAAAAAGTAATAAAAACTCATAGTATAGTATGTCGAAAAGAAAGGGTAAAAAGTTATAGTATATCATGTACATGAAAATGATAAAAAGTCATATTATAGTATGTCGAAAAAAGTGATAATAAAGTCATAGTATAGTATGTTGAAAACAAAGGATAAAAAGTCAGAGTATAGTATGTCAAAAAAAGTAATGAAGTCATAGTATAGTATGTCGGAAAAAAAAAGATAAAAAGTCATTAAAAAGTCATAGTATAGCATGTTGAAAAAAGTGATAAAAAGTCATACTATAGCATGTCGAAAAAACTCATAGCATAGTATGTCGAAAAAAGTGAGAAAAAAAATCATAGTCTAGTATGTTGAAAGGAAAGGATAAAAAGTCATAGTATAGCATGTCAAAAAAGTGATTAAAAAGTCATAGTATAATATGTCAAAAAAGTGATAAAAAGTCATAGTATAGTATGTTGAAAAGAAAGGATAAAAAAGCCATAGTATAGCATGTCAAAAAAGTGATAAAAAGTCATAGTATAGTATGTCGAAAAAAGTGATAAAAAGTCATAGTATAGTATGTTGAAAAGAAAGGATAAAAAGTCATAGTATATCATGTACAAAAAATGATAAAAAGTCATAGTATAGTATGTCGAAAAAAGTGATAAAAAAGTCATAGTATAGTATGTCGAAAAAAAGATAAAAAGTCATAGTATAGCATGTTGAAAAAAGTCATAGTATAGTATGTCAAAAAAAGTGATAAAGTCATGCATGTTGAAAAGAAAGGGTAAAAAGTCATAGTATAGCATGTCGAAAAAGGTCATAGTATAGTATGTCGAAAAGTGATAAAAAAGTCATAGTATAGTATGTCGAAAGGAAAGGATAAAAAAGCCATAGTATAGTATGTCGAAAAAAGTAATAAAAACTCATAGTATACTATGTCGAAAAGAAAGGTTAAAAAGTCATAGTATAGCATGTCGAAAAAAAGTGATAAAAAGTCATAGTATATCATGTACAAAAAAAATGATAAAAAGTCACAGTATAGTATGTCGAAAAAAGTGATAATAAAGTCATAGTATAGTATGTCGAAAAAAAGGATAAAAAGTCATAGTATAGCATGTTGAAAAAAGTCATAGTATAGTATGTCGAAAAAAGTGATAAAAAAGTCATAGTATAGTATGTCGAAAAAAGTGATAATAAAGTCATAGTATAGTATGTCGAAAAAAAGGATAAAAAGTCATAGTATAGCATGTTGAAAAAAGTCATAGTACAGTATGTCGAAAAAAGTGATAAAAAAGTCATAGTATAGTATGTCGAAAAAAGTGATAATAAAGTCAAAGTATAGTATGTCGAAAAAAAGAAAAAGTCATAGTATAGCATGTTGAAAAAAGTCATAATATAGTATGTCAAAAAAAGTGATAAAGTCATGCATGTTGAAAAGAAAGGGTAAAAAGTTATAGTATAGCATGTCGAAAAAGGTCATAGTATAGTATGTCGAAAAGTGATAAAAAAGTCATAGTATAGTATGTCGAAAGGAAAGGATAAAAAAGCCATAGTATAGTATGTCGAAAAAAGTAATAAAAAGTCATAGTATAGTATGTCGAAAAGAAAGGTTAAAAAGTCATAGTATAGCATGTCGGAAAAAAAGTGATAAAAAGTCATAGTATAGCATGTCGAAAAAAGTGATAAAAAGTCACAGTATAGTACGTTGAAAAAAGTGATAAAAATGTCATAGTATAGTATGTCGAAAAAAGTGATAAAAAAGCCATAGTATAGTATGTTGAAAAGAAAGGATAAAAAGTCATAGTATAGTATGTCAAAAAAAGTGATAAAAAGTCACAGTACAGTATGTTGAAAAGAAAGGATAAAAAGTCATAGTATTAGTATGTCGAAAAAAGCCACAGTATAGTATGTCGAAAAAAGTGACAAGAAAGTCATAGTATAGTATGTCAAAAAAAGTGATAAAGTCATAGTGTAGTATGTTGAAAAGAAAGGATAAAAAGTCATAGTATAGTATGTCAAAAAAAGTGATAAAGTCATAGTATAGTATGTTGAAAAGAAAGGATAAAAAGTCATAGTATAGTATGTCAAAAAAAGTGATAAAGTCATAGTATAGTATGTTGAAAAGAAAGGATAAAAAGTCATAGTATAGTATGTCGAAAAGAAAGGGTAAAAAGTTATAGTATATCATGTACATGAAAATGATAAAAAGTCATATTATAGTATGTCGAAAAAAGTGATAATAAAGTCATAGTATAGTATGTTGAAAACAAAGGATAAAAAGTCAGAGTATAGTATGTCAAAAAAAGTAATGAAGTCATAGTATAGTATGTCGAAAAAAAAAAAGATAAAAAGTCATTAAAAAGTCATAGTATAGCATGTTGAAAAAAGTGATAAAAAGTCATACTATAGCATGTCGAAAAAACTCATAGCATAGTATGTCGAAAAAAGTGAGAAAAAAAAATCATAGTCTAGTATGTTGAAAGGAAAGGATAAAAAGTCATAGTATAGCATGTCAAAAAAGTGATAAAAAGTCATAGTATAATATGTCAAAAAAGTGATAAAAAGTCATAGTATAGTATGTTGAAAAGAAAGGATAAAAAAGCCATAGTATAGCATGTCAAAAAAGTGATAAAAAGTCATAGTATAGTATGTCGAAAAAAGTGATAAAAAGTCATAGTATAGTATGTTGAAAAGAAAGGATAAAAAGTCATAGTATATCATGTACAAAAAATGATAAAAAGTCATAGTATAGTATGTCGAAAAAAGTGATAAAAAAGTCATAGTATAGTATGTCGAAAAAAAGATAAAAAGTCATAGTATAGCATGTTGAAAAAAGTCATAGTATAGTATGTCAAAAAAAGTGATAAAGTCATGCATGTTGAAAAGAAAGGGTAAAAAGTTATAGTATAGCATGTCGAAAAAGGTCATAGTATAGTATGTCGAAAAGTGATAAAAAAGTCATAGTATAGTATGTCGAAAGGAAAGGATAAAAAAGCCATAGTATAGTATGTCGAAAAAAAGTGATAAAAAGTCATAGTATATCATGTACAAAAAAAATGATAAAAAGTCACAGTATAGTATGTCGAAAAAAGTGATAAAAATGTCATAGTATAGTATGTCGAAAAAAGTGATAAAAGTCATAGTACAGTATGTCGAAAAAAAGGATAAAAAGTCATAGTATAGCATGTTGAAAAAAGTCATAGTATAGTATGTCGAAAAAAGTGATAAAAAAGTCATAGTATAGTATGTCGAAAAAAGTGATAAAAAAGTCATAGTATAGTATGTCGAAAAAAGTGATAATAAAGTCAAAGTATAGTATGTCGAAAAAAAGGATAAAAAGTCATAGTATAGCATGGTGAAAAAAGTCATAGTATAGTATGTCGAAAAAAGTAATAACGTCATAATATAGTATCTTTTCGGCATCTTTCACTGAATAATCTATAAACTTGACAATCAGAGATCTCGGAGCAGCAGTAGTAGGTTTCTTTGGCTTAGCTGTTAAGGATCGGTGGGCTCTCTCTATTTGTACATTCACTCCAGGTATCGGTTGAAGAACTGATTGAATAAGTTCCTTCACAAAAGCCTTTACATCCTTTCCTTCACTTCCTTCGGGCACTCTGTACATTCTTAGGTTATTCCGTCTTGATCTGTTCTGCAGGTCTTCACAGCTGGCCGTCTGGTCCATCTCCCTGTGTAGTAAATACCGCATGCTGTCTCGTGTCTCCTCTCGATATCCTCTGCTGCGCTAATATGGCCTTCTACCTCCACGGTTCTTTTTACAAGTTTAGTTATTTCACCTTTCGGCTCGAGTGAAGTGTGTTAGCAGATTTTTCTATTCTGTACATAGTTTTGTATGTACTGTATATGATTCCAACTTCGTCAGTGAAAGCTTGGTCTTGGTGTGGCCATCTAGATTGTCCTTCCTTAGTTTCTCTAGCTCCGCTAATATTTTGGATTCTGATTCGCAGCATCGCAGTTTGTATCATTGTTAGCTGCTTTAGGTTTTAGTTCTTGTCCTTCATGTGCTCCTATTTTGAGCCTTTGCTTCTTATAGAGGTTCGGTTTGTGCAATTTTGCAATTGAACGGATGGAGCTCATTTTTTAGGCTGCTGCCTCCAACATGGCGTCACCGGAAGTTCCTCATTTTCATGACTTTTTCCGAATATTCATTTTTTTTGACATACTATACTATGACTTTTTTTCAACATACTGTATTGACTTTTTTTAGACATATTGTACTATGACTGTTTTAGACATACTTATACTTTCAGCTAGAAATCAAATTCAAACCGTACAATGTTCTACATCTTTTGGCATTATTGAACTTTTAAAGCCAATTCAGTTCAGCATTAGTTTTTCAAAAAACCTTAAATATCCCACATCTTTTTTTAATGAAATTCATACTTTTACATTAAAACCATTCCCACTTATCCAACTATTCTCACTTCTTCGCCTTCTTCTTACGCAGTTAAGTTAGCAATCCAGTTTAGCTTTAGCAATTTAGCTTTTCAGCATTCACGCGCATTTTGTGCAGGAAATGCATTTTCTCGTTTAAAAAGCTTTTTTGATTACTGATCATTTTTGTATTACATGCCTGATACCATCACTTAAAGGTGTTACAATTATATCGCAGTGGGATTCTGGAAATTCAAGTCCCTACTCAGATAACCACGTTCAATTTTGTCAAATCACCCGGTCACCTTACACAAAGCTGATCCAACTCACAGCTGAAGGTGGCATCAATACAGGAAGTGCACCATATCTCTGCAGACAGTGCTGTCTCCAATCATTCTACTCTTCTCTGTGGGTAGTGCTTCTTTCAGTTACATTTTGTGACATATTATTACTGAGCTCTAGACAGTCTCTCCTATAAAGTATTAATAAACTTAACCTGATATTAATGTAGCTAAGAGCAGCCAAGTGTGACGAGGTCAAATATCTGCCCTCATCTGTTAAAACCCTCTCTCAGATTTACTAGCTTCAATCTCTGTTTGATTTTTGAAGTTACAGATTTGTGTTATGCAGTGACAGTCAACAATAATTTGTGCAGAATGAACTAGGCTACATATAATGCTACTAAATGGGCAGGGTTCAAACACTTAGGTTTTTTTTCACTTGTCCGGTCGGGCAAGTAAAAAAAAAATCTATTTTTATGAGGAAAAACATCAGAAAAAAAGTTTAAAAAGAACGCGGGAAAAAAGCTTTGGAAGGCAGCATAAAAAAATATTGAAAACAATGTTAAACTTAAAAAAATAAATAAAAAAAACTTCAAAAAGCATAAAAATGTCAACAAAAAATTCGAAAAAGGTCAAACGTTGAAAGCATCGAAAGTGTAAAATAATATCGTCAAAAGCATTAAAGGTCCAATGTGTAGGAACTTCTCCCATCTAGCGTTGAGATCATATATCAATCAACTCTGTCGCTCCACGCAGTTCAAAGTACGTATTACAGCTACGGTAGCCTTCACACTTCAAAAAGTCGGTCTCTTGCTCTTTTCAATATCCTTTTTCTTTTTCTGAGCGAAGAAGAAGAAGACTCCTTTTCCTGAAATTTGGATTTTGAATACGTGTGGTCCTCCATGTTTCCTTCTTCAAACTTGCCGGGGCCGGGAAGCTACGATACCCATTAGCAGCATTAGCAGCAGCTGTGAGTTTATCATGTGACAGAGAAAACGCGGAAGGTGGAGCAGTATGTCCTGTATGTCCCTTACCGGCTAACGTATTTCATGATGGAGCATGAATATGGAGCGTCTACCCCAGTTCATGCAAACGCAAATGTAAAATTTCAAGCCAAAAGGAATACTTGGAATTGATGGTGGTAGTAAATATTCATGAAAAAGGATAAGTTTGGGCAACACAGATTTTGAGAATGAACAACTAAAAACATTCCACACTGGACCTTTAAGCGCAACTAAATTCTTGATCGGCAAAGGGCACATTCAATTCAGATGATTATGATACAATGATGCCCGAACGGGCAAGTGGATGGTTATATTTACTTGCCCGACATGGCGTGCAATTCTAACGCAAGCAATCCTAAATGTGTCCCCATGACGTACATAAAGGCGCACAGGCAATTCCTTTGGTTTAATGAGTTGTTTTTTTATGAAGCAGTAAAACAAAAAAGACTTAGTCTGCTGATAACCTTTCCTGACACCCATGAGGTGTCACATGCTGTGTGCTATAAAAGGTGTCTTCCATCTCAAAAATACATATTCATTACCCTATAAATGTCACATGGTGTTTAGCATTCATATAAGTCAGTGAAGTGGCTGCACATAAAAGAAATACACAGAGACACAAACTGTATAGGCCCTTAGTTAAAACTACATGCACTACCTCAAAATGGAAAATCTTGAATACTACATCAAAATAATAAAATAGAGTCCTCCTCCCCCCTCCACAACAACAACCTATTCAGGAAAGACAAGTCAACAGACCCCCGCAAAGCAGCCAGACCAGACTCAGTTACTCCCTCCACCTTGAAGCACTGCGCTGATCAGCTGTCTCCGGTGTTGACAGACATCTTTAACAACTCACTGGAGACATGCCACATACCAGCCTGCTTCAAGTCCTCCACCATCATCCCGGTCCCCAAGAAAACAAGGATCACACGACTTAAAGGAGAATTCCGGCCAATTTTTTACGTTAATCTTGATCGCTATAGCTCCTCAAGTACTTTCGATAGAAAAAACCTTGACCCGAATCAGTGCAGGTAACACGGAGTAGCTGCAGCTACGTACTAAACTACATGTAGCTGCAGCTTCTCCGTGTTGCCTGCACTGATTTTTAACGTAAAAATTGGCCGGAATTCTCCTTTAATGACTACAGACCCGTTGCCCTGACCTCTGTAGTTATGAAGTCTTTGGAGCGCCTTGTTCTGGCTCACCTCAAAACCCTCACCAACCCACTCCTGGACCCCCTGCAGTTCTAGTTTTGGTGTGGATGAGTCCGCCTACAGACCCCCTTGGTGACCTGGTGCATTCAGAACAACTTGGAGCTAAACGCTCTGAAGACAGTGGAGAGGGTTTTGGACTTTAGGAAGGACGCAGCCCCACCCACCTCTAATCACCTTGGGTGACTCCACAGTCAACATTGCGGAGTTCCGCTTCCTGGGGCTCCATCATCTCCCAGGACCTCAAGTGGGAGCTGAACATCAGCTCCCTCATCGAAAAAGCCCAGCACAGGATGTACTTCCTGCGGCAGCTAAATAAGTTCAACCTGCCAAAGACAATGATGGTGCACTTCCACACTGCCATCATTGAGTGCATCCTCAGCTGCTCCCATCACCATCTGGTACGCTGCTGCAGAGTGCAGCGTATCATCCACTTTGCTGAAAAGGTGATTGGCTGCAATCTCCAAGACCTGTACGCCTCCAGGACGCCAAGGAGAGATTGTAGCCGATCCCTCTACCCCCCGGACACAAACAGTTTGAACCCCTCCCCTCTGGCAGGAGGCTGCGGTCCATGACCCCTACTGACACTGACTCTTAACCCCATAGTCACTACACTTTGTATTAACCTTCATCCTGGACTTACATCTCTACATTGCACATACTATATATTCTTTGCAAATTTTGCACTCAACCCATTCAGCCTCCTTTTTCTCATGCAACAGTTATGATGTATATATTTGTTTTTCTGTATTTATTGTTTATTTCTTATTAATGTTTAATATGTTTGTTTGTTTGTTTATGTATGCACCAACCACCAAGGCAAATTCCACATAAGTGTACTAACTGTGGCAATAAAACTTTTTTGATTCTGATTTTGATAAAAGAATCCATCATTTTATTTTTCAGTAAGTCAGTCTGTATTGTTATAGTGTGTCTTTGTAAAGTTTGAAAAAGTTAAATGGGTGTGATCTACACCTCTCCATCCAACATCCCCTTTAAAAAGCCAGGGATGGAGTTACCCATATATATCTGAAATCCATATCTCCTTGTGGCTTTGAGCCCTGACAGGATTTTATTTACCCATCTGTGTTTATGTGGGTGTCAGTGAATGGCATTGGTATAACAACCCTATCACAGTAACAACTGTCAATGATTAAAAACATGTAGTTAAGTTAGTCATCAATCATCTTCTGTTGACACCGTGGATAACCTGAGACCCCACACATACCGTCCATCGCACTCACCTGAATATCCCCGTGGAAAAACACAACATGCGCGTTGCTGCTCTCCTCCTTCGGTTCTGCAGCAGTCTGACCGTCTGTATCAGGCCGGAGGAGCAGCAGGTCGTTAACTCGGCTCGGGTCGTATCCGGGCACTGCGAGCAGCTTCTGGAGCCTCTGCCGCGGGCTCCCAGAGCCTACATCTCGGCTGGCTGCTGCGTGCAGCCCCGGAGGTTCAGAGGATGTCGTCGCTGCCACAGAAGTCATCGTTTTGGCCACAGCTATTAGAGTGAAGTTCTGCTCGAGTGGCTTGCATCGACTGGACTCTAAAATAAGAATATGATTTGGCGTTTTCTTTCTCAACGCAGTCACGCCATGCTACTGCTGCTGTCACCTAGCTAGCTAGCTAGCTGGCTATATATGAGCTGTCTCTCTTAGCAACACAGCATCACATTATCTGCAGCTAACGACAAAACATGGAGCTATAGCCGAAATACTTATCATTGCACACGGTGCCATATCCGTCGTCAGTCTCTCATTGTAGCAGTTTCAGAATAAACTAATATATTTCATTCTGACAGTTATGCTATGGGTTTTTTTGTCCACGAAGGGGCGCTGTTTATCATACTACCATAGCTGCCAGGAAACCAAAAACATTTCTGACTCCAGAGTGTGGCAAGCGAGATGGTGAACTCCTATCTACTTCCGTTTGACTAGTCAGTTAACTACACCAGACCGTTCGGTTAGTCGAAGGCTGAGGATGAGGACATATGGATAAAATAAAATAGAGAAATAAATGCAGAAAGGAACACATACATAAATACAGTCACGCAAAAGAAATAGTAGTTACAAAATTGTGCAAAATACGCCACATGCTGATAATTTACGATAATGTAGCGTCCTTCAGAAAACCCAAGGTTTCCAGTAGGGTGAAAACAGGAGTGAACCATCTTTAGCTACACATGCTAAAGTCTACTTGTGTACATTTTAGTGGATGTGGACCTACACGGACTGACAGCAGCTGCTCTAAAGTTAGTGCTCTGTTGGTGTTTACTTACAGAAATCAGTGAATTGCTCATTTTCTCCGTGGTGCAACACCAGACTACATGTCAATGCTGAAAGAGAATTCAATGTAACACAGGTATGCCATTAGTTTATGGACTGATATTAGATACTATTAGCCTAACGTTACATGTTTTTTTTTTGACTTGCAGACAATAGCGAGTTAGCAAGTTACTCCAGCGTGGACTTTGAACATGTTATGTAACTGTACTGACAGTCAGCACTGATATGAAGAAACACTACTCAGTTTCATAATTCCCATAGGCTGCACTGGACGACTTTATAAACTATTTAACGTTAACACTTAAATAAATTAACTGTCATATTCAGTCAGTCTAGACTCGCATTGCCAAGGTGATGGCATCAAACACATCTCAGTTTTTTTGAGCTGTTGTCATCATAAACTTCTGCATTTATTTTTTAAGCCAAAAACAAGTACACTTGTTACTTTGATATGTAGATGGTATCATCGTCATTAAAGGCAATCTAGAAGGAACAGTTGACATTCAGCGGTTTATGGTTTAAATTATGTTATGTTATGCATTTAGTAAAGAAATACTCCACTTATTTCTAAAATAACACACAAATAAATAAAAGAATAACATTAGGCTATTAGATAGATGTTTATAGTGACAGTGTGACACATTTAAAGATGCAGTCGCATCAATAACAAAAAGGAAAAAAATATATTAATTTGCAAGTGAGCTCTTAAGTTTTGTTGAACAGGAGCCACGGCCACAATTGACAATAATAGATGATAATGGTAACATAACAATAGCACAAGTATTTAGAAGTCAGCAAAGTGACAGTTGAACGTTATTTGCTACCAGAACAAGTAAGGCTATTATGTTGCTTATGAATTTAACTTTTCATTTTGAAAAGGGACTTTATCTTTTTGTCAAGCACACAGAACGTCATTATCTTTGCTTTGTTTCTGTATAGAATCATTTAGGTGTGCGTGGAATATTGTATATGACTGGCTGCTCTTCAGCTTTTGGTTCATCTTTAGTCTGCTCAGTGCACTTCATATTTCAGTCCTGCACTTTCAGCAGCAGCAGCAGCTGTGGCAGAAACATGGCCTCATCTTCCCTGGGCAGTAGGCTGGTGGCGTGTCTTCTCAACGTTTCCGAGGCTCACAGGAAAGACCTGGTGGAGACTGTGGCCAAGGCAGCCTTATACAACGCTGAAGGCAAGTGCACTTTTGTTTTGTATCACGTCTTGAATCAAATGAGACTGGTGATAATCAGTAATCTGATCAAATCAGAATCAGCTTAACCAGAGCTGCGAAGATGAATCGACTAGTTGTCAACATTTAAATGAATTGCCAACTATTTTGATAATCGATTAATTTCAAATTAATTATTAATGTCATTTTTTATGAAAAAAGAATTCTCTGATTGCAGCTTCTTAAATATGAATATGTTCTAGTTTCATCTCTCCTCTGGGACAGTAAACTGAATATCTTTGAGTTGTGGACAAAACAAGACATCTGAGGACGTCATCTCTGGTTTTTGGGAAACACTGATCCACATTTTTCACCATTTTCTGACAACTGATTGAGAAAATAATCGACAGATTACTCGACAATGAAAATAATCGATAGTTGCAGCCCTAAAAAACGTTTGTTCTCAAGCTGCGTTACAACCCAAAGCAGGCTAAAAGCCAATGATAAGACGGCTAACCTCAGTCTGGAGGCAAATCTTCCTTATCACGCTACTCTTCGTTTTTCACATTACTGAGTTTACGTATTCACACCAGCACAATACTATATTTCCCCGCAACCACTTCGCCAGCCGTCCTTGGTGATGCTGTTAGACGTGGTTTCTGGTTTGGTGAGCTGAGAAGACTCGGGCACATCACCTAAAACATCCATTTTTTTTTTACAACTCCACACCAGGTGTTAGACGCGAGGGGACCACAGTGCTGAACATCTTCAATGACCACGACTACAACCGTTCTGTCATCACCATTGTGGCCAGTATCGACTCCATCAGTAAGTGTTGAACCTTTTACACTTGTGGTGAAATATCACGCTTTTACATTCATGCTCCTACTCTAGAGGGAAGAACAGAGTCAGCTACTTAATCCTTTGAGAGGGGGGGGAGGTCCTTTAATAAGCTTTGTCAGGGATTTAAACACAAACTAATTCTGGATGAACATTTGTCTGGCAACACAACACAGTGACATTTTATTGAATACTTATTCTGAACACGACCTTCTGATAATGGAGCCAAAGATGTCGAGGTTCTACAGTTGTTTGTCCTAAGCACACTCCTAAAGACCAGTCAGCTTCATTTGATCATTTGATGATGATAAAAATCTTTGATTTTTATTAGGGATGTAACGGTACACTCAACTCACGAGTCAATTCATGATTTTATGTTCACGGTACGATTTTCTCACAATTTATTTTTAAAGGTCCAATATGTTATACTGACAGCTAGTGTTTAAAATAGTTACTGCAGTACAAATTTAAAATACTGGAGAGCGTCGTCTCCCTCGCCCACTCCTCCCCAGAAGTTCACATTGGTTGCCAGGCTGAGACCACAGCATTCAACAATGTTAGACAGTGGAGTAGCTAACGTTAGAGGCTGGCTATATTGACAGTCATAAAAGCCCGTGCTCACGCGGAGCACTGTACCCAACTGACAGACACACTTTTTCAGCTTAGAATTACAGTAGGAACCGTTAAAAACCTGACAACCTCGCCATCCTCTCCACACGCCAGACAGGCCCACTTCCTCGGCTTAGAATTACGATAGGAACCACTAAAAATAACACTATCTTGCCGTCCTATTCCACCCGACTGAACACACTTTATTGGCTTAGAATTACGGCAACAATCGCTAAACACACTGCAAACTCACGATCCTCTCCTCCCGTTTCACAGCCTCCCTCTCTTGGCTTAAAATAACTTACCATTGTACATGTTGTAAACAGCCATGAATTGCCTGCCTGGTCGTCCGGTAACGTTAGCAGTTAGAAGGGTTAGCATGGCAGCGTTAGCCAGGACCAGTCGGGATCACTTTACTAGCTGTGTCTCAATTGTTTTTGCGAGTAACCAACTCGGGTACTCTAGCTATATAATTCAATGTGAGTACACTAATGTTTAAATTACATAAAATGCCCGTCCCTTGTAGCTGTGATAAATTAACCTGAAGCTAATGCTTATCTGTTCAGGAGGAAATTAGCCAACTCAGCGTCCTTTTGGGCTCTAAGCTGTCTCCATCTTTCAAATACATCTCCAATATTTACCCAGGGTTTGTAACGTCACTGTTAGAAACATGCCAGGTTTTTTTTAATGTCATGTAAAATCAATCTCCGTTGATCCTGTTTGTTTGTGTGCTGCTTTCATGGCTGTACTAACGTTACAGCTGTAGCGCGCTGGGTTTATGTTTTTACAGGTATATCTGGCAACCCGGCCTGGCTGTCAAACTGGGCCGTTGATAACAACACACAGGCCAAAACACAAACAGACATTCCGTCACGGAACGGAAATTTCAAAAGTAGAAATACTGGCATTAGCAATGATGTCAGAAAAGATAGTATTTCAACTTAGCATGTTTCCTTAATATCTGATGACGCATTGGGGTCATTTTTAGATTTATTACAGTAAATATATTACATATTGGACCTTTAAACAGAATGAGCTGCAGACAAATGACTGAAAAAATATTCCTTTATCTATATAAAGTGTGCAAAACAACATATTTGTTCTCTTATCAAAAGTGCAACTGAAATTGTATTTTATCTCAAATAACAAAAATGTAATAGAAATGAATAATTTCATTTTTTAAAACAACTCCCACATTAAAATAACTAAATAAATAGAAAAAAGAATCTCTTCAAATAAATACACTAAGAAGACGTGGTGACGTCTGAACTCAAAATAGTGAAATCAAAAGTAGATTACACTCTAGGCAGTCTGATTCATTTATTATCTCACCGGTTGTTCTACACATTTATATCCACTTTAACCGACTCATGATGCATCGTTCCATCCCTAATTTTTTATCCTCTTGAATACTTCAGGCTTGGATCAGTAGTTTTGCTCAAGGACACACACATCTTTCAATTTAAAAACGGACTGCTTTAGATGAATACTTTAATCTCCTACCAACACATTACTTTGCTTTGTAGTATTTTTTGTTGTCATGTTGTCGTACTCCAGGGGAGGCAGTTCTGTCTGCATGCGAGAAAGCCTGCGGGCTGATCGACATGCGCGCTCACAGCGGGGTGCACCCATGTATGGGTGCTGTCGACCTCATACCCATCTACCCCCTGGGGGAGGACGTGGGGGTGGAGGACTGCGCTACAGAGGCTAGGGGTGAGATGCCGTGTGTGTGTGTGTGTGTGTGTGTGTGTGTGTGTGTGTGTGTGTGTGTGTGTGTGTGTGTCTTGATCCTGTATTGTATTTATTAGCTTTCAGGCCACAGTCAAGAGACTGTCTGCTTTGTATTCAGTCCAGCACCTGCTGAGGTCAGAGATCAGCATGGTATGACTCTGCCCAGAGGCTTAAATAGAACTGACATCAAGTGTGTGTGCATACAGGGATGGCACATGCATTAAAATAATCACCAGCTATGTTTGTTTTTTTTTAAAGTAAAGTAAAAATTCTCTGATTCCAGCTTCTTAAATGTGAATATTTCTGGTTTCTTCTCTCCTCTGGGACAGTAAACTGAATATCGATGAGTTGTGGACAAAACAAGACATTTGAGGGTTATGGTTTGGGTCAATTTGGGCTTTGTTCCGATTGATTGATTGACTGACTGATCGACATTTTTTTACCATTTTCTGACATTTTATACACCAAACAACTAATCGATTAATCAACAACCGCCAGACTAATCGACAATGAAAATAATTTTTAGTTGTAGCCTAGTCTATATCCGTGACGTTCCACTTTTGGGATTGCTCCGGTGCCGCTGGAAACTCCGCCGGATGTCCTTCTTATCAGCTGAATGTCCGTCCCCTTCCTCTTTCTTTGTGTTGGCGTTCTAACTGGCACTGGCACTTAGCACTGCTCATGACGATTATGATTGGTTTAAAGAAATAACAATATCCCATCCCAGAATGCTGTGTGGACTAGTCGGACCCTCCTCCGCAGCGCTGTGGAGGAAGGTCTGGCAATGCGAGACTAGTTGCAGTCCTACTTGAAACTGCAATTTCTCCTTTACAGTAGGCGGCTGTAATTTACACGTATTTTAATTAATAATTTTAGCTATTTGTTAGCATATGATACCACAGTAATTTAGTTATAGTACAGTAAGTGAGTATCTGTACGTGTCTGTATAGTGTAATGAGTTGATCCATAGTGTCTATAGTGATGGGATATTTAGCTTCCTGTGCTGTTGGTTATTTTCACAGTTTCCCAGTTGACTTAGCAGCCACGTGTCTCGCTGATAATAAGCAGTAACCCAGCATGTGTGCCTACATGCCCGATGTGTTCACTCTGCATGCTAATGTGTGTGGTGTTGATTGCAGAATCATAATTGGTGAACTCACTGACAAGCACTATATTTATGCATGCGCGTAATGAGCGGTCCATGTGTCTGCATATTCTCCTCTGACTGAATTACACACCCTCAGGTATGTTATGTCTGTCACTCTCTTATCGCTCTCGTGTTTCCGAAATTGTGTGCATGTGATGACATGCGCTCCATTTGCTGGTGAACTAACATGTCTGTGTTCTTGCCGAGGCTCAGCTGTGGCTGAGGGACTCACAGAGCGGGTCCAGGGCACCAGTGCTTTCCTGTTTGGCTGGGCGGACTCCCCCCTTCAGCGGGGGCTGGCACAGAGGAGGAAAGAGATGGGCTGGTTCAAAAAGACGCCAGACATGCAGGCAATCAGGCCCGACATGGGGCCGCAGCCACAGAAACGATTCGGTCTCACAGGTGAGCCAGAGCTGTTAGAAAGTCTACGCTAAATTTGATACGGCAGACATGCTTCCGTGGGACAATGTTTGAGCCTGTAAGGAAGGTTAGAATATTTCTTTGCTAGGATTATACAATGCAGGTGACTTTGTCTCTGTATTTACAAAACTGTTTGTTTCAGCCCAACCCCAGGCCACGACACTCTTCTTTTAAAGGGGACATACTGTATTCTGCTCATTGTCAGGTTCATCGTACTTGTATTTTGGGTTTCTACTAGAAAATGTTTAAAAATGTGTGGATAGTTGGATATTTTGGTGGGGTTGTATTAGCACACAGTGTATTAGCTACAGTAGATGGCGGTCGCAGACAGGAGTACAGACACGGAAGCTGAGCAATGTACTGCTGTGGACAGGGGGGCAGCACGGGCAGTGTACTTAGCCACCAAAACATCAATGTCAGTTTAAGTGTACGCTATATTTAGAATATTTTCACTGCTTTACCTTGCTGTCAGACAGCCCTTTCCTTTCCACGGAAGTTTCCCCTCTCTCCTTTTTGGGGCCCGTTCAACCTCACTCTGGAAAAGTTCTTCTTTTTACTCTGGCTCATAAAGGTATCCTCTCGTCTCCACAGTTTACGCTGTCACTATTGTGTAATCACTCAGTTTTATTTTCTTGTATCTCTTCCATAAACCGCTGAAAGTCAGACCCAAACAGCAGATCTGCAGCGTAATACAGTGTGCGGCACAGTTGCACTTCTGCGTAGGAAAGTACAGAAGTTCTACGGTTGAGCAAATGTAGTGCCTGAGGAAAGGGCTTTGTGACAGCAAGATAAAGCGATTAAAATATTCTAAATATTGCTTACACTTAAACTTTTTTAGGTGGGCCTTTTACTCTCACTTAAGTAAAAGTAGGTAAGTAGTATTTTTTAGTGCCGATACCGATATTTGGAGCCGATACTGCTTTTGCTCCCTCAATTTACATCATAAAAATGTAAACCCTGCAACACTGGATTTGTTTTCAGAATCTGCTCTGCCATTTCTTTAAAAATAATAAACAAAAACACAGATCAGTGTCACTTCTGCAATCATCTTACATTCATATCACCCAAATTATGTGTGCAATGTACATCATATGGATGGGTGCCCTGCGTATGGTTAACTGTGCAAGGGTAAAAGGCTTTCATCAACATCTACAACACAGCCTTGATGATGCATTGCTTGCTGACATATTATGAGACAGATATAATCAGGTCATCACAAAATGTCCTTTGTCGACACATTTAAATAATTTAAGAAAACAATAAACTTGAAAAGTAGCCATTGAAATAAAGTGCTTGATTTGTAATTTAAGACTGCCAAGGCTTCCAGCACCAGCACTCTGCCAGTGGGGGAGGGGCAGTGCATGGTCTGCACGTGAACTGCAGTGTCTCCAGCAACACAGAGCTGCCTGTGGACGCCTGTCTGTAAATAATGCCGGGAAAAAACTATCGACAAACGCAGCAGCCGCGTATCGGCCGATCAAATCGGTCTATCACTAGATGAGACTAAGGTGCACTGGTTCTCACAAAGAAAATAAAAGAAAGAGGATGTCTAACGTTTGGAAAATGTTTCTTTTAGTTCTGATTTTGGCTGATGTCCTGCAGGTGTTGGGGCCAGTCCATACGTCATGAACTGCAACGTTACTATCGACACCCAGGATGTGGCCATGGGACGCAGCATCGCCGCGGCCATCAGGGAGTCGGCCCCGGGGGGGCTGCCTGGGGTGCAGGTGCTTGCTTTGCCACATCAGGGCGCCGTGGAAATCGCCTGTAATGTGGAAAGCGTGAAGGGGAGCCCAACTGGCGACACGAGTGCAGGCGAACCATGGCCGTGTTTCAGCATCGGCGGCCAGCCGTACCGTCATGCGCCAGCTTCCCTGATCACAGCGAGGGTGGCGGAGCTGGCAGGGAGGCACGGGGTCGGCGCCGTGGGCACGGCGCTGGTGGGGTTCACCCCCTGTGAGTGCAGGGGCCTGGCAGAGTTAGCACTGTCCCAAGGGATTGCCGAGTTCTGGAAGGAGCAGGGCAGGATACGTATGTGAAAATAGAATCCTTGCCAAAACCAGTGAAAACTCACGCAAAATTAGGGATGGGCAAAAAGATCTTACCATGATTTTTTTCATGAAGTTTTTAGCAAATTATTGAACAATACAAATAAACAAATTACCCTATTTAAAAAAAAATATATAGCCCTAGAAGGTAACTACCAAATTCTGCTCTGAAATGTACACTTTAAAGTTTATTTAAAAACGTATCAGTCTTTACTTTTCAAAATGATTAGATACACTGTATACATAAATGTAACATCCAGTTCAAACACATGGAAGACCTTTTTTTACTTATGTATAAGAATATGGACTTATTAATACATATAATAGGACGATTTAGAAAGGTTACTTTAGAGGATGCTTTCATCCACTTGAGAGTGATGATATTAAGTGGTGTGTGGGGACTGGGCTGATATTTGGTGATCACTGTCCTGGGCAGACACCAAGGGGTTTTTCTTTGTGCTTGTTCAGCGCGCTTTGGAGGAGGGTCTGGCAAACGGAGACTACATATGCATAACATGCATACTGTGCTCCACATGGTGTACAACAAGGTATCAGTTTGTGTCCATCCATCACGGGTCCAACACTATTAAGGAATTTGATGTCTTACAATGACTTTCTCTGTAACTTCTGACAAAGTTCAGTACATTTTTTAAATGTATAACTCATAATTACGTCCATTTTGCACGCCTTACAGCAGTTCTGTTTTCTATGTTCATCATGACTTTCTTCAGTCTGTTTGCTACATGTACATATTCAAGGAGACAGAAAAAAAGTATATGTCAGAGCTAATGACTAACCTCAATCTATACGGAGGAACCTATCTTTGTCTGGGCAGGTGTTCTGCCCGGAAGGTTAACAGTTACAGTTTTACACACACACACACACACACACACACACACACACACACACACACACACACACACACACACACACACACACACACACACACACACACACACACACACACACACACACACACACACACACACACACACTAGTCCTTAATACATCCATGCAGTAGTCTAGTTACTTGTGGTTTTGGATTGGGGTCTGTTTATTTGTGTATTGTTGAAAATAAGTAAGTTTAATGGACAGAATAGAAGTCAAGAGGAACAATAAATGGACAGTGTTCAAATGAAAAGTTTGTCTCGGACTCTTGACTCATTGGACACAGCAATAAGTGTGTCCAAAAACGTCATCCGTTGCAGTGGCTCAAAGCTCAGCTTATCCTCTACAGGAGACATATCTATATCATCAAACCTGCAGCTAAAAAGCTCTTGTCAGAAGTGGGATTTGAACCCACCCTTCCATTTGGAGACCTGAAGTCCCTTTTTGCTCAGGAAGGAGTCAACCCTTGAGTCTTAGACTGCTCGGTCATCCTGACAACTCAAAACCATGGAAACAATCTGGCCGTGACAACTTTTTTTTTTTTGGGGGGGGCATTTTAGGCCTTTATTTGTATAGGACAGCTTAGACATGAAAGGGGAGACGACATGCAGCAAAGGGCCACAGGTCGGAGTCGAACCTGCGGACGCTGCGTCGAGGAGTACACCTCTATACATGGGCGCCTGCTCTACCTGGTGAGCTACCCAGGCGCCCCTGGATGTGACAATGTTAACAGAAATCACAGGTTTACAGTTTTATGGGAGACTTAAAGAAACATCCATTAAGCTATTTATCATTAGACCCTTTCACACAGCCTGTTCAAGGTAGGACTGATGCCTTTAAGGCACCTTGCCGTCTGTGTAAAAAGTTATGAAGACGGAATGGAGGGACGGAGTGTGGTTGTTAGTCACAGAGCCGTAACAGCTGAACCGACATCTGGGTGAAACGGGACAGCTGGCATAGCAGGACTGAATACAGCACAATGCACGAGTCGACCCACAGGCACATTGATATAAATATATGAATACGTAGATACTGCTTCCGGCTTATGAGGTGTGTCTCTGCCGTTGCTGCTGTTCTGATCAAGACTCATAGAAAAAGACAGACTTTTGTGCTGTTTTTGGATGTTCATGCAAAAGAAATGCCAAAACATTGAAACAGCATTGAATTTCAAAGATGAAAAAGGTGTTTTACAGTATTTTACTGTTGTTGGATTTAATATCACAAGAGGTAACGTTAATTATACCATTTATATATATATTTGCATTATTATGTGTTATCCGTTTTTTGACCAGCACTTAGCTGGTCAAAAATACTATCGCCCAACGTGGGGCTCGAACCCACGACCCTGAGATTAAGAGTCTCATGCTCTACCGAGCCGGGCTATAAAAGTAATGTGTGGGTCATGAGTTCAAGCCCCACTTTAGACGGGATTTGTACTGTTGATTATTGTTAACTGTTGAAGTGCTTCCCGTCCTTCAATATATTGTATATACCATACCACTTGTAAGTGAGTGTTATATGTTGGCCAGCAGATGGCGATCTTGTATTATATTAAGAACCCTTTTTAAATGCTCCTTTTGCTTGCCGTAGTGCGGAGCCTTTATGACCATAGACAGTATAAAAAATGGACCAACAGATCCCGTGTCTCTGGATGGAGACCAGTGAAGGATATTAGAAGCACTTTTCCGGTGATGGCTGAGCGTTACTGCGCAGCCTCCAACTGAGAGAGACGACGTAGATGTGACGTGAGCAACCTGTCTGAAAGTTGTAAGTCTTCTGGTAGCTGTGCCAAGAGAAATCTCAATCATTCCCAATCTAGCAGAGACGGAGAGTGTAGGTATATGTAAGGAGATAACATAGACACAGGCTAATTATTGCTAACTAAAATGCTAGTTAACATTAGTAATTACACTTAAACAGCTAATGTAAGTCCAAACTGCCTGCGAGCTTCTCCTGTACTATACGGTAATTCCTCTACTATACGACAATAAGTCGCGTGGTTATGACACAATCGTTAGCCTATTTTTATAAAAACGTCTGCTACGGAGCCATAACGTGAGGTACAAGGCAATGGAGCCTTTTATACATTGTCGTGTTTCTTTAGAAATAAACAATGGACAAATAACGTCTTTAAACGCTTCAGATGTAAAGTTATTCTCTGTCAAAGTGACGTCAAAATGAATGGCAGTCAATGGAATGCTAACGGGAGGTGAGTGCTTATTAGCATCAAAATGGCGCCATAGGTGGTTCGGGTTGTGAGGAGAAGCTTACCCCCTTGTTTATGACCCTCCGCAGCCGCCGGAGGTTATAAAATTGGTTTCTGTTTGTGTTCCGCAAGGTAAGAGTTCTGGAGCACTGTACTACTAAAAACATCAAGTTTAAACATTAATACTACTGTCTGTGTTATAATCGTATGCAGCACACCTGTCTAAAGTGTGATTACGTGAAGAACTGAACCGTTTATGTAACTTAAATGTGGTTTATTGTTCAATCAAACAATGTCAATGCTAATCGTTAACTCAAGTTCAAGTTCATGTTTATTGTCATATTCCTTTTTAGTACAAAGTACCACAGCAATGAAATACAATGTGCCTTGGCACTCTCTCAGCACCAGTCAATAACAATTTTAAAAGCATAATAACATTTAAAACATCTAGGAATATCCAAACACAATATACATAAGTGACTAAATTCAGACCACAGCCCTCCTTCCTGTTGTGCTATCGTTCAATAACCTTACTACCTGGTGGTAAAAACTATCCCTAAAACGAGTTGTGCGCGTTGGGATGCTCTGCAAACGTCTCCCTGATTGAAGGCGGGAGAAGAGATTGTATGCAGGATGACTAGAATCCTGTATAATACCTCGTGCCTTCTTAGTGCTGCTTTTCCAGTAATTGTGAGAACAAGCAAGCTAACTTAATCCAGCAATGCTAAACAGGGCACATGTGGTGCTGCGGCTGGCTAAATAACTAGCTCATAATAGGGGCTGCTGAAGTGAATTAGATTTTGTATTTGATTTATGAGGTTGTACTTTTGAAAATAAAACAAAACTTCTCATGACATCTGTATTTTTTAAATGGATTTAAGTACTGATTGTGCAATTTTCATCAATGTGCGCACTTCTTCAAACTGATTTAAATGTGGAAACTGGGATCATGACTTGCTTGACTGAAAGCAGAGACTCGACTTGACTTGATTCTCACTACAGTGACTTGAGACTCGCTCGTGACTCACTCCCACCTCTGGCTCTGATCAGGGCCCTATCTTGCACCCAGCACTATTGACTTTGTACACCGACGCATGTATCATTCCTGTTTTGCACCCGACGCACAGCGGACTTTTCCCTCCACAGACTCACGGCGGTTCAGCAAAAAGAGGAGGCGTGTTCAGGCGCAAACGTTCCCTGGTGCTATTTTGCAGTTTCAGAAAACAGTTCCGCCACAGACCAGGAAAAACCTAGTCTAAAGTCAGTGGCGCGTTATTCAGATGCTATTTTAAGGGCGCATGTTTGGCCGTAATGTAGAGTGTGCACACCGCGCATACACTTTGCTTCTCTCATCTCACGCACCCAGCAGTTCCCATTTTTGCAAACCATACATAAATACAAGGAAAAATATGACCTTGTTTTACACAACATTTCCATGAATCATGGATGTGTTGATGACATAAATGAGGAAATATTAGAGAACTTAAGGAGATGTGATGTTGAACTGCATGTACCGATGCCACTTAACCCAAATGCCCCAGCAGCAGCAGCACGGGAGAGGAGAGACAGAAGAGCTGCATCGTCTATAGTGAGGTAATCTCGGTCTAATGTTAGACTACATTGCAAAAATATCACCATGCATTCATAACCTCGTGATTCAGTGAGAGTGAGCCCAAAACATTGGAAAGTATGTTTTTGTGACATTTCTTTATTTACATTTTGTCAAAACGAAAAATCAATAGCAAACGTCGGTCTCCTCGGCTGTGAACCGCTCCTGGCGTGCGCCCATGGATGTATTAAGAGCGTGCGCCTAGCAAATCCACCATTATAATGGCAATCCGCCATGGAACAAGCGTGCCTGCTTTTAAAGGGAATGTGAGATAACGCTCTGATTGGTTTATTGCACATTACACCCAAACCACACCTATGAGTAATGTAGCTACTTCAGACCAACCCATTTTAGATTTGTGTCGGGCGCAAGAGTCATTTATCCTGCCGGTATAATAGCAACAGCGCCCGAGATCCGCCCACAAAGCTACTTGCGTTTGGCGTTTGATGATCGTTAAAATAGGGCCCAAAGTCAGCCATCCCCGGTCTAATGCTCTTTGTTGTTTACAGAATTGGGAATCAGTTTGAACTAGAACCATTTACCGGTTTACTTATTTGCTCATATAAAGTCATATTTCTGATCTTTAATATCACTAGCATTGAGTAGGATCACTAATAACTGCGTTTTAAGAGATTTCTTTTTTTTTGGATGAGCAATTGTGTGTATTTATGCATATTTTTATCCTTGTGTTATGTTAATAGGGGGTGGCGCGGGGGTCAAGTTAAACTGGGGCAAATATTCCCACATCCTAACACCTGTCTGCTCTGTGCCTTCCTAATCTGACACAAAAAGATTTTGGTTTTTATTTCAGAAGTTCTTCTCTAGCCAACCCAAAACCAAACCCAGGAATCCCAGCATGATTCCTTTCAGAGTGCAATTTGAATTTTCTGTCATTTCCTGTTTGGAGCAAATGGGACACTTGTTTACTGCTGGGTCTCTGCTGATGAGTCTTCTCCCATACTTTTCCACCATCAGCCTTAGCATACATGGCTCGATGTTGTTTTAAGCCCCCCAACGTCTCCTTCCAGGCAGCACTGCGACCGTTGACTTCAAGGCACCTAACCCTAACCCTAACCCCTAACCCTAATCATTGCATAATCCTAGTGCCATCCAGGCAGCGCTGCCTGGAAGGAGACGCTGGGGGCTTAAAAACACAGATAAACGCATAAATGACTCTGTGGGAGAGTCACCATCTGTGTCTGAAACAGCTATTTTTATCACAAGTCACGGATTGAATCTTCTAGAACCATCCAGCGCTTTGGCAGCATGTTACAGTCTAAAATTTCCCTCAGGATGAATAAAGTATCTATCTATCTATCTATCTATCTATCTATCTATCTATCTATCCTTACCAACTTGTGCAACCCAATTTGGAAATGTATGATTGATTTTTTTGTAGTTCATCTAATAAAGCATCTTGTAAATTCTATACACAGTGTAAGCTTGTGACGCACATGATTAACCATTTAATAGCACGGAGGCGAATTTGGCCAGAGGACAGGTCAGGAATTAACTGGTGCGAGATGATTCCACTCATTTCTTATATAAGGCCAGTATTAAGCATTGAATAGCAGCACATTCATAAAGAGGTATGGATTTGAGCCATGAGGTAATAATGTCTTGGGCTATACTGTATGGATGTGGCAAAAAGGCAGGGGGAGTTATTTTTTTATTTTTTTTAGAACATTCCCTGACATTGGACCTGAGAGAGAGAGAAAAAAAATGAACAGAAATAAAAATAAATTATATGAAAATAGAGTCAAATACAATAAGAATTGTGAAATTCTTAATATCCATTTTCGGCAGGGTGAGTTTTAAAAGCCCCCCAAAAAAAGCTGATGTTTAATTTTAAGTCATATGTAGGAGACATTAGTGACTCCAGAGCCAATAACTGCCTAATCTACATGCACAGAGTGGGTGCTAATCTGTTCAGCTTTACGCACAAACCGAGGTAGTAGGATTCACAAAATCTTCCAGTGACATTGGTATGCTTTGGCGTCAATGTCTGAATTTACTATCCTTTTATTATATTGTGTAATTCTTCTGCATTTGAAGTTACGTAAAGTTGCCCTTTGAGGCTGTGCAATTTTCAGAATGTGTGCACTTCTTTGTATAAGCTCTCTTACTGTGTGAACATTCACCTCTTTGTCATCCAGCTGAGGCTCTTAGTCACACAAGCAACGCAGCCATGCAGCTTGCTTATTTCATGCGTGCATACACATCTCTCTCCCTTTTTCACACACACACACACACACACACACACACACACACACACACACACACACACCCTTTCTCCTCTCTGCTGTCTTCCTCTCTCTTCTGCATGTAGACACACGTGCATATGCATTTCCTCTATGTATGGCACACACACACACACACATACACTCAGCCTGCCAGGCTTGGGAGCATCAAGGCCTAATCTAGGTCACAGCATAAACCCAGAGGTATCCTGGTCTCCACAAACACATGCGCTCGTATGCACGCACGTTGTTAAATTTGCAAGCAAAATCACTTCTTCAGGTCCACGGGTATAAAATCCCATTTCGACTCGACTAATTTCCCCTCACCTAACTGTGAAAAGCCTTTGCTTTTCATTTTGACAGCAACAGACTTGCATCCCAAGGAAAAGAAGACTATAAATAAATCCGGTGAATTACATATTTTCCCGAAATCCCCGCCCCATCTTCGTCTCCTTCCTCTCCCTCCCCAACAGCCTCGTTGGTTATGTGACTCTGAGTCTAATGGCTCTCGTGATCGTTACAAGGCCATCGTTTCCTTCATTAAGTGCACTTTAAACAGCCGATCAGTTCATTCAAGAAACACTTTCCCACTGAAGCCTAAATGTATCTGTGTGCGTGTGTGTGTGTGTGTGTGTGTGTGTGTGTGTGCGTGCCTATGTTCAAGAAAGACAAAATGGATGTCCCTGCATGCTGCTACAGTTTAAGTGCATCCTTGCTGCAGAAGCACCATAGGAGGCCTTTGATATGACTTAGCCTGACAGCGTACCATCCAAGATGTGACTGTGTGTCACAGCACAGAAATAGAGGAGCTTATTTCGTTACATCAGTCTCCAGCCTTCTATAAATATTCCAAAACTCTCTGTTCTCCATCTCCCTCTCTTTCTCCTTTTCTTTCCTGCTGCTTTCTCTTTTCTCCCCATCCCTCCCTCCCTCTCCCTTTCTCCCCCCTCTCTCTGTTTGTCCATTCCCCCCCACACACACACACACACACACACACACACACACACACACACACACACACTCTCTGCCTCCCACATCTTCTCTTTTCCCTCTGCTCCTGTCGTATAATGTAGAGGAATGTGTCTCGTCTGTCTAGAAAGAGGCCGTAGTGTTAAGAGGCAACAAAAACACTCATGCGCTGCATATCATTTCTGAGCCTGTTTGTTCGCCCCCCCTCTGTCAGTTCTGCAGGGCTATGTAGTAAGCTGACAGTGATTTTTTTTTATCATGTCACCTCCTCCTTTTTCCCTTACTTTACCAGCTCACAGATTTCCACCAATCAATAGACTTTAACCTTATAGGCCCTTCAGATACCACAACAGCATGGCGGTTAATCACAGCCCGTAATCCCTTCTACTCCCACTCGGATGTTTGATTCAGGAATGGGAACATTTACAAGAATAAAAAAAAGAGGCCAAGCTGATTTTATCTTAAGCAACTGTCGGTTAGACGCCGCTGCTATCGAAATGTGAGCGTGCAGTGCCATCCTCCCTAACCTATCAGTGTGGGAAGTAAGCGTGCCACCTATGAAGTCAGCAGTCCCCAACCCCCACCCGGAACACATGTTCAACATCCTCTGGGCACAGGCTGAGCACAGCACTGAGACACAGCTGAGAATTAAAGAGAGAGAGAGAGAGAGAGAGAGAGAAAGCGGGAGAGCGAGCAGTGAAGTGGAAATATGTGTGAGCATCAGAGAGACAGAAATAGAGCGATAAAGCAGTGAATTAGGCAGAGGCAGAGAGAGGAGGAGGAGAAACAGAGGCTTTCACTGAGGTGCTGATGCTTCGTGCAGACAAGGTTATTTTCTCGTAGCGGAAAGCTCTCTTGTCGTGTGTGGATTTGAGAACCTCATGGATTGGCTCCCCGTCTGAGTCTCAGTGGAATTCATTGCATCTGCATCTGGATCCAAAACAACTGCAGACAGAGGATGCGACCGTGGCTGGATGCTAGGATCCATGTGGGCCTGTGACGACTGCACTCCCCTCTGTGGCTACCTTCTTCCCCATGAGGATGGCTCCTGCGCCGCCGACCCAGATCGTGGAGTCCTGGCTCTTCACTGTGCATTGCTCCTCCGGTGGTCTGTGAATGTGATGCGCACGAGGAATGCTCCACACCTCGGCAGAGACCGCTCAGCCCGCTGCCTCTGCTGACATCTGTCTCCGTGGATACACACAGCCACTGGCCAGGGTAAGGATGCACTGCTCTGAATTGCCTTGACGCTCAAATGTCAAGGCTGATGGATTTTGTGTGTGTGCACGTGCCTGTGTGTTGTATGAATACATTAGAAATCCCTTCCTCTTCCACAGGGTTCAAAACCGTTTCATACAGAGCTGAATGATTTTGGAAAATAATCTTAATTGCGATTTTTTTTCACCAATATTGCGATTGCGATTTAATATGCGATTATTTTTTAAGCTCTTTGTCTTCTGTATTATTCAACAAAGACAAGCAATAAATCATTGTATAGTATGAACAACACAAGATTAGATAGATTAAACAAACTATCTTTCTGTTCTTTCCTGGAGGCCAGGCCTGGATGTGATGATGAAATTAGGTGATGCATGAATTTATATAAATGACATCTTTTATTGAACTACTTAAGTCACAGTAGTATACTGAGCACTGACCAAGCCTGGTGGAAACATTCATATGAAAGTCAGAAACAAATCACACAAACTAAAATGCAGATTGCAGAAATATAAAAAAAAAAATACGTGGCTTTACCACACTTATAGTACAGTAGTATTTAGATTATTATTTACTGTAATAAACATGTAAACATGTGGATTGCACTTTTTAAACACTGTCTTTGAACTTTACAGTTCAGTTAAGTAAAAATATATGGTGTGTATATATATATATATATATATATATATATATATATATATATATATATATATATATTACTGATCTCCAGTCATTAACAAAACAAAAATGCAGAAAATAAAAGGAGAGAAATATCTGCCTGTACCTCTTTGAAAATATGTAGGTAACTCAAAGTTAAATGTAATCACTGTCTGAACATTAATATCTAAATATTAATCGTGATTATCTCTAGTCTGTAACAGCAACACACAACGCAGACTAGTGCAGCGAGTATGACACTACCAGCCACGTGAACCCAGGCTCGGTGGCCGTACTAAGGGGGCATCATGTCTTGGGCGATAAACTTCGTTACTGCTTGAGTAATCGTTCCGTTTTAAAGTACGTTCATATGGAGTTAACGTTACGCTTTCAAACATTTCGGTAAGTGATGCCTGTCGGGTGGTATTTTGCTTACTTGACAAACTGGTGTTCGGCATTTTATGCTACATTAACGGACAGTTCAACCTCTCCATTTTCTAAAATAACATCGTGCACAGCTGTCAGTTTTCAGAAAAGTGTTCGTTTACACGTACCCGTTTATATATGCCGTCAATTCCGTCAAGAGCATGCCAGACCTGTAGGTGGCAGTGTAACGAGAAGCTCAAGCCCACGTTAGCCAATCAGAATCCCGAAAATAGCAACAAATCACTTCCTCTCTCTTCTCTTCCTCACTTCCTCGGCTGCCTAAACCTCCGTTTGTCTCAGTTTACATGCAAACGCGCAAATGAAGATTTCCCAAATCTCCACTCTGGCCGGAGGTTTTAGAAAGAATCGTTTTCAGAGGCGAATTCTCCGTTTGCGTGTAAATGAAGGGCACAAACAAAGGGAAATGGCTCCGTTTTTCAAAATAACCATGTACGTGTAAACAGGGCCTTAGCCATGCAACTGTCGTAGATGACTTGTCTTTTTTTTTTTTTTTTTTTTTTAGTGCTGGTACAGGTTCGTAGTGTTACCCCGTGAGGTAGCAACGTTAGCAAGACAGGTTTTGCACAATACCTGAAGCTACGCATCATCTTCTTTTTCTTCTTTATCTTCAAAATAGTCCCAAACAAGTGACATACTGTTCCTATTTGGGACTAAAGTTTCTGTAGAGCCGGAGGCCATTGTACAACAGGTCAAGGTACGGCGTAGCGTTAGCGTGCCAAGTTGATGTTTTCTCTGCGGAGTGCAGACTGCTTTGCTCTTGCGAGTCACGTGACCAAATCGCAGCCTTTGCGATTAGGAAATCGCGTTTTAACATATGGTGATATTATTGCAAATGCGATTAATCTTTCAGCCCTAGTTTCATAGTGTGTCTGTGATGATGAACTGAAATGCCATATAGTATGCCTGCACTATGCAGAATAGCTCCATTTATAATATATGACCTGAGAGATAACATGGTGAGCAACAAGTAACTGCTCTTCCCCCAAAGTACAGAGGAAAGTAGGCTAGGATGGCACAGGCAGACAGGACCTGAATAAAAAATTCATTAAAGCCCTTTTGGTTTCTGAAAGCATTTGGCTTTATTCTGCTCAGAGGGAAAAATGGACATTAAAAATGTGTTCCTTCACACTGGGAGAGAGAAAGCAATTTCATTCAGCTGGATCCCATCTGAACTAGTCTATATCCTTGATGTTCCACTACCAGGATTGCTCCGCTGTCCAATCTGAGTTTTCTGTTGCACGACTAAAACAACTTTTGAACGTACACGTTCCATCAAAACCAGTGCCTTCCCAGGCTATTTTGCAGAGGCACTGCGGCTTTTCCCAATGCCAGTACCACCCAAGACGATTGTGATGGGTTTAAAGAAATGCCAATAAACCAGAGCACGTTTTCCTCCCATCCCAAAATGCTGTGTGGACTAGCCAGACCCTCCTCTGCAGCACTGTGGAGAAAGGTCTTTGCAAAGCGAGACTACATCTGAACCAGTCTAATAATGACAAATTCAGCCCAGTCACCTCCTCCTCAGTCTGGTCAGTGCAGTTCAGGTAATCCATTTTAAGTTAATCCAGCATCCTTAAAGAACTCAATAAGACACATCACATATGAGCATGTCTACTACCACAAGAAAAAAGTAGCTGTTGTCATTTGACCAGAGATCAGACACTTTGACCAGAGATCAGACAGAGGTCAATAGGTTAGCAAAGAGCACAACTGTCTCATCTCATTTAGAAATTACACACGTCTTATGATGGTGAATGTAGGATGCTGACTTCAGTCCTTTTACTTGCAATTCCATATTTCACGTTTTCCCTTGGATGTTGATTTAGTAGCTTGAGAATTCCAGTGGAGTTATGTAACTAATAAAGGTTGAATATATCACAGTGGATTGTAAATCTGCTGAAGGTAGGTTGTTTTATGTGTAATGTATTGCGCATAAGTAGCGGGTTCACACTTAGGGCCGGGTTATGCTAGAAAAGAAATTAGAAGTGTTTATAGTCGTTCCAAACTGCGACATTCTAAAGGGTGAAAAGCTGTGTCATTGAGAGGGGAGGGACGCGACACCGTATAAATATAGGGATAACAGCACACATTTAAAGGTAGACATTTATCTTATTTTCATTGATATTCGTGTTGCACTTGGTTGTTCATGTGAGATGTGACAGAAGTAGTTGTGTTAAGACTGAAAAAAGAAAGCTAGGTAAGTTAAAATAAGTTGACTTTTGGTTTCACACGGGGCACAAACAGCGGTCACCTGGGTAGTCTGGATTGGCGACGGTTCATTTACCGATATACCGCAATGTTACATGCTGAAAATGGCTTTTAAAGGTTTTAAAGGCAATTTGGATTGTGCAACAAGGCAGGCCTGCTTGGTTGTTTTGGGGAATAATTGTAAAGATTTACAAAGAATGTGTTTAAGGGCATTTACTCTCTTAACTGGGACATTTTGGGACCAATTGGTGGGGATTTGCTATGGACAAAATACATAGGCGATACACTGGTAAGAGCAAATGACGTTTAACTATGTATCCAGCTAAGTTATTTAGCTCATGTTACTGTATTGTGTTAATATTGTACGTGGCGTTTTCTTTTATGGGGTGCAATAAAAATAGTTCCACCAAAACAAGTTCCTTTCCGAAACAATTTTGCAGAGCCACCATTGCTGCGTCTGGAGCTTAGCGCTGCCCAGGACTATTGTAATTGGTTTAAAGAAATGCAAACAACCCCTGACCGTTTTTTCTCCTATCCAGGAGAATATGCTCATATTGCCAGACCTTCCTCCGCAGCGCTGTGGTAATGCGAGACTATCTCCTGGGTGAACGTCCTGTTTGTTCAACCCATCCACACACCCCTACTTCCTACGCGGACTTTGATTAGAAACATATTTGTAATACTTCAAAAACTTTTCCCTCCAAATGTAATTGAGAATGCAGTTTAGTTGTATAGGAACATAATTAAAAAAAAAATAAATAAAAAAAACTGGGCTGCTAGAGAGAGATGTTCAAATCCGGGCTCCTTGCTTACCTCCACACAGCGGGACAATTTTCTTTTTTGTGTGGTTCTAAATATGCCTTCTCCAATCATGTCCTGTCAAACATAGCTCCACTTAGAGAATAATTTTACACAGCATCTCAAGAAGTGGTCTACAAATCATCTAATGAATCGTCCTGTAGTCACCAAAAGATCTGTAGTTAAGAATTTGTGTAAGTGTAGTTCTAATGACAGTAGTAGAAACAGCAGTGGTTCCAGTGGTCACCACTGTAACAGACTGGTAATCACTGGTTCTGTAGCTCAACAGAGAACTCCAGCAGAAAGAGTTAAAAGCAGAAGTCGCTCAACAGAGAGCTGTGAATTACAGTGAAAAACTAGGCCCTGTCCCTCTTGGCAAATAATTACCAAAGAAGAATCTGACTTGTCACATTATTGTAATTGCTCCACTGACAAGACAATCAACTTGAAAAAGAAGGGTTCTCATAATCCTGCCTCTGTTATCACTGCGAGAGCTATATTACTCCATCCAGCCTCACTTATCTCGTCAACATACGAAGATACTGAGGAGTCAATTGCCTCATTGAAGGGGACATCTGACAAGTATCGTAGAAACAGGGCTGACCTGACCTCGATGTAGAAAAAGGCCTTTAAACAGGCGTGAATGTACAGTAGCTCAGGGCAAGGGGATAACCATTGTCTGTTGCTGCATCTATTCCATGTTTGGTGCATTGAAGCAGCTAGTCTAATGCATTCGATTGGGAGGCTGGATGATGGCATTGTGCAGCCGCATAAAAGGGGTCAGTTGTAGCCTTAAGGTTAATAAAAAGGTTTGGATAGGGAGGGCTGTTGCTGGAGTCTCCATACTGGGTTAAAGAGTGGGTAATGAGCTCTTTCAGAAGCCATTGTAGAGAAGTCCTTAGACCTGTATAAATCAATAATTTTGAAATGAGCATAGACTCAAATTACTCTATATGATATCAAAGGGGGACCTTGTAGTTCTGCTTTAATTGCTTTGGTGTTAAGGTATGCAAATATACAGTATGGTCTGAGCTCTTATCAATCTCTTTTTCATAGCTGTTCCAACAAAAAAGCTCAGATAAACCCACTGCCAACACCAAATAGCTTGTAACTAGCTAGTAAAGGAAGTTGAGCATCTTTAAAGATGAACACCAAGATATGTTTCCTAAAAGTTATAATCTCTATAAACAGGCATCTGCATATGAATGCAGAATCTGTAGGCAATGGGACACGGTTTTAGTATTGGAAGCATTCTGGTTTTCATTTGTAGTCCCCGTAGTATTGACCAATCACATTAGAGTCTTGGCCCGGATTTACGCTGGCTACACCGGAACCTCAAAAATATTGGCCGTTGCCCCCAGAGGCTAAATCAGCCGAAGGATTCCGAGATTGGTGGAGACCAAACCAGAACTAGAAGAATTGCTTTTGTACTTAGATTTGTCAGGTGACCAAAAACACTATTCCACTCTTAATATTTGCTCTGTGTCTGCTTGATATGGAAATGATCAATTGTTTGCTAGCACTTTTAGCACGTATGTGTTAGCTGTGTGTTTACTTGATGTTTTTCTGCTCCCAAGTGGGCAAAAACTGCTGAATATATGGCTGATAACCATAACGTTTGTTTCTTAAAATCATACACTGTACATGCGTTCATGTGTTAAAACACAAAAACATTGGTATTTTTCAAGCTGCTCACTGTCACAATGTCATGGCTAACTGGGACACGTTAATACAACAGCCATCGTTAATGGTATTAGTAACACCTGCCTTTGTTGTAAAAACTGTTGTTTTTCAGGCCACTTGAAGAAAGAAAAGCTACACAACAAGCTGATAGATACTAGCCTGTGCATTGTTATTGCTAATATGTTGGCAAAAAGTTGCTACATCCAACAAACACGAACACACATTTAATTTTTTTGGAGTTGGATCTCTGTATGTCCAACTTTCCCTCTCCTTTTAGGTCGGTTTTGAGTTTAGCTCTTCACCTAATTAGAAAAATATCTCTTTAGCTGATATGCCACACCATCTTCACCAGTTAGTCAGTTGGTTCTGGGCAAGTAGTGGGTGCCATGTCATTTCTGCAACGCTCCATTGTTCCGACTTCTCAATAACCCGAAAAATTCCCTTTGGTCCTACAGCCCACTAGTCCAACGTCCACCAGCGATATTACGAATCCCACTATGGCCACGCCAAGACCCGCCCTTCAATAGCATTTATTGGCCAGGCGTTGATGCATACGCAAGGTAACGTAACCCCATTTGTACAGGTCCTATCCCCTGACCAATCGGCTATCCTAACCTTAACCACTCGAGGTCAAATGCCTAACCCCAACCAATCGAGCTGCTTCGTAGGGCGGGTCTTGGCGTGGCCATAGTGGGATTAGTAATTTCGCCACCAGCGGGACGTCGGACCAGTGGGCTGTAGGGCCAAAGGGAGTTTTTTGGGTTATTGAGAGGTCGGAACAATGGAGCGGAGAAATGGGCAGTCCCCCAAGTAGTGTGCAATGGGTAATACTGTAAGAGCTTTGTTGGCTGTAAATGGCTGCCTGTTTGATACTAACTCAGACTGAACCATTCAGTATATCTGTGGGCTTTAAAACCAAAACAATGGGTTAAAAAAGGCTAAAAAAGTCAGTAGAGCTGCAAAGTTGGATGATTTAATATGTGCGTTTTTCAATGTGATGGACCACGTTCACATAATGGTGTCCTTAGATTGTTAGTTTAAATACATCTGATTAATGCAACTTCAAATGTTCTTTGCATATTTGATTTATTCAGTTTATATAAATTAAAGTAAAAAAATGCTGTTTTAGTAGGCTTGCCAAAACGACGAGAGAATAATTGATGAAATATGAAGTGTTGCTATTCTGTGGCATCAAAAAAGACCAGCACAAAAACTATTCTACTGATAAAGCTACTTTAAAACTATCAATATTAGTACTGACTGCCTCTATCATATGGGTTCAAGTCTAGTTCGAGTGTTCAGCATGGTGGGGCTGAGAAAGAGCTGAATCATTCCCTGAATAAATAAAAAAAATCTGTAATAAATAGCTCTTCATCAAAGATTGAACTTGATTGTTCATAAAGATTTGCTGCTGATCCAGATTAGAGACTGCGAACGACAGAATGGTAACAGCATTACAGTGAGTTAGAACCTTTCCAACATCAAGGACGCATAAAAAAAAATAGCCTTGTGCTAAAAATATCTCATCTCAAGGACTATTTATGGAGTCCTAATGAAAGGAGAGTGCTAATGAAAGGAGAAAGGGATGCATACATTTTACATGTTTACCAGATAAATTAAAACCCTTTTAAATACTGGACTGAATTAGATGGGTATGTTCGTGGCACAATTAGTTTGTTTATTATGTAGTTATTTTGTTTTGGACATTTTAGTATTACTCCATCAGCTACAAGCTACAGGGATGTAGGTATTTTTTAAGGAACACTGTGACTTGGACCAGTCTATCACCTCACTGGTTGCTCATATTAGTAATTTCAGCTATAGTATTATTGGAAGAAGTTTTTTTTTATTGTTATTTTATCTGTGCATGTTCTGGGTTAGCAAATCTGTCTTTTAGGAATTCTGAGTATTCTTGGCTTTTAAATATGACAGATATGTTATTACAGATATGTGTGTTGTTTTTATGCTGCACATACTCTGGTATTGAACCTGTCCTTTCAGTCATGCTAACGGCGTGGCTCTAGGGATTGCAATGTTGTTCTGTCTGTAAATCCACCACTTTGGTCCAGACTAACATATCTACTATTGGATGGATTGCTAAGAAGTGTTATACAGACATTCATGGTCCCCAGAGGATGACGCCCACTGACTTTTGTGATCTCTTGATCTTTCCTCTTGCCACAATGAGATCGACATTTGTAAGATTAAAAAAAATATAAAAGTATTGGATGGACTGTCATGAAATTTGCTATAGATATTCAAGGTCCCTAGAGGATGACTAATGATTATCTCAACATCTACGTTATGGATTGGCATCAAATGTTGGTCTTGGTTCCCTGTTAAAGGACAATTCCGGCGCAAAACGAACCTAGGGGTTGATAACAGATGTGTACCCACTCGATCGTTCTCTGGGACATGTTTTCATGCTAATCGAATGTGTTTGTAGCTTGAAACAAGCTAGCACGGACCGCTGATTAACGCTAGTATTCGGGGCAAAATATCACCACACTTCAACGGTAGCATAATGAGGGTCCCTAAATGTTAACCGAAGCATTGAGAACATTGTAAGTGTACAGACAGTTTATTAAAAAGATAGTTTAGAAAGACAGTAGCTCCCAAGACGGCGGCCGCCTGTATACGAGAATGCGACTGTTTTTCTAATCTATCTTTTTAATAAACTGTCTGTACACTTACAAAGTTCTCAATGCTTCGGTTAACATTTAGGGACCCTCATTATGTTACCGTTGAAGTGTGGTGATATTTTGCCCCGAATACTAGCATTGTAAGCTAATCAGCGGTCCGCACTAGCTTGTTTCAAGCTACAAACACATTTGATTAGCATGAAAACATGTCCCAGAGAACGATCGAGTGGGTACACATCTGTTATTAACCCCTAGGTTCATTTTGCGCTGGAATTGTCCTTAAATGAATCCCTCTAACTTTGGTTATCCCCTGACTTTAGTGCTCTGGGACTAGCCGACTCGTTTATGGTTTACCTTTACTAACGTTACCATTTTGCCGGTGATTATAACTTATGCTGAGCTCCTCAGCCAAAGTGCCTTATTTAGCTTTAACTTCAGCCACTGATGGTTGCATTTTCTTTATGCTAAGATAATATTAGCAAGACTATTACTGTCATAACCACGACGTGTTTAAACAATTTGATTTTGGATTTGTTTTTGGAACATGAGACTAATTTAATTAGACAAGGGTGTAGACATTTAGCTAAAATGGACCTACGTTACTTATGAGAAGCCAAATTATGTCGCTTCAGAAGGCAACAAACGCCAAGCTCACTGAAAATGACAGAAGCTGAATTGAAATGACCATGTGATAGATTTTAGTGGTTGGGAAGTTAATTTATAAGCGTCATATCAAAGCCATATTCTTTTAATTGACCAAACAGCAGATGCAATAGTTATAAAGAGCAAAAAACACCTTTTAATTGAGACGTTCTGTTTATGTCATGACCAAGTTGTGTGAGTAACTGCAAGGTGGGTGGCAAAGTTTCTGATAATGTGCACTCTCTAGACTTTTTTTTTACTTCCCTGAACTGATGTCCCCCTTGTGGGTGAGTTTTTCCATATATCCTAATGCTAAAATTGACTGTAAATCCACATTTTGAAGCTAATATTTAGACCATTTTCTTCCCAGGGGCATGCCCCTGGACCAGCCACATTTTTGTCACCTTTTTTCACCCCTGATGAGTTTGCATCCCTAATTTATCTTTTAAATGCCATACACATGTACTGTACAGCGGGGGGACCACAATGGAAAGAAAACCTAGATTTTTGTTTTTAACCAAGTGCTACAATTTACAATTTTCTGTCATTGACAATGACATTTTTATATTTAAAGTAAGAGAATTACAAATGTACAGGCCAATTGTTTTCAAGTTGGCACAGATAAGGAGCTATATTTCATAAACACTGCACACTTCCAACTACCACTTTAGTATCACTGCATTAGACCAAAAACAGTCCATGACCATAAAAAAAGGAAAATCTAATAATTACAAAAGTAAATCTAAAAAGTAATACATTCAAATTGTAGAAGCCTGCTGTATATGAGAGGTAGTAGAGCATAGAACTAAACGGTACAGAAAGACAGAAATCCATGAAATAATATAGGTTTCATATCTACACAACATACTGATGGTTCTCTGGCTGCACTAATGGAAACCTATTTAAGTGAAGGATAAAAACTATAACAGAAGTAATGTAATGCACAGATGGATGTTTAAAAGTGTACATATACAGTTCCCTGTTAAAGCTACATTTCCTGCACTACTCATTTCCCAGTGTGAATTGTATTGTACAGTCATAAGACTGGCTCGCCAGTATATCAGCAGGATGTGATTTGGGGGAGAAGTATGTATTCATTAAATACCCAGGGGGGCAAAATCTCAGCGAGGCCCTGTCCTAATTCATTCCAACATCAATGCCAGAGGCTGAACTGCTGCCTTGATTACACCAATTTACCCCTCTCACCCAACCCAAAAGGAAGACGTGTAATTACACTATTTACTCTGGAGTGCTTTCCTCTCTGAAAGGTCCCCAAGTACACACACTCTAGCTTTGTTCGGTGTTGGAGTCATTGTGATTGAAAAGTGCAATAAATGTCAACCTGTTGTCTCTGTTACACTGACGTAGAGAAACATGAACAGTTCTCATAGTGCATTATGATATGTAAGGGCTCTAATGTGGACTGAATAATGTCATGTAAGGGAAGGGCTGTGGTCAGGATAACAGTTCATGGTAACAATGATTCATATCATATTTGTTTAGACTGTAGACAACAATGCAAATATAAAGCTATAAGCTAAATTGCTTTGCAGGAGACTTGAAGGATCAGTGTGTAGGATTTAAAGGGATCTATTGGAAGAAATGGAACATAATATTCATATGTTTTCAATAGTGTATGAAACAAAGAGTCGTTGTGTTCCATTATCTAAGAATGAGCCCTTAACGTTTGTTTGTTACCTGAAGGCCACCGTAGGTTCCACTTAACGCTTGGAAAGGAAAGGGCCAGCGGAGGGGTATTCATTTGGTTGCAAACCTCCCCCGCTAGATGCTGCTAAATCCAACACAAAGCAGTTTAGAGTATTTGAATTTGTTAAGTGGATAATATTGCTGGACTGGATTGCAAAGTGCCCCTCTCTTTATCACTTATTTAGAATGTCTAAATATAGAGAATATAGAATAGAATATAGTGCCTCTGAGAGCTCAATGCACGGCTACTAACAGGAAGAAAACACAAGCCAATTAAGACAAGGTTTTCGCCGCTTTGACTACACGTACGTCACATTTAACGCTGCATATGAATACAACAGCAACATTTTATAGAGGTCGGCTTATCTGTCGCTGCTGTCTTTCTATGAATGAGATGAGAAGATGGATATCTAGCTCATGTCTTGTGTTAGCCTAGCTTAGCATAAAGACTGCAGGCAGGGGGGAAAGGAAATAAACCAACACCTCTAAAGCTCAACTACCGGTGTTTGCTGTGCAGTGTATCTGGCAACATGCACCATAACCATGGGGTTATGGTGCATGTTGCCAGATACAGTTTTTTGGTATAGGTCTCTGTACACATACAATGGTACAACAGCACCAAACCCATAGGTCTCTGAAGAGCCAAACTGAAGCTCAAAGTGGGCAGCTCCGATAAATCCGCCTTAAGTCATGGCTTACTAGGACTCTTGAATAGAACAGAGCCATTGTTAATGTTATTAGTAACCCCTGTGCTTTTCCTGCTATGAAGTCAAGCTAAGTCAAAAAGGTCTGCTGTAAAGAAGTTTTAGAAGAGAATGTTTAGATTCCCATGAACACCTCTGATATTTGCTTGTAGTTTCGGTATTTGCAAGATTGTTTTCTTCATTTTATTTGTCTGTTTGCTTGAGCTTTTGTTGGCAGAAAGCAGTTTCGTCATCTAAATAGAGATGTCAAAAGTAGGTTGTACTTAATTTTGAGGTACTTTCCATTTTATGCTACTTTGGACTTGTACTCAACTACATTCAGGGAAATATACTTTTTACTCCACTACATTTATTTGACAGCTAACATGAATTGTTACACACACACACACACACACACACACACACACACATATATATATATATATATATATATATATATATATATATGTATACTGTATATGCACATTATTTCATGCTGTAGTATTTATAAACTGTGATTTTCTTATCTGAATATTCCATGGATCACTGCCTAAATCCTTTACTTGTATATCTCTACTGTGAGGGACAGTCTTTATTTCCCTCCCCAGTTGAGATGCGTGAATGAATGAAACGGTGTACTGTTTACTGCATAGTGAAAACAAAACTGACCTCTGTTGGTAAAGTATCAATACCAACAGTATTATTATAAATTAGTACACTGTTGAGATCTTGTCCAGAGAACTGCTTGTCACTGTGTCAAAATAGAGAGCCTTCAGTGTCATGGGCCCATAATGCCGTGCGTTTACAGTAGCCTGTTGTAGCATTGTGTGTGCAGTGTGAATGTGTACTTGACGCTCTCATACATCCCCAGGGACACATAGAAGAGGTTGATCTATAGAAACAACATCACCATGACCCTGAGGAAGGCTGTTTGTGACGCAGCGCGTGGGTTGTTAGCTCTATTTTAACACGTACTAGTAATTTCATCATGAAACAGCCATCTAAATAAAGGCTTTTTGGGCCTTGAAACGTACATTTTTAACAACATGGGTATATTTCCAAGGTTTCATTTCTTATTTTTCATTTGAGGAATGAGACAGTACAATTCATGATTCACAGTACAAAATCAACAATGGATGATTTGATTACAAATCATTTTCTAACCTAGAAAATACATATTTTAAGAAAACCGTTTGTCGGTTTACATATCCATTGCTGTTACATTTGTATATTTTTTAGCTAAGATTTGTTTGACAAATTAGAAATTGGAATTTTTTGGATCCCTTTTTTTAAACAAAAAGGGATCCAAAAAATCTGTCTGAGGAGTGACGCATTTGTCCTTCCAAAATAGATTTGTAAAGACAATGTCACATGACTCATTTATGACTCAGCTGACTAAACCAACATCTCTGACTTGAGGTGTAATCTGTCTGGCAGGCAGGTGCATTTTCTCCTGATTTCTCTCTGGCTGTAAGGAAAACAGACACATAGGAACATCAGGAGGCAAAGCTACTTAGGAAAATGAATGAAGAACTCCATCTACTGGCTAACTATTGAGAAACATGCTTAAAAAGTTGTAATTTTTCTTATGTAAAAAAAGAAAAAGAAAAAAGAAGAACATTTAAAGAGTGTTTAAAAGTGTTGTGAGTCCAGACAGAAATGCATGTGGTCATATAGGGCCACCAGATGCAAAGCTTGTATCTCTAAAGAATTCCACATTTAGAAGTGTAACCACACTATATGGGAAACATACGTTCAGCATTGTCAAGGTTGGTGCAGGTTTGGACCTGAAAGCAGGCAGCACAGCAAAGGGCAGGACACAGGAACCGAAGAGCAAATTATACACAAAACAGGTGTACAAGGGAAAGACATGCAGGGCTACAGGTAAACATCAAGGGAACACACAGGGCAAGCACAGAAAACTCAAAATAAGAATGAAACGAGGAATGTGAACAGAAAACCCCAAATCCTCAAGAAATATATATGACACTGGACTAAAGACAACTACAGACATACTGTCACACTGACACAAAAAGTCTGAAGACCAATGGCCACACATCAGGACCGTGACAACAATAACTTTTGGCCAATTTCAATTTGAGACTATACTTTGTGGTGTGAGCAGAACGAGATGGCTCTTTTTTGTCAAAATAAGGTAAAAAAGTGGCCTTTTTTCACAGCAGACATTTTTTAAATGTCATGGCAGGTATAATGCCATCTGTATCATATTTTATACACGACTTTCTGCGACCTCTATGTCATCCACATGATCAATACTTTCCTCATAAACCTTTTGTATGGATCTGATACATGATATCTGCCCCCTGGTGGACTGTCCATGTACTGCACGCAGTAGAGCTCCTTTGATCACAAAATCAAAAATGGCTTCCCTTGTTCACCGACCTGCAGATGTTTTGTTTTCCATAAAAATGTTGCTAATTTTGAAAAAGTTACGGAAAGAATAACATTTATATTGTTACTAGTACTTCAATATGAATATTTATTGGATTGAAGCAACTTCTAATTATATTTTGTATCTTATTTTATAGTAAAATCGTGTTGAAAATGTAGCCTATGTATCAAATGTGATACTGAGCTGCTGGTCCGCCAGCGAACTCGGCCATTTTTATCCATTTTCATATTCATTTTTTTAAGCTAGCGCCAAGGTAGTGCTATGCCGTAAAACTACGATGTAAAGAATCCAATAACCACGCCATGCCAGTTTGCCGGGAAGGGAGCTAAATAATGCTAAAGCTAAATATTAAGGGGGAACTACTGGCATGGACATTTTCAAAGGGATCCCACGAGTCTCCCCTTTACTAGTCTATATCCACGACGTTTCATCAAAGATCCTCTATACTAAAGATAGCGCATTTCAAGCAGCGCCAATGGTATGAAACAGTCCACACTTCCTGTCTCCTAAAGGGGCGTGGCAACATTTGAACATGTAGTGAACGTCATGTGGATGGATGGAAAGTTATATTTGAATAATTTATTAATATGTTCTTTTGCTAACGTTAGATATTTACAGAGCTAAAAGACATATTTATCACAGAGATTAGTTTTGTTAGGGTGTTCACGAACGTTAGCTGACGTTAGCTTCTCTGTGTTGCCAGATCTCGCGAGACATTGGTCCTGAGACAGAAACAGGTCTCAAACTAAGTTAATTTTCTCCTGATGTGTCCGTCTGAAAAATGTCAGAATGTTCTGGAGATACTTGGCCTGTAAGAAATGTGTCCAATATTTACTTTGGTGACTATGGGTAATAATCGCTCATAATCTGTGTTCACGTTAACTTCTCCCATTGGAATCAATCCACTCGGACCTGCCGCTAGTCTCCTAAAGAGGCGTGGCCGTGGCGGAGCCCATGTGACACATACAGGAAACTACGAGTTGGGGGCGTCTCGGTTCTAAACCGTCTCTGGTTTCATTTATTTGTGTTGGCGTTCTAAACTCCGGTGGATTTCTGAGGACTATGGTTAACTGCTCCTCAGATCTCTGCAGGGTAAATCCAGACAGCTAGCTAGACTATCTGTCCAATCTGAGTTTTGTTGCACGACTAAAACAACTTTTGAACATACACATAAACAACAACAACAACAAAACAAGTTCCTTCCCGAGGCTTTTTTTGCAGCGGCACTGGGGCTCCGTCCGGCACTTAGCACCACCTAAGACGATTGTGATTGGTTTAAAGAAATGCCAATAAACCAGAGCACGTTTTTCTCCCATCCCAGAATGCTGTGTGGACTAGCCAGACCCTCTTCCACAGCGCTGTAGAAATATGCCGTTTGGGGCAAAAAAAACATGCAGGTTTTCTCATGCAGTACAAATGTGTTATTTTCTCCTATTCTAAAAATTGTGTATTTGAATGTTTCAGCACACTGACATCCCTAAATAGTCTTGGAGTTACATAAATTGGGTATGACGTGAAAGCTGAGACTCTTGTGGATTCAATGAGCCCAATTGTATTCATGCATGATGATGTGAATCCATTTTCTGAAATTTGACCTCACTGGATAACATGACCTGTTGTGACCACTAAAACTACAAACTAGACACCTTGGGCATTTACAGGATGTGCTTTGATCTTATTTGTTTTTGTGGATTTTCAGATAGCAAAAAAGTACATTGTCAGATCAGATGCCCTTAAGGCGCTGACACACCAAGCCGATAATCGGCCGTTGGACAGTCTGGCGAGGTCAGTGACTGGAGTCTGTTCGGTGTGTTCCGTGCCGTCGTCCGTCCGAGGGGCTGTCAGCCTTCATTTTGGCCGATTTGACATGTATAATTGGCGGGGCGGGCACTGCTGGCAGTCAGACTCAAATGACCAATGTGATTGGTAGAGTGCTAACCCGGGAACAGGGAGCGGAATGAACGTGATTAGAGTCTCTCAAAATCTGACGAAAATCTTTTAAACGGACCTTTGTCGATCTGAAATGAAGACAGATTCAGCAACTGTATGGCCTATTTCTCTCTTAAAATGTTTTCAGAAACACGTTTCGGTGAACTATTTTAGTACAGTATGAGATCGTATTCTGAACAAGCCGCCATGACAGTCTGGCTTTGAATTTCCGGAGAAACCAGACCCACGTGACGCGTTCGTCCAATCAGCTGCCGGTTTTAATTTTTTGGGCGACAATACAGATTAGCGCCGCCTGCTGTTATGGAGACGTATTACGTCTCGTCACTTTGGTGTGTTCTGAGGCACTTTTTTGACCAACTCGGGGAGACTGATCAGTCACACTGCCTTTTCTGCCGAGGGTCGGCCGTCTGGTCGGTGTGTCTGCAGCTTTAGAATGAGTATGGATGGCAATAGGGCTGAAACGATTCCTCGATTAACTCGAATAATTCGATTACAAAAAATGCTTGATGCAAAATGATTTGCCTCGAAGCTTCGTTAAATCAATGTTACCAACGTTGTATTGTTGACGGACGGTGTTTCCACACGGATCATTATTATTGTCGCACACCAAACGCTGCTAAGTCTGAGGGCGACACATGCCAGAGCGTAAATAGCGAGAGGCTAAGAGAAGAGACAGGCTGGAGAAAACGACAGAAAGTGTCCAAAGTTTGGAATCAGTTCAAACGTAATTAAAACAAGAACTCTGTACAGTGTCTACTGAAACCCCGAACTAGCTTACCACAATAATAGCACAACGTCAATGCTTCAGCATCTCAACAGAAAACATTTCTCATCCATTCCACGAAGGACCCGACAAAAGTAAATCACGGAGTCGTATGGACGATGAAACTACACCAAACACAACAACTAGCAAAAACAAAGACAAGAAAATACGTAGTGGTGACCACAATTTGATCTAAAGAGCCGACTTGTTGACTATCCCGTCGGAGAAACAGCTAATCAACGATCTACTAGCATAAGTGTAACAGAGCTCAATCTATTTTAATTTATATATTATATATAAATTAAAATAGATTGAGTATAATTAATATTTACATATACATATATTTACATATAGGCCTATATACAGATCAGTCTCAGGATGAAACTTGTAGTTCTGAACGTTAAGTTGCACAACTTAAGGTCATGTTTATGTATGTTTAATGTATGCCTTAGTGTGAGGCCATTTCAGAAAATGTTTTCTTTAAACATTTTACAATGTAATATGGCACTTAAATGCACTTCATATGTTTAGTTTTTTGAGAGATGATATTGTAAGCACTGTAGGCAACAAAAATGTAGCCTTTTCCGAAAATGTAACCAAACTATTGTTTATTATTGCTCTTCAATAAAACAAAAGTATTTCTTATCCGATTACTCGATTCATCGATGGAATAATCGGTAGAATAGTCGATTACTAAAATAATCGTTAGCTGCAGCCCTAGATGGCAATTCAAGTGACATGGTGCAGTTAGGGGGAGATGATGAATGAACAGACTCTTAATGCAATTCATCATTTATGTATTTGTTTCTTAAGAAAATGACATGTTTTGTGATCAATGAATTACCATAAATGACTAACGTATCAAATATGATACAAAAAGATATCATATGCAAAGAGAATCAAAATGTGTTTTTTTTAATTTTGCGAAAAGGTTGAATTTTCTGGCTAGTATTTGATAGCTCAGGCTATACAGAGCTAATGACGTTATTGACTGCATTCCATGAAGTGCCCCAGTAAGCCATGACATTGATCCCAAATGCACAATAACCCTGCAAGTGCAGATTATTATTATTTACCTGGGATTTTCCTGCTATGCCAAGTCAGAATTGTCTGCTGTGAAAAAGGCCTATTCATGTGCTGGAAAACTGTAGTCCAAATGTAACCAAAATTCTAAACACAAGATTTAAACCTGCTATCACTCCCAAATTGATTGACAGGTGTTTTCATACAGGGACCTACCCTAATCATTTGTTTAGCACTCATTGGTATTTGGTTACTTTGGTCCTGCTCTTTGGAACAAACTGCCTCATGACCTGAGGTCTGTCCACATTCAGAGGCAAACTGAAATGTTTCTTTTTTAGTGTTATGATTAATATTAGTAGTATATTAGCAGTATGCGTGTGTGTTTCCGTGTCAGTTCTGGCCCTTTTAACCCAAAGGAGACGGACCAGGGCCAGCAGTTATGTTAGAGTTGTGCGTTAAATTACAGATGAATTAGAGATGATTGATAACACTCTCATGCCTGTACATCAAAAATGAAGCTAGAGCTTGCAGGTATTTAGCTTAGCTTAGCATAAAAAGTGGAAGCAGGTGGAAACAGCTGGCCTGACTCTTCACAAAATCCTCCCAGCAGCACCTCCAAATTTCGCAAATTAGCATGTTAAATTGTGTGTCTTTAATCCTTAATCATTTGAAACAATCTGCATGTGAACCATAGGGTGTGATTTTTAGTTACCCAACGAGATCAAATCAAGCAGTGCAGGAGTGGTTGTGCTACATATAACATGTAACAAGGCCTTTACAACTGTAATTGTAAATAAATGTACACCTAAATATATCATATATGTCAAATATGTCATTTTAATCCAAATAATTGAGTGTCCTCTATAATTCCCTTCTTGTTGAACTGATCTAACCTCAATTTCAAGCAGTTTCTGCCACCTGCTGGTGTAAACCTACTTCTGCAAAGCCCAACATCCCCAAGTCTCTGCAGTCTGAACATCAATCAATCACTTCATTGGCTACAGGTACAATGTAAAAAAATAACTTTTTATTAAACGTATAGTATTTAAAGCACTTTTTAAACATATTTAAATGCAATGGTATGGGCAGAAAACAAAAAATAAAGTAACAATAAAGTGTAGCAGATGCTTGGGCTTAATGTCTTTGTCACTGTGCATCTATGCTTTTCTCCATCTGACCAGTTTAGAGAGCTTGTTCTTCTTCTCCTCTTCCTTAGTTTTCTCAGGCTGTGCTGCTGTAGTCTCAGTCTCTGCATAGAAGAGCTTGTCCCTGGCTTGAGCTTGAAGCAGCATGTATACATCGCCCGTTGCTGGTGGTTGCCATGGTAACGCTAGTAGCTCAGTCACAGAGAACGAGACGTCATGACCCGATCAGGCAGAAAAACGTGTTGGTGTTTCCAGAGGTCTCCGTTTGCGGCCGTTGAGACTGCAACACAACCCTCCAGATTCCAAACCAAAACGGGCTCTGAGGTGTTTTGTCTCCGGTTTAGGGGCTCTGAAACGCCAGAGCAGGGGGAATGAGAGGGGGAAACGTAGCAAAAGATATTCGTTTTTAAACCAAAATGTAGCAATGTAAATGTAGCCTAAGTAAAAGTAGAAAAATTATTGGGATTATGATTTTTCCCATAATGGAGTAACCCTACCCCACAGTGTAGAAATACTTTGATTCAAAAAGGTCCTTCAAAATGTTACTTAAGTACAAAAGCATTGGCATCCCAATATACTTAAAGTACCAACAGTAAAAGTAAGCCTTCTCATTGCGCAGAATGGCCCAATTCAAAATGAAGTCTATAATATTATTGGAATTATAATTTTTGATGCATTAAATGTGCTGATCACTTTAATGTTGCAGCTGGTAAAGGTGGAGCTCATTTTAATTAGGCTACTAACTAAATCTATAATAATACATCATGTATTAGTTGATTGTATGTTGTATAAATCTAAATCTGCAAAGTAATTCAAGTCATAAAATAAATGTAGGGGAGTAGAAAGTACGATACTTGCCTCAAAAATGTAGTGTAGAAGTATGGCATAAAATGGAAATACTCAAGTAAAGGTACCTGAAATTGTACCTGAGCACAGTACTGTACTTGAGTAAATGTATTTAGTTACTTGTTTCCACCACTGCCTGTTGTGATTGGTATTGTGATAATGTTGTTTCGAGCATTGTAATGATGCAAAAGAGAAAAGGAGCCCCTGGTATACCTGCCGGACACAGGACAGGTTGAGCATGTTGAACTGTGCAGTGACTCTGGCAGTAATCTGCAAACATCACTAGATGGCAGTGCTGATTCAAAGTTCACATGCTTACGGTCCCTCAAAATGTTGTCAATTTTGGTACTTTCTATGTTTTTCTTTTTTTATGATTGAATGGTTTCCTTGACTTTGCATGTAGAGAATGAAATTACTGAATTCCTTTTTATCCGCTTAAGTGGAGACCTATTATTATTCACTGTGTTGATGCTTCTGGGTTAAAGGACAGGCAAACAAGAGAAATCAGATTCTCTAAGTAATAATGTATACTTAATTAATCCCGCAAGGGAAAATTACAATGTTTTCACTCTGTTGTTATTACGAACATTACACACAGGCCTGAATTACACACACATGCTCAGTACCTACACATGCACTCTGGGACAGGTCTGCTTGCTGTCCCCAGAGTCAGAACCAAAAAGGGGGAAAGCAGCGTTCAGTTTTTATGCTCCACATATCTGGAACAAACTTCCAGATAATTGAAACAACTCTTAGCTCTTTTAAATCAAGGCTGAACACCTATCTTTTTTTTGACGTTGCCTTTTTTTAATTCATTGTACTGCATTGTGAATTATATTGCTGTATTCTATCTGTTTTTTAATTTTGTATTCATTTCTAACGGCTTTTAATGTTTGATGTAAAGCACTTTGAATTGCACTGTTGCTGAATTGTGCTATATAAATAAAATTGCCTTGCCTTGCCTAATGGAGAGATGTCAGAGTGAGGGAGCTGCCCATGGAAAGGCGCCCCGAGCAGTTGGGGGTTCGGTACCTTGCTCAAGAACACCTTGGCAGTGCCCAGGAGGTGAAGTGGCACCTCTCCAGCTACCAGTCCACCACCATACTTTGGTCCGCATGGGGACTTGAATTGGAGATCTTCCGGTTCCCAACCCAACTCCCTACAGACTGAGCTATTGCCAACCAAGTACACCCCCCCCCCTGCTGCCCCCAAGTACATTCTCTAAAAGAAAAAAAAAAGAAGAAAAAAGATAAAGTTAAGAGTTAAAAACGGATAAATAGTTGTTCCTTAAATGTGTCCCTGGCATGAAGGATGATTCAGGATCACTGGTAGTTTCCTACTATTGTCTTCATTTTGTAATAATAGATTTGCAACAGCAGTCACTTTGCCATGACTGACATGTTCACCTTGAAACCAGTTCTCAGATCTGGTTCGATTTATTTAAATGCATCCAATGAATGATGTTAATTGAATGACCTGTTGTCATAACCCTGGTGTCTCGGCTTGCACACACAAAGCAAAGAGAGGAGAGATGAAGCCAAGTGTGGGTGAAAAATGATCAATACATTTCAGTATACTTCATTATCGGATAATGTTAATTAGGAACATGGGTAGGTGTGACCCTCTGGACAGAGTTCTACTACGCATCTGTTTGAACTCAAAAACAGATCTGCATTTTAACTCTGTTTACAGTTAATGAGAGACATTCACTGTTTTGAAAATGCCAACTGATCTCTAAAGGCCAGAGAATAGATTACATGCTGTACAGTTATGTTGCGAGTCTCTTCTGCACTATGTTTTAGTACTTTTACCTAAAAAGTATGAACTGTAGTGTTTCATCCCAGTTTTTAGTGTCAACTTTCTATTGAAATGTTTGGTCTCTATTCTTTTTATCTTGTTTGTATCTATGTAGATGTGTATGTACAAAACAGTATGTTGGTGTGTATGCATGTGACTATGCAGGTACTGTATATATGTGTATATGTTCACACGTGTATAGTACATCATGTTGCATTACCTTTCATTCAGCATTCTGTTCACAGTAGTAGTAGTAATACTAGTAATGGTGGCAGTCGTAGACCTTCTGCAAAGCAACCATTCTGACAGTGGTGGATTCAGGCTGTCTGAGGGGCAGGGGCGGAAAAAATATAAGGGCACCAGCTGGATGGGTAGGGCATCAGCTAGATGGGTAGGGCATCAGCTGGATGGGTGGGGCACCAGCTGGATGGGTGGGGCATCAGCTGGATGGGTGGGGCACCAGCTAGATGGGTGGGGCATCAGCTGGATGGGTGGGGCACCAGCATGCAGAAGGTTTTCTAGCATGTAAAACATGTAAAACATGATGCATTGTCAAATAAGCTGCCCTGCAGCAGCTTATTTGACAATGCATCATGTTTTTCTAATTTTAAGGGCACCCTCCTAGAGGGCACCACTTCCTCCCATTTGTACAAAAGTGAAGCCAAAATATCCCGGATACGGGCGCTGCCATCTTGTAGTTTTGGAGCCAGACTCCATATTACCATATTTGGGAAAAATGTATTTAACGTGTACTTTGACTTTTTAGTTTGTCCCATGTCCCATCCGTCAACATGGAGGGGCGGATCTCATGACCCATATTGCAGCCAGCCAGCAGGGGGCGATCCAGATGTTTTGGCTTGACTTCAGTTTATGCATTAGCCTGGTCTGGAAAGGCACCCTAAATTGCACTTCATTATGTTTTCTCAGTTTAATCATGTTTTAGCTACCATAGGGGCGTCCAGGAGGGCCCTTTAGCTGTGCTTTGAAAGTGAATTGAAATTGATGTTGCTGTAAATATGATTCAAAAATAGCAGGACTAAAACAAAAGTGTCAGAATGAATAAAATCTATTCAGGTGCAATACAGCAATTGTAGAATTTGCAATTGGTTACAGACCATCGTGTAATTCAACTGCTTTCCTGCGTGTACTGCAGCGCTGCATGGTGGAGTAGAAGTGATTCACTGAGTCCCAGACCCGTGGCTGGAGGCTAGTGCCACAGCAGGCTATGGAAAAACTCCTATTATTACTAACTATTTCTGAAATAGGCCGGGAACCATTATCATTTTGATTGGCACGTCCGCTGGCCTCTTCATATCCCGCCACACACTGACACTAAATGTAAATTTCCATTGAGTTGATGCAAAGCAAGGATTTAACGAGCACAGAATAATTCATGGAGACACATTGAAAACTCTTTACTACATTAATGCAGGTTTATCAGGGCCGATGAGTGCAGCTGACAGTTATTGACACAAATTATGTTTTCTCAGTTCACATTTACTGTCAGCAAAACAATGAGAACAGAACTCTGGAACATGAATTTATTTTGTCGCAGCTTTTTTTTTTTCCCCCAGTAATATTCAGACAGTAAACACCCAAAGGACAAGCCACAAGGTGATATGGTCATTATAATATTAACAACACCTGAACTTGTGCTACCTTAAGCAGTATGATGGCATGCTTTATTTTTTATTTTTAGAAATACAGGTATTTGGTTCCAAAATGACAGTTTACCCCAAGGCCCTGTTAAAATGTCGTGAGTAGGGAGGTTGTCTGACTCTCACCCTGTCAGCCGTGGGGAAACCACACACATGGACGCTAATTCCAAACGACAGTGTGTAAGGTGGAGAGAGGAGAGGAGAGAAGAGGCTGCTGTTCCTTTTCTAGAAGAGGGAAAGGGAAGTGAGCAGATGTACTGTTTCTTTGAAATCTTCAGTGGGATTATTAAATGCAAGATTAACAACCAGACTAACTGTGTTTACTCCTCTCCCCTGCAGCTACGCCACCAAGACCGATCCATAACAACAATCCCCAGCTGGAGAACAAACAACATCCGGGCGAAAGGGAGAGGGCCGAGTCTCAGCAGGGCGGGCGGCAGATGGTGACACTGCAGCAGCACTTCTCCAGGTAGCACCTCCACCTCCACCTCCACCACACCAACAACAACCAGACACTGAAATACTGTTCCATACTCTAGAGCCGCACAAAGTTTGATACGTTTGGTTGGGGCTGAAGACTACAAAGTTCGAAAGAAGTGAGCTTACCAGACCTATGTAGTAGTACTAACATAACACACCCAGTGGTGTAGTCTACGTGATACGCAGGTATACCCACTAAGAAAGTTCCAGGATTACCATATACCCACTTAAAATTGCTCCAACAACATACTTTCCATATTTTGGATATATTTTGAGTTATCATCTGTGTTCTTTTTCTTCGCATAGGCTAAATAAAGGTATTTCCACTGTAAATTGGTGCATAAAAGTGTGTCAGAATACAAGAAATGAAGTCTTTGATGCTCAAAACTTCCCTGGGGGAGGACACCCAGACCCTCCACTATGATATGCCCCCCCTTCCCCAAAGGCAGATTCTGGCCCATGTATATAAGCCTATATACATGTAGTGGGTATACTGTACTGTACCCAGTACAATACATTAGACTACACCACTGAACACACCCAAAACTCTGACTGAACTGTCGGTGGTCGAGTTGCATTGTGGGCAATGTAAGCGCCAGGTTTTCAAAAGGAAGATGGACGCATGGACTTAAATGTTGTGAGAGCGCGATGCAAAAATGAGTGGAGAATTTTTTCAACAAATCAGAAGATGATACATTGGCTGCTATTGATTTCTTTAGCAGAAACATAACATAAAAAGATTATAGATCAAATATATGTGGGTTGCACTTTATTTTACGGTACACTAAGACTTTATTACGGACTCATGGTCCAATAAAATGACAGCACAATACACACAACACTTAATACATACATAATCCCAGAGGCATAATACAATTTCATAATATAAAATATCTAAAAAGTTTGAGGTCACTTCCACTCCATTCCAGACAGAATACCAGCTGAGATCAGTTGCATTGCTTTTTTAAGCAGGGCAGCAGTTTTCAAATTACATTATGTGCTTACATAATTGCAAAAGGGTTCTCCAATGTTTTCCCAGTTAGCCTTTTAAAATGATATCAGATTAGTAAACAGAATGTGCTTTTGGAACATTGGATGAATGGTTGCTGATAACGGGCAATGTAGATATTGCATTAAAGCTCAGCCAGCCACCCACTCAGATCAGCTGGTATTCTGTCTATAATGGATTGGAATGGAAATTTCTAAGTGACCCCAAACTTTTGACCGGTAGTGTATATATTTAAATACCTCTGGCCTAGTTAGTATTGTAGCAGTAATCTAGCAGTTTTTATGCACAACCTTTTTCTCCAGTTGATCTAAATCAGGGGTGTCAAACTCAACTTCACTAAGGGCCACACTGGAAAATAAGAATCACATCAAGGGCCATACGTAAAGTTTATAGACATGCTTTTATTTAAAGGTGCTGTAGGTAGGATTGTGAAGATCCAGGACTTAGCCAAAAAATTTGAACATCGACAACTTCTCAGTCCCTCCCCCCTTTCTGCTAAAGCCCAAAACGGTCTCCTAAGCCCCTCCCCCCACAAGGGAGAATGAATGTGTGTGCATGAGCAGTGATTGACACGCAGTTAGACACCCCCCCTGGCCCTGATTGGTGCATCTGAACAGTTAGACACCCCCCCTGGCCCTGATTGGTGCATCTGAACAGTTAGACCCCCCCCGGCCCTGATTGGTGCATCTGAACAGGGAGCTGTGGATTTTTATCACACTACAGGCTGTAGGTGGTGCCAGAGGAGCTGGATTTTTTTTTTTAATGACCTGCTTCATGTAGTTCTACTGGAACATAGGGTCAGTTTCAGCAAATATGACAGAAAGTTAGTTTTATAAGGTTACCTACTGCATCTTTAAAAGAAAAGTCAAATATCTTTGACTGTGTTATTGCATGTCTCATGTAGTCTTCTCACTTACAGTTTGGTCAACTCTAAAAAAAGTCAGCGACAAAGTTTCTTAGTCATCATTGAAAAAAGGTCAAACAAAAGCGACAAAAAAAGTGGCAAAAAAAAAAACCTTCAGAAAAGGCAACAAAAAATAGGTGGGCCATACTGTATTGGGAACCTAAATTGATATCCGGGCCTGATCAAATGCCGGATTTGGCTTGCGGGCCTTGAGTTTGACACATCTGATATAAGTAATAGTGATGGAGTGTCAGAGCCAATTTCAGTGTTGTAAAATGTCCAAATAAGATGTTTTTATAGTGCCATACTTATTGAATGAAATTTGCGAGACAGCGTTGCCCTCAATGCACGCAAGCCATCCCCTGTGCAACACTACAGCTTGCCAGTTAGGGTGACGGGAGGCTTTTTTTGTGAGGTACAATGTTTCAAAAAGTTCCCCCTGTGTCCCAGTAGCTTATATTTTAGTAGATTAAAAGCCAGCAGCCACAACTCAATGACGAACAGTCCATCCGAGCAGCAAACAATACATAGCACACATCCATCAAAGGCCCTACATCAAATGTGATGAACTGCTGGGCTTCCGTAGTGGCACCCAACATTTTCATTAACTTGAGAGCCCATTTCATGTAGAGATTGTCTTTGAAAGAAAAAGTCTGCTCACTTTCATTGGAGTACTCGTCACTAAAACTCTCACTGTGTCCCCACTTATTGATCTGCCCTCCCAGCATGCCATAAAGGGAAATAATAGGCGAGCATTATGTCCAGCTAACTGTTAGGCTGCTGACGGCCCCTCCGTGATCAAAGTTTGATTCCATCTGCATAATTATGCTCAGCGAGGTGTGAGATTAGGCCCCATGATTTGTGACGGTAAGTGAACTCACCCCTACCATGCAGAAGATATCTGAGCCTCTGCCCGATATTTAGTTTGTTTTTCTCTCCTTGTTTGTTAGAAACAGGGTGATGTGTCAATCAGCTGTAGTGCTGCTACAAGCTAAAAAACATAACTCTGCTTTCATAGATTTGTCAAATAGTGGTTCAAGTTTCCACTAACTTGTTTTGTTTAAGTCCCTGCATGTCTGATTCTGTCTTTCTAGGTCCATTTGATCTCGTCATATGCATTGTCTCATCCGAGGTGTTTGGTGTTTTAAGCCCCCAACGTCGTCTTCCAGGCCTGCCTTGAAGTCGACGGTGGGGGCTTAAAACCCCATCGAGCCTCATCCGAAGCAGCCTTTATTAACAAGCCCCGTCTGTCAGTGTTCTGATGAAATTTGTCGTCTTCCAAGTTTTCAGATATTTCCCACATGAAAAGATCTGGCACAATGTAGATCAATCCCTGCTTCCTAAACTCACAACGAACACCAAATCATCTCCGAGTCATTTAGTTGGCGCACCATTTCAGATGCTACTTATCCCTTTTTGCCTTCATTTCTGGTTCTTTCTTTTATACGGGTAAAAACACAAGTTCTTTTATCTGGCCTACGTTGTTCCTCGCACAAAGATTGCAGAATCACAATCAGAAGGGCTTTACAAAATTTTTTATTTATTTTTAATTTATTTTGAACATGTAACAAATGTAAAAAAAACAACAACAACAAGAATAACGGATGAAATGAACTGTAAACATATATAACAAACTCTCAATATACAAATTCTCATAAACAACATAAATAACCAACATGAATACATATTACATGTTTGAAAAAAGAAGTAGGAATAAGTTTTCACTTATATGTCCTATTTCAACTCCATAACTCAAGCGATTAAATCGTATTTACCATATATACAAAACAAACAGCAATCCCAATGCTCCTACAGGAATGTACAAACCAAATACAGTATCCACCCAGTGTCAATCAGATAGAACCTAAACCATTACCTCAGGTCCATCCTACCAACCCTTCATCATCCCTATTTTATTTATGTTTTCATTTAATTTTTTTTTTAATTAGTTGTTACCGTAGTAACAACTATTCTTCCTGGGGTCCACACAAAAGTTAGATGCCTTTTGTGCGTTTCTAAGCTAATCATAATTGAAGTCAGGATTTTCCCTACCATTACAAGACTTAGGTGCAGCACTCAAGCCGTTTTGGGGATCACATGAGCCGAATTAATGGAAAATCAAAGCATCAAAAAGACTTTTCTCAGATCTAATGTTTGTAGTTGGTCCCCCAGTTTGTTTGTTTTTTATGTGCTCCAGCTTTTCCAAAGTTGTAGACACAGATATGGTAATAATAATTGTCTAAATTATGTGAAATTGCATATTTCTTATTGAAAAACCTCACATTTTCTTGAGGGAGGACCTCTAAACCTCCCACTAAATATGTGCACCTAAGTCTTCCACAAACCTATGGGGAAAACCCTGATCGAAGACATATATAAATATTTGAAAATATATAAATATTTGGATCAGGATACACCTTCGTTTACATTTGGATCACTGACCAAATTTGCCTTTATGTAATAGCTTATGACAAGGCGTACACTGGATGGTCAAATTAACAATGTGTCCAATGTCATTTTTTCCGGTACAGTAATGAAGTTGCTAATTGCATGTGAAGGTATAGACACCTGTTGATTGAGGTGCTCTTGTTAAAGGGGCATTTCACTTTGAAAGACCGTCTCCACATCTCATCATGCGCGCTGACTGCATGAACAGTGGACATCACCGTGGGATCAGCTGGCCCTGAGATCACCTGACCTACTGGGTTTAGAGTTTTCCATACCCAATTACATAATGTTGATTGATAACAGAAAGCGATTTAAGGATGGTAATGAGTTGAAAAATGCTGTTAACACTTCATCCACTGAATGAACAAGCAAATTAGCCTGTAAAATGTTATTGGATTGAATAAATCATGAAAAATAGAAACGTTTTAAAGGTCCCATGACATGGTGCTCTTTGGATGCTTTTATATAGACCTTAGTGGTTCCCTAATACTGTATCTGAAGTCTCTTTTATATAGACCTTAGTGGTCCCCTAATACTGTATCTGAAGTCTCTTTTATATAGACCTTAGTGGTCTCCTAATACTGTATCTGAAGTCTCTTCTATATAGACCTTAGTGGTTCCCTAATACGGTATCTGAAGTCTCTTTTATATAGACCTTAGTGGTTCCCTAATACTGTATCTGAAGTCTCTTTTATATAGACCTTAGTGGTCCCCTAATACTGTATCTGAAGTCTCTTCTATATAGACCTTAGTGGTTCCCTAATACTGTATCTGAAGTCTCTTTTATATAGACCTTAGTGGTCCCCTAATACTGTATCTGAAGTCTCTTTTATATAGGCCTTAGTGGTCCCCTAATACTGTATCTGAAGTCTCTTTTATATAGACCTTAGTGGTCTCCTAATACTGTATCTGAAGTCTCTTTTATATAGGCCTTAGTGGTCCCCTAATACTGTATCTGAAGTCTCTTTTATATAGGCCTTAGTGGTCTCCTAATACTGTATCTTAAGTCTCTTTTATATAGACCTTAGTGGTCCTCTAATACTGTATCTGAAGTCTCTTTTATATAGACCTTAGTCGTCCCCTAATACTGTATCTGAAGTCTCTTTTATATAGACCTTAGTGGTCTCCTAATACTGTATCTGAAGTCTCTTTTATATAGACCTTAGTGGTCCCCTAATACTGTATCTGAAGTCTCTTTTATATAGGCCTTAGTGGTCCCTAATACTGTATCTGAAGTCTCTTTTATATAGGCCTTAGTGGTCCCCTAATACTGTATCTGAAGTCTCTTTCCTGAAATTCAGCCTTGGTGCAGAATTACAGCCACTAGAGCCAGTCCCACAATGAGCTTTCCTTAGGATGTGCCATTTCTGTGTCTGTAGCTTTAAATGCTATTGAGGAGGAGAGGGGGGGGGGGCAAGGTGGAGGGTGGGGGTGTGGCCTTGACCAACTGCCACTTTGCTCGTTTGAAAGCCATGATGTCTCTCTCTTTCTCATGGGTGGGCCAAATTCTCTGGGCGGGTAAAGCAGAGAAAGTGGAGGTAACCTTTCCCCTTATGACGTCATAAGGAGAAGATTCCAGATTGGCCCATCTGAGCTTTCATTTTCTCAAAGGCAGAGCAGGATACCCAGGGCTCGGTTTACACCTATCACCATTTCTAGCCACTGGGGGACACTAGGGGAACGCATATTAATGTTAAAAAACCTCATAAAGAAATTTAATATAATAATATAATTTAATATTGAGTTTGACAGCAGAATACAGTGGCAGTAACGATGACATTAAACAAATCTTTTTCTGCATCTTTTGGTTATGTTTCACAGCATCGGAGCCTCGACGTCACTGAGTACAACTGTCCCAATGCAACATGGATCATTTCCTCACAACACTAGTCGTCAAAGTTTTGGCTCCTCATGAAGTCGCACAAATCCCCCCCCTGACTCCTATCAAAATTCATGTTATTCTCATTATTCATTCATTGCCTCCACCTTGTCCCCACTCCATCATCATCACTCACCACATGCTGCTTTCCCACTGACTCTCACCGGTGCTGGTCAGTTGAAATGATGCTAAGCACACTCAGCTTCCTCAGCGAAGAGTTAGTCATTGCTCTGTGTTTGTGATTGGGCACTGAGGGGAAAGTGGGTCTCCTGGTCTCTCTGTGGACCATGTGGTTACGTTAATACTTCAATATTATCAATACAATGAATAAATACCATATAATAAATAATTCCACATTATCAATGAAATACAGTTCTACTGATAACTTCACATTTCCTGCCAGAAAAAAATAGCAGCGAGCTGCCCCCCCATACAGCGTGTGTTTGGTACTGGTTAAGATTTGATTGAAGTGTGGAAAGGGGTCACGTTACTGTAGGGCAAGGGGAAACTAGGCCGTTCATTCATACACTGTTGTGCATGATGAGCTGAGGGTCCTGCTTGGAAAAGTGCAGCCTGTGGCCAAATGTCACAGAGCAGCAGAAACCCCTCTGGGGAGGAGGAAGGGGTCATTTCCATTTCAGACCAATATCTAGGCTACGTCATATACATACATACTGTAAACACATGCATGGGTGCACATGTTGTCTACATATGTAAAGAGTACGCAGCAACTGTCTGTTGAGTGCAATATAAGGTTTGTACCAACATAATGCAACTTAATACAAGCATTTATGATTTAAAGAACAAATGGAAACTGTAACACAACTCACTTAACTGGATCTTTAGAAGTCCAGAGAGGTATAGGTCACTTTTAACAAAAAAAAATTTCTATTCTTAGCTGCAGTTGAACAACAAGCTTACAAGCTTTAATGAATGATTTAAGGGAACTTTGTCTTCATTTTTGTCAAGAAAAACTAGCTTGTCTGCGTAATCAGCACCATATATATATAATTACTTTCCAAAGGTATCGTGATTTTTTTCTAAATTAAATCGTTCTGATCATACAAGATCAACTAAAAGGTTAGTTTTCAATGTCCTTGAAGTCAATTCTGAATTTGGCAAAACTGCCTTATCGTGTTATGATTATAATTGTTATGCAATAATCTACAAGATAAATTCTTCTTTCATATCAGGCATCCAAATGCCACATTCAAAAATGCTCATTAAAGAGCAATGCAATTCTTTGAAGAAAAAAAAGGAGAATATGAATATATATCTTTTCATGCATGTCCTGTGTTACTGTACTATGTTTGATTGCTGTATACTGAGTTGCTTGTCTTAAAGAAAAACGCACTTCTTACATATAAAGGTCAGTTTATTAGTCATAGGGAGTCCAACTCAGCCAGTGAGAGCAGTTTCAATCCATCTCTTGTGAGTTTTAACAATGTGGCCAGTACTACAATGCAACATTTTGCCAAATCCTAAGTAAGTAAAAAAATAACCACTAAGGTCAAAAAATTCCGCATTAATTCAGCAGGACTTTGGGAAACAGGGTTGACCACAGAGGGACAATCGGAGCGCAGACTGCAGTCATGAGACTGGGATGGCGAGGAGAGTATGCGGCCTGGTTAGGTTGGAGCCAGACAGGGTGGGATCTTGTTTTTCCTCTTTGTGAGAGCACTGAGCTGCACATTATTGCCCACATGGTCCACAGAGAGACCAGGAGACCCACTTTCCCCTCAGTGCCCAAACACAAACACAGAGCAATGACTAACTCTTCGCTGAGGAAGCTGAGTGTGCTTAGCCTCATTTCAACTGACCAGCACCGGTGAGAGTCAGTGGGAAAGCAGCATGTGGTGAGTGATGATGATGGAGTGGGGACAAGGTGGAGGCAATGAATGAATAATGAGAATAACATGAATTTTGATAGGAGTCAGGGGGGGGATTTGTGCGACTTCATGAGGAGCCAAAACTTTGACGACTAGTGTTGTGAGGAAATGATCCATGTTGCATTGGGACAGTTGTACTCAGTGACGTCTGTGCTGTGATGCTGTGAAACATAACCAAAAGATGCAGAAAAAGATATAATGTCATTGTTACTGCCACTGTATTCTGCTGTCAAACTCAATATTAAAAAGTTTCTATTTTTCATGATTTATTCAATCCAATAACATTTTACAGGCTAATTTGCTTGTTCATTCAGTGGATGAAGTGTTAACAGCATTTTTCAACTCATTACCATCCTTACAGTTTTTCTCAGTCGCTTTGGTGCGTTTTTCACATCATCCCTAACATGTGCAAAATAATAAGTGCATTTCTCAGAACAATTTGTACGAACTGCAATATACAATAGATTTCTAAAGCTAGTCAGTCACTAAAAATCCTTAGTACATCTCTCAAAAGTAAATATTCATGCCAATGATTATGTCAGTGTCATCAGAATGATAAGTCATTGAGTCATTGTTCACGATCAAGGTCGTCAAAATGTTTAGGCATGTTGTCAATGTAACTGTGTACTTTGACAGTATTACCTGATGTAAACTTAGGCTACACTTTGGATGACCGTTACTGTATTGCAAATGCACAAGGCTGCACTTCTATGGCATATAGAAATTTCAACAGTACTATTTACATATTACTGTATGTGGATAATTGATTGAAAGAGACTGGACAGGATTTAGTTTTTCACAGCTTTTACTAGTGCTACTTTATGAAAGAAAAAACAAAATAATTTACAGTAAGAAAAAGACAAGGGGCACAAAGGAAAAAAAACTAAATTAGAAAGAAACACAGGAAACACCCCTTAGGCAAAACTTTGCCCGCAGCACTGTTCTAGTGCTGTCTCTACACATCCAGACATTCCTGTCTGTCGGCCCACATATTCTCATCCACATCACACCGGAGATTTCCCCTTGCAATGAAATGTGGAAAGAATCTTTTTGGAATGCCTTATCCATCATCTGCAGGCGTCTACTGTGATGTCCTAACATGCTGCATCCAGCAGGGTCATCTGTGTGTGTGGCTGATCGTACACCTTCCACCTCCATGCTGAAAAGAACTCCTTAATTGGGTTAAGGAATGGTGAATAAGGTGGGAGGAATTCTATGAGCATCCTCGGGTGGGTCACAAACCATTGCCTTATGATGTTTGATCGATGGAAACTCACATTATCACAAATGACCACATACTTTGGCAAATCCTCTGTTGCGGCATCCGACGCAATTTTGCCCAGAGCCGCTATGTCAGGAGTAAGGATTGTCTCGGACACGCAGCAGCTGACTTGTAAACAACTCAAACGTTTATTATGTTCGCAGTTCCTTCAGTTACATATCATAGTCACGACCACGGTCAAAAAACTGTCTCCCTTCTACTCCTGCCACCTCATTACAAATCACTTGCACACCACCACCTGTATAGGTGATCAGCCAAAATAGGTGGAGCTGAACTCTAATCACAAAACACTCATGACAGACAGAACAAGCAATATCATAATAAACCATAGCTAATTATACTAACAAAATATGAAATAACATAAAATAACATAAATGGCTCCAACATCCTCTCTAAACAGACCCCTCTCATCATCAGGGATGAGAGCCCTGTAGAGAGTCTCTAAAAAGTTGAGTAGATGCTGGGTGTTGTATGGCCCTATAAGGGGGATATGGGTTAGGACACCATGCTCCGAAATAGCAGCACACATGGTGATATTTCCTCCCCGTTGGACTGGCAAATCCACAGTAGCTCTGTGACCGATGATATTCCAACCCCGCCTTCTGCATTTAGTCAGGTTGAAGCCAGCCTCATCCACGTATACAAAGTTGTGAGAGGGTTCACTTGATTCCAACTCCATTATACGCTATATCCCAGAACACACAGTTGAATTTGTTTTGGTAAGGAAGAGTGACATAAAATGTACATATATTGCATGTTCCTTCCACAGCAATGGAAATGTGTGCAGTTTATGCTTACTGTACTATGTATGACTATAAAATGTTGCTGTAAAGTAGTTACATAGATATATGTTTTACCTGTACATACTGGTACCATAGCTCCTTAACTCTGTCCTCATTCCTTTGGAATGGTACACGGTACAGCTGTTTCATACTCATCTGGTTTCTATGCAGCACCCTGTCGATGGTTGAGATGCTAACCGTATGGATGTTTTCAAAGACATCGTTGTCGTCTATAATGGTCCTTTGTATTTCCCTGAGTCTCATGGCATTGTTTGCTCGGACCATGGTGCAAATAGCCTCCTCCTGTCGAGGTGTGAAAAGGCATCCTCTGCCACCGGTTTGAGGTAATCTTGTAGTCCTATGTGGGGAAAAATGCAGTGATGCGTCGCCCAATTTCACATAGACAAAAACTATGCAAACACACATTTTACTGTAAAACATACAGGTGGGTGCATGTAAGGTGCAGTATGTATCTGTATAGAGTATATTTCTGTATGCTGTGAAATACAAGTGGACTACTGTAATATGAAGCATTGTAGGAAGTATACAGTATACTGCTTATATACAGTAACAGTGCACTGTACATTGGTGGACATACCTGTTCTCTCTTCGAAATGTTTGAACTATTGAGGACACAGTTGATCTCCCAATATTCGGCTGCACCCTTCGACCTGCCTCAGCCATTGTAAGGCCATGATTGACAACATGGTCTACAATAGTGGCCCTTATGTCATCAGATATGCGCCTATGTCCTCTTCTGCCTCTTCCTCTGTTTTGCCTTCCACCACGCATCCTTGCTCCTCCTCTTGGCTGTTGACCCTGTTCATTTCCTGGTCCATCAATTATTGGAAAATTGCAACTCTGTGTTGTGGTCTGTCTATATATGCTTGCCAATTGATTGTTCATGAGATGCACCTTTGAGCAATTTAGACAACTGGTTGATTATTGGTTGAACTAACACTTTACATTCCTTCATGAGTGAGGGTCAATTTCACCTGCACAATTCATCAATTCACATTTTTGTACAAAAGGTCTAATAGAAATGTGTATGCAAACTATGCTTGACAGTTTATGACAAATAGTTCAACAATTTTGCATGTAATGGCTTATGCAAGGAACTAATGCCTAGATGTTTTGAGGGGTAAGACTATTCAACAGAGAACCATCTACTATATTTTGATCAACACGACATGAGCAATTGAAAATGTGGAAAAAATCTGACACTTGTACATTATCAATTGCAATATGTACAAAAGCAATTGCAATTTGTTCAAAGGAATAAGAAATTGCATTAATGATGTGCACAAGTGACTAGATGATTTGGAATTTGTACAAGTAGTATCAAGAATCGCACTTTTGATCTAAGAAATGCACCAAAGCGACTGAGAAAAACTGTAAATTGCTTTCTGTTATCAATCAACATTATGTAATTGGGTATGGAAAAATCTAAACCCAGTAGGTCAGGTGATCTCAGGGCCAGCTGATCCCACGGTGATGTCCACTGTTCATGCAGTCAGCGCGCATGATGAGATGTGGAGACGGTCTTTCAAAGTGAAATGCCCCTTTAACAAGAGCACCTCAATCAACAGGTGTCTATACCTTCACATGCAATTAGCAACTTCATTACTGTACCGGAAAAAATGACATTGGACACATTGTTAATTTGACCATCCAGTGTACGCCTTGTCATAAGCTATTACATAAAGGCAAATTTGGTCAGTGATCCAAATGTAAACGAAGGTGTATCCTGATCCAAATATTTATATATTTTCAAATATTTATATATGTCTTCGATCAGCGTTTTCCCCATAGGTTTGTGGAAGACTTAGGTGCACATATTTAGTGGGAGGTTTAGAGGTCCTCCCTCAAGAAAATGTGAGGTTTTTCAATAAGAAATATGCAATTTCACATAATTTAGACAATTATTATTACCATATCTGTGTCTACAACATTGGAAAAGCTGGAGCACATAAAAAAACAAAAACTGGGGGACCAACTACAAACAAACATTCGCCTCAGGTGATCCCCAAAACGTCTTATAATGGTAGGGAAAATCCTGACTTCAATTATGATTAGCTTAGAAACGCACAAAAACCATTTAACTTTGTACGTGAATGTACAGTACATGGTCAAACATTGTTGGTTGAGCCTTTAAATGGTTTTCAAATGTCAACCCTAACATTTGGTTGACAGTTTTATCAATGGAGAGTGTGTTCTATGAACAGTGTTGGGCAAGTTACTTCCAAAATGTAATACATTATAGATTACTAGTTACTGTCATTTGAGAGTAATTAGTTATATTACAATATTACTGTCTCTGAATTGTAATGCGTTACACTACTTTTGCATTACTTTTGAGTTACTTTCACCAAAATAACAGGAGAGGGAGAGGGAGGTTTGATTTGGCAGCTAGCTTGTGAATTTCACCACCGGATCAATAAAGTCTCCTCTTTATCCACTTTAATACATCATAGATTATTCATATTTTGTATAATCAATATAAATATGCAAAGTAACTAAAGCTATAAAAAAATAGATAAGTAAAACGTATAACAGGCAAGTAGGAGAAAATGAAAATACTCAATTAAAAGTACGACATTGTGGTAAAATGTTTGTTTATAGCACTTGAATAAGAAATTCATGTTGTTTAGTTTAAAACACTGTAAAGGAAATGTTCAATTATAGTGTGATTAAAACTCACTATTTACATTATTTACAGTACTTGATTTACAGCTGATATGTGAAAAGGTAGCCTACACAACCTTATTTAACAGTAATTTAGTTTTACTGCGAACCGTCACAGGAAGTGCTTTTATTTTGAAGTAGGCTACACGGAAGTTGTCTGTTGTGTAGCTACTCTTGCTAGCTTACTGAGATGCAACATGTCCGTCAGGCTCAAGTTGTTCACTTTCTTGTTTGTAAAACTGCAACATATTGAACAGTAAATGGTCACAGTAAAAGACAAGCGTTTTTGGTCGTCATTCGAAGCCATTCCACTACAGGCAGAGTTACTCTCCACGGCTGATAAAATGCAATGATATTTACGTGTAGCAAGCCTCAACATTAATTCCCGACATGTTTATATCTGTCAGCCGCTGACATACCGTCACCTGTTGGGACATACATGCTGTCCGTACCGTCTCTGGTTCTGACCACGGGAACAGAAACAGGACAGCTCACTTCAACGCAGCGTAATAACTCCTGAAAATAATATCCATCTCGCAAATGTATCTGTCTCTGTAGTCATCTCAACCATCGAATACAGCGACAGGAAAATAATACAGATTTTTTTTTTCCTGTGAAGAAATGTGTCGCGGTGTTGGTGAATTCTTAAAAAAACAATGCACCACTAAATGTTGCGTTAAAATGCGTTGTAACTCGCGTTACTGAGATTGTAACGAGTATAATATTACCGAAATTTAATTAGTAATGCGTTATATTACTGCGTTACAGCAAAAAGGAATACATTACTGTAATTGCGTTACTTTTGTAACGCGTTACTCCCAACACTGTCTATGAAGTATGAAGTATTTGATTCTCTAGCACTTCTGTTGGCTACTCTGACCACTTTGCTTGTTGTCTTGTTGAACGCAGCATGGAGGAGACGGTGCGAACGCTACTAAAGAACCAGGACTCTCTGGAAGGGCCCAAGGTGGACCCACTGGACCTCATGAAAGCATACAAGGTACGACAGGGACCCCCAGTCACCAGTAGATATGTTTAAGCTCGTGCTCCCATCGCGTCAACAAGTGATGCTTGGTCAGGTGCCTTTGGTGTTTGTTATTGACGCAAAAAGTCTCAGATAGATAGATAGATAGATAGATACATAGATAGATAGATAGATAGATAGATAGATACATACATAGATAGATAGATAGATAGATAGATAGATAGATAGATAGATACATACATAGATAGATAGATAGATAGATAGATAGATAGATAGATTTTTATTGATCCCAAAATGGGAAATTACGGTGCTACTGCAGCAAAACATCAGACACACAGCACGCAAACAGAATATACATGAAATAATAAAAGGATAGAATACAAGAACAAATATTCCAAAAATTAAGATAAAAAATACAAAGTGGAGAATGTACAAACATATATACAAGTTGGGAATCAAAATGTACAACTACTTAAATAGTATTTAAAAGGTGTAAGTAAAACCTATGTTTGTGCAAGTTGCACTTAGGGCAGTATTGTGATTATAGTATTGTCTTATTTAGATGCGCTTGGTCGGGACTATTCCATTCATTTTTTGACGGTCTGGGTCGGGACGTACTTTTAATTGACAAGCGGCACAGGAACGGGACGGTTGGGTTTAGGAAAAGACTGTGGGTGGGGTTATAAAATGTAGCCTACATTTCAGTTAAACGCGGGACACGAACAGGACACAAACCCCGTTCTCCTGGGTGAAAGTCCTGTGTTCTTTGATCCATCCACCACCCCGACCTGCCTCTTTATGTGGATTTTAGGTCTTTCATACTCCTTGCTACCGTTGTCGCTCTTCATACTACTTCATCTTAAGGCCCTGACACACCAACCCGATTATCGGCCGTCGGACAGTCTGGTGAGGTCAGTGACTGGAGTCTGTTCGGTGTGTGTTGTCAGTCGGAGGAGCCGTCGGCCTTCATTTTGGCTGATTTAACATGTTGAATCGGAGGGCGGGCAGTCGGACTCAATAGCCAATCTGATTGGTGGAGCGCTAACCTGGAAATGACGAGCGGGATGAGCGTGACTAACGCCTCTCAAAATCTGACGAAAATCTTTTAAACTGACATTTGTCGATCTGAAATGAAGACAGATTCAGCAACTGCATGGACTATTTCTCTCTTAAAATGTTTTCAGAAACACGTTTCGTTGCACTATATCTGTAAAATATGAGATCGTATTCCGAACGAGCCGCCATTATGCTCAGTTGTAAAATCCGGGAGCAGCCAGACCCACGTGACGCGTTCGTCCAATCAGCTGCCGGTTTTCATTTTTTGGCCGACAATACAGATTAGCGGCGCCTGCTGTTATGGAGATGTATTACGTCTTGCGCACACGCAGAACGTATGCTCAAGTCGGCGTCACTTCGGCATTTTTTTGACCAACTCGGTGAGGCAGTCAGTCCAACTGCCTTTTCTGCCGAAAATCGGCCTTCAGGTTGGTGTGTCAGAGCCTTGACAGCGCCGCGGGTCGAGCTGCTGCTCTGTCTGGTGCGTTCCATACAGACGCTAAAGGGTGATTTTTTTTTTTGCGTCAGTATTCCGTCAGTATTTGAGTGAGAACGGGTTGGTTTGACTTCCTTGATATCAGTTTGGTTTTTTCAACATTGATGTGACGTTTATGTTGTTCTTGCTCCCACCATTTTGATTTAAATCAAATGACATATTGTCTGGAAACTGAAGTACTTGTTCTGAATTGGCAAAAAGGGTTTATGACCAAGTGAAACAGTAGTTTAAGCAGGTTTTTTGCACTACAGAGGAATTACAGAACTGTAAAATATGTCAACAACTGATTTTTCCACTTTTCATCATTCAAATTGCTAATATAACACTTTAGAAAGCCATAGAGTTGTTTGACCATTAGATATACTAGTGATCTTACCTTCCCCAGTCTTTTTCAGATGATGGTTTCATGTTTCAAGCCACGTTTATAATAAGCTCTGTCAAGATTGTAATGTAAGTGGCAGGATTACGTTTTTTTTCTTGTACAGGTTGTAATGTGTCTAAGAAATCTAAGAAAATATGAAAGAGGGATTCTCTAGAGACTTCAAAAACAGACTTCTGGAGTGATGCATGGTTTCAAAAACTGTTCACCATGTCCCACTGAGCTTTATGCATCTAAACAATACATGCTGGCAATGTTATGTATCTACTGATACAATACAGAGTCCATTTATTTCTGTGTCTAGTTTTTGCATGTATTTGTTTTCGCCAATTTTATACTGACGTATATATACGTACATTGGGATGAAAACTGACTTATTTTAAAACCATGTAAATGTCCTGTAGTTAGCGCTTTAAGCCAGACTCAAAATCAGAAATCTAAGTCAATACATATTTAATAAATTACTTTGAGGGACACATGAACTATTCAAGGTAAGTCAAGGCTTCAACTGAATCACTTTCTTGCAAATGCATAATCACAAGGACATGTAAAAATCATTTTTGCCCCAGTGCTGCTGCTCTCTGTCCATAAATACATTCCGCTTTAAAAGCCGTTACAAGAACTCATCTCATCAATCCCTTACAGAGGCTCCTTCTGCCCTTGAAGCCGCAATTATCATGCCCCTGCATCTGGGAGCGTGCAAGAGTCCGCTGGGGTCCGCATGACTAAAATGTTGTCATCAGAGGGTGTGCGCGTAGGTCTATGTGCAGATGGCCACATACCATTACAGTGTTGTGACCTCGTGGACTGGTCCGAACATGTCCACACAGCTTACCTATGAAGAGACCGCTTCAGGGCCCTATTTTGTGGCAGAGCAACAACCAGCGCAAGCCCCGGGTTAGACCGTGGTCGTTACTTTCCTGAGTCTGGAGCAACGTCGCTCTGCTGCTACTTATCATCTGGGGCAAACTAAATACTGGAAGAAATGTGCAGCAGTAACAGAATAATGCTTGAAATGTAAATAAACCATTTTAATTAATCACTCTCCAACCAGTAGATGCGTTTAAATTGGCATCGGAAAGCCGGTAAATCACTCTGCTTTGATCTACAGTATAAATGAATATGAGTGATTCTTCCAGTACCTGTCATCTACAGCTGCTTTATACTTTATACTACTTTATACTTCAGTTCATTAAATCGCTACAGCTATCTGAAGGCGGCAGGACACGTATGTTGAGAAATCTGAAGCAGCGAAGTGCCATTACACACGGTCGTCCACTGTGTTTACCTTCATCAAATCATGGGCAGATGACACCCGGCTGCTACAGAATAACCACACACACTTCTACTCACATGAGGTTGGTTATGACTAGTCTCTTGTTATTGCAGGAGACGATTACCGGGGCTTGTGTGTCTACCAGACCTTTTATATATGCAGCAGTGGCAGCATTCAATGTGTTGTTTATCAAGATGTATTGCTATTATACCTGGAGCCCACTATGATGAAGAATTTATTTTTTCCATTTCTCTGTGACTTTAAGGCATGCATCTTTCTCCGCTCTCTCTGCATTTCAGGACAAACTCCTGGAGGAAATGTGGAAGCAGCAGGGCAGTCTGGAGGGTCCCACAGCCCCAGCAGCAGAGATGCCTGCCTGGCCCGAAGCCGGCGCAGGCTCAGATGAAAACTCAAAGGATAGCAATCCCCTGCTGGAGCGACTCCGAGCCCTGGAGGTAAAGTGGATTGCATGGTCCAATTCTTTACCCCCCCACCCCGCACCCCCCAAACTGTTCCCCATTTCCCCACCACTCTTTTTGTTCCACCGCCCTGAAATGTCAGATTGATGGATATATTGAGAGTACCAAATATTTTACTTAATTAGATGTATTTCATCAGATATCTTTAGAGACTTGGGATTAATTGGGCACACAAGGCTGTTTTTCCAAGCACTGAACATTATTATACTGGTTACATAATGCTCTGTCTGATCACTACAAGATTTCTTTTTGGTTTGTTTTATTTCTATTTCTGAAGGATTACAGGGTGGGTAAGGCTGTTAAAATAGTACTATGGCATTAGTCTATCGCTAACACTGCGACTCTGACTGGCTGCCGTGCTGATCGATAAACTAATTAGCACTTCTTTTTCACTTTCACTATAGCACAGGTCAGCAAATTGTGGCCTGTGGACCAAATCTGGTCCTCTATCAAAATGATTTGGTTGCTCAGTAAAAAAAAAAGTTTCTTACAGACCTTCATCAAAATCTTCTGGCCAGACATCTGCAACAGGGGGTTCAGGAGTCCTCAGTTCAGTCCTCAAAGCAACAGCTGTTGCTGTTTGATAGTTTAAATATAAATGTATGTGTGTGTGTGTGTGTGTGTGTGTGTGTGTGTGTGTGTGTATATATATATTAGGGCTGTCAAAATAACGCGTTCATTTCAATTAATTAATCTGAGAAAAAAATAACGCGTTAAAAAAATAACGCAGATTAATCTATTCCATATTGACGTTTGACCCGGAGCCGTTCTAGCCACCATTGGACTGTAAAATGAAGGAGGGAGACGAGATGTGTTGTGATGTGCTGCCTGGATCATTGATTGGAACATTTACTTATATTAGAAGTAAAAATCTTCTTCCTGCCAACCCTGGCTACCAAAATCTGGTGCCACTGATATGTCTGCACTTCTCTCTGGTGCTCTGAAACAGACGTTACAGGCAACACAAACACCGCTGCATGTGACGCTAGTTAACACTATACTAGACAGCAGCTAACGTTAGCCTACCGCTAGCTAGTTAACACTATACTCAACAGCAGCTAACATTAGCCTACCGCTAGCTAGTTAACACTATACTCAACAGCAGCTAACGTTAGCCTACCGCTAGCTAGTTAACACTATACTCAACAGCAGCTAACATTAGCCTACCGCTAGCTAGTTAACACTATACTCAACAGCAGCTAACGTTAGCCTACCGCTAGCTAGTTAACACTATACTCAACAGCAGCTAACGTTAGCCTACCGCTAGCTAGTTAACACTATACTAGACAGCAGCTAACGTTAGCCTACCGCTAGCTAGTAGCTGGATTAAACACGGTTACAATGCTGACAGCTAACGCTAAACGGTGTAAAGTTTGACTGTGTTTTACTGTAGAGGATTCAACACCCGTGTGTAACAATCTGCAGCTGCCGTCGGAGAAACAACACAGACGGTGCGTTCAATGAAACTACAGCTTCGTGGTGCATTTGAAGTTATTGTAAATGTCCTTTTCCCATCTGGTGGTTGTTTTTGTCGTTCAACAGCAATTTACTAGTGAAATAAGTTAAATCATTTAATTTTGACCATATGGCCTTAGCAATAAACAAGCCGTTCTTTAATGTCACCAACTGTTGTTTAGTACCCTTTTTTTTCCCTTTTTTTTTTTTTTACTTTCTTAAAAAGTATCGGTTCAGGCACCGTTAATTATGTATTTGATTCATTTTGATTAATTAATCACAGAGTATGTAATTAATTAGATTACATTTTTTAATCGATTGACAGCCCTAATATATATTATATATGTATATGTATATATGTATCACTGATTCTTGAGAGTCGGGACAAAACATAAGTCTAATTTATATAAAAAATGAAGAAATTCATCATGATTGACATACTTACAAAGTTAAATCTAAAGGAATTGTATATACTTATGTGATTTTTAGAATATACTTTTTTATCTTTTTGTGGAAAATTTGTTTAAATGTCTGTGTTTAGAAGGTCCATGTTATTGCACTTGTCCTCAGCAAGAGGTCACAATATTAATCATCCCAAAAAACTTTAAAAAAGCTCTACAATTGTGAAAACATATATATCAAATAAAAAAGAAGGGGTATAAATATAAAAAAAACAATGCATGAAGTGAACGTCAAACAATATTTTCAAAAAAAATCAGCCTATTAAAGTTGTGTCCTCAGTTTCTGTCAACTCCGTCAGATTTTTTTCATAAAGCTCATTAAATCAGGGAATAGCACGGTCAGCTATGTCTGTACCCCTTTTCATCGCCCTGCCTGTGGTGAATGCAACACTACCACACATGCTCTGGTACGTTTTACATTTTTTGATAATTATGACAAACAATGTCAATATTCCTATGGTCACAGCTGCACCATGTCAATACCATCTTTCTGTTAAGATACTTTTTTTAAACCATAGTGGATTGAATTTAAGCATTTGGGACAGCTAGCAACTGAGGAAAAACTAGCTAGCTGCAGTGTACAATACATGTTTTGGCAGGAAAATAAATGCCCTTACGTCAACTCCATCAGACGTCAACTCCGTCAGACGTCAACTCCGTCAGGTTCTAGGTCTGACGGAGTTGACCTGTAAGCTGACGGAGTTGACAAATCCACCAATAACCTCTTAATGTGTGAATATAATATTATTTGTGAATATAGTGAAGGGTTAAAATGTTATTTCAGGGTTATTACACATAAATGCACATACATAGCATGCATTACATTATTTAACCATACGCATCTGACTTGTAGAGAATGGGCAGGCAGTGGTCTGCTTATTATTGTGTAACGTGTAACTTTCACAGCACTTTAATATATATATATATTTATATATGTAGAGACAGAGATAGAGAGATGAGAAGCCAGTGTGTAGATTTTCACAACATCTGGTTATGAAAACTACATACCGCACCTTGAGGATTTTACATCCATCCATCCATCCATTCATCCATCAGTCAATCAATCATGTCAAGTAAATACAAATCTGATTCTATAGTCTTATTCAAGTACATTTTTCATTATTTCAATTTGTATTGTAGGAAAGCATGGCTGGACAGAAATTGTCAGTTGAGGAGCAAAGGAGAAGAAATAGAGTACCAACGTAAGAGAAAAATTAAACAGTGACCAAGAGAGCAAGCATGCTATGTAAGAGAAGGATAGACAAAGGTGGAAGAAGAGAGTTAAAGACAAAAAAGTAATACAAATAGACGAGATGGGAGACAGGGCAAAGAGGAATTGGAGACAGTATTGGAGAGATGCACAGAAAAGTTCCAGACAGAAAAGATCCAATGAAGATGCAGTGCTGGAAGCACACACCCCTCCAGATAGTCCGCAAGATCAGAATATTCAAGAATACAATGCCAGACACAGCAGACAGTCTCTCAGACAGGAAAGGGAGAGAAGTAAAACGAGAAAAAGGCATTAAAGAGAAATAAAAACTTTGAAAGAGAAGCTTAAGAAGGTAACAAAGCAACGAAACAAACTGAGAAAAAAAATATGTCGAAGAATAAACGCTACAAATAAAACACCACTTGACTCCCCAGGCACAGAAACAAAGAAGATGCTATCAGGAAGCAACATTAGGAATCCAAAAATCAAGAAAGCCCTTCTATTCCACAACATCTTCAGAAGAAAGCTGAAGAAAAACAAACAAACTCCTGGGCCACGGCGTCAGGAACCAGCACTAAGTGTGATATCAGGCAAGATTCTCAAAAAGTATCGTCTCCTTCACCAAATCCACCAGTTTGGGATAACCTACAAGTTAATGAGAGGAAAGAAACAGACAAAGAAAAAGCCAACATTCCTAAAGGGTATAACAGAGACTGTTTCTGATTTCTTCCTGAACTCTGCACGTGTGACCACTGATAAGACTGACACCATCACTAGGAATAAGATGAAGCAGCAGAGAATGATCCTGGCAGACTCCATGATCAACCTCCACACTGATTTCCTCATTAGGAACCCCACTGTGAAGCTGAGCTATTCTTCTTTCTGTACTCTGAAGCCATTCTATATTACAGCACCAAAAGCATCTGATCGGAAGATATGTCTGTGTCAAAAGCATGAAAATGCATACTTAATGCTTGAGGTCCTTAGAACGTCTGGTGTTGTGAAGTCAAACAAACTGGATGACAGTTTTCAATTAGTTTGTTGCTCTCCAGCAAGTGAGGCCTGCCTTCTTCGCACCTGCTCACGATGTCTAAACAAAGGTACAGTTACAACCCAAGAGCAAGACATAATCCATGTTCAGTGGAAGCAGTGGGAGAGAGTTCAAGAAGATGTGGATTCCATTGACTGTGTCAACACTAAACTCGTCTTTCAGAGCTCATCAAACTTTATGAGCAAATACTCAGAAGTATACAGAAATGAAACCACAACACATGTGTGTTGAATTGCTATTTTTGATCACATTTAAATCATTAGTGAAATCGAATATACACAGAAAATAATTTAACAGCTGCCTAAGGTAAATACATAATGAACTCCTCAAAAACACTGGAACATGGAACCTGTCAGTTGTGAATTTAAAAGCATTAACTTGTTTGAATAGAATGATCCTTAACCACCGTCACGTGTCATTCATGGAGTCTGCGTAGCTTCATTTGAAATACCAGTGAGCCACGTAGAGGAGAAACAAGCACAATCATTGTGTCATCATGCCTTTATCCATCTTTGAAAATGAGACCCCATTAAGTTGGAGAGCAGTCCCAGGGGCACGACGCAAACAGCAGGATACAAAGGAGTTATTCATATCCAGGAGGTGATAATTAAAATGCTGACAGGGTAGTTAACATTAGCTGCCAGTGTTCCAGTGAGTGTACAGTGTGCCTCTCTGTCACACCTTCCCTGCTAAAGGTAATAGGACTTACCATCTGTTGAGAGCTCTCCCAGCCATTATTACTCATACTTTTTTTATCTACTGCAAAGCATAGCCTAAAGGTAAAATCCACCTAAAACAGAATTCACTTTGCTAATTGTACTTTGCAGAACTTAAAGGTGCAGTAGGTAAGACTTATAAAACTAACTTTCTGTCATATTTGCTGAAACTGACCCTATGTTCCAGTAGAACTACATGAAGCAGGTCATTTAAAAAAAGAAATCTGGCTCCTCTGGCTCCACCTACAGCCTGTAGTGTGATTTGCAAAAATCCACCGCTCCCTGTTCAGATGCACCAATCAGGGCCAGGGGGTTGTCTAACTGCGTGTCAATCATTGTTCATGCACACACATTCATTCTCCCTTGTGGGGGAAGGGGCTTAGGAGACCGTTTGGGCTTTAGCAGAAAGGGGGGAGGAACTGAGAAGTTGTCGATGTTCAAATTCTTTGGCTAAGTCCTGGATCTTCCCAATCCTACCTACAGCACCTTTAAAACTTTGTTTTGTTTGATGTGATTTTGTGGTCACATTTGTTGTTTTTAAAAATGTAATCATTAATGACAATTGTGTTTTACCTTAAGGCCGGGGAACATACATGTTGACCTGCAGAATTTCATAATTAATCTTTTTACCACATACAGTAGAGCCTTTGCTGTAACCACGACGCTCCTTTACAAAATATATATATGAAAAAAGTAATTCATGGCTGATTAGGAGTGAACTTGTTAAACCCAGAAAAAGTCTTAAAGTAAACTATTGTTGGTAGTGGTGCTGCTGTAGGTGGTGTTAGTTGAGCGGGATGGTTTTTGGATGTCATACCTCACTGCTGTTCTCTGGATATATTTAACTTAAAGCTGCAATAGCTGAAACATGAGGTGTCTGCATGAATCACCGAGGTAAATACTGAACTCCTGCAATGACTCATGTGACATTCACTGTGCGGTGTGCTGGTATGTAAATTTTTTTGTTGTGTATAATTCAACTCTGAATGTCCAGGACTAATGTAAGGGATAATGCCCGACATGTCCATTAGCATAAATTAATGGATGACGGGGAGGCCATCACTTTCTGACACGCAGCAGAGTCCATTAATACCTGACAATGGACACCTCGAAGGGCATTATCCCCCCTATACCATGCTCACTTGCATGCGTTTTATCTAACGTTTTTTTTTCAAAAAAATAACTTTTTTTTCCCTGCTAAAACCTGAGGGTTTGACTAATACCTGGAACGATCATTATCATCCCGTAAGGTTCTTATGCAATTGAAACTTTTTTCACTACTTCAGTAAATAGGACAGACCTTAGATATGACCTGGAAACAGGAGATATTTCTAGTCCGCTCAGCTCAAAGAACCCTATGGCTCAGTTATGAGCCAGAAAGCTAACGTCATGCTAACAAGATTCATAGTCAATAACTAACAGTACATATGAAATAGAAATAATGCAAATAAGACATTCCTTATAACTCCAGAACTTAGAATCATCATGTTTGGAAGTTGTCTTCAGTATCAAAGTATTTCATTGATAGTTGTCTGTACATCCATGGTTACATTACAAACAGAAACTGCTAATAGTTAATTTGGCATTCTTTTAAGGTTACCAATTTGCCAACATGTAAATAAGTATTGGCTAAAAAAGCAGGGCTGAAGTTGTAGACCACAGCGTAACTGAATCCATGGCAACACCGTACGTCCAGTTTACACCACCCAAACATCCTGAAAAATGAGAACTTTCTTGCTCCCCAAACAGAAGTAAGACAAAGTGTAATAATAGGAGTGACAAAATCCATCATATCTTTTCTTTACATTTCTAAAGCTCAGTGTCCCAACAGCATGGTTCTTTTATTCCTGGAATGGTGACACTCTCCTCTATTGATTCGTATTTACTGTGTGTTGAAAATTTGACCACATACAGACAAAAAAATTTATTTAAAAAAATATATTAATAATCCCAAAGATTGTCCTAAATCATATATGGTCCAACCATTTGTTGACCAACTTATTCTAAAAATAACAATATATGGCATGTCTGGCTAAGACTTGTATTGACTAAAAGAAAAGAGAGAAACCCAAGCAAAGGATTCAAATCAAACTGACCAAACAGCAAATACATTGGCAGATTTTCATTATTTTAGTAAATGATTGATTGCAAACTACATCATATGTGCATCAACTGCAAAGGCTTTAATGTTGCATCCTGCATAACGTCACAATAATTGTGTTCAAGTTCAAGTAATTACCAGCATGGATGCTTGCCGAATTTTTAACATCCACCACATCACCATTTAAGAGATATTTAATTTCCTGTCTTAATACTGTGGTCCAATACTTAAGAAAGCCTGCATAACCACGCTGTCATTAGTAATGACTTTTTAGAATAAAGTGCCGCCTTAAATTACATCAATTTTCTTGTCTACTTGGTTGACCCTAATGGATCATTCAGAGTGTATTTTGTGGTTTTTATGCCGTTGCCTCTTCATGGTGGCTGCCTTTATTTCATCCACATTTGTAATTAAACTTTAACGCTGAACTGGAGAAACATTACGAGGTTTTCCATTTAGTTGGAAACTACTTTCCAGTCATTATGGCACAGTTGGGTACCTTCCATATAATCTACCACGAAAAAGGCAAACAAAATGCTCCAAGAACCACAATTAAGACTGAAAAGATGAATAATAAAAACAAACTGTGATTGCTGTGCTTTTTGACTGAGGAGAAGTCGCTGACTCCTCTCAGCTCCTCAACCAAAAACAAATATTCAGTGGAATTTGACAGTTAAGCCTAAAACACTGATTGATGCGATGCTCGCTGCAGATCAACAATGTCAACTGTGCAAAAACAAGGATGAGGGAGCGGTAAGCACACTGCCAAACATTTACATCTTTGCAAGTGATTTATTTTTGACATTCTGGATAATTTTTGCAGAAGTAATACATTATGCAGAGGCTAGTTTTGCATTGCCAGATCTATCTCCACAGGGCTGTGGAGGAGGGTCTGGCTAGTCCACACAGCATTCTGGGATGGGAGAAAAACCAGCTCTGATTTATTGCCATGTAAAAGACAATACACGTCAAAGACAATAGTCATGGGCGGGCGGCACTAAGTGCCGGATGGAGCAACGGTGCCTCTGCAAATTACCCTCTGGAAGGAACTTGTTTTGGTGGAACACGTGTACGTTCAAAAGTTGTTTTAGTTGTGCAACAGAAAACTGAGATTGGACAGATAGTCTAGCTAGCTGTCTGGATCCACCCTGCAGAGATCTGAGGAGCAGTTAACCATAGTCCTCAGAAATCCACCGGAGTTTAGAACGCCAACACTAAGAAAGAGGAAGGTAACGGACATCCGGCCGAAATGAAGGACATCCGGCCGAACCTCCAGCAACACCGGAACAATCCTTTAAATGCTACATCGTGGATATAGACTATGCAGACGCAAAAACAGTTCTTTTAACATATTTTAAGCCTAAATACAATGTTGTTTGACAAATGAAAAACAAGATTTAAACTTGCAACCATACTGTACATTATAACATGTTAATCAATCATGCTCATTTGTAAATGTGATCTACTGTCATATAAATAGCAAGTGTGAGTGAGCTCACACAACACATAGACTACTATATATGGCTCACACTTAAAGTTCAAACTCATAACTTGGACTTCCATGACCTTTACACACCGGCTGCAAGCCTTCAGGCTGATCAGTGGCCTTTTAAACACTCTTAAGATTCCATCCAAAGAAAAGACTGCTCAGTCAGAAGAATCCATACGCTATTGTGTGGTTCATTGTGATCAGTCTCAGGACATTAATCATTTCAGCAGTCGGTCATTGAACCAGCTTAAAATACTGTGTTGATTATCTTTGGCTATCACCTTGGGTTAGTTTGAAGCCGACGTTGAGCTGTGTGAGGTGAACCCTGCTTGCTCCTGTCATTATCTGTGAACCATGTTGTTCAGAGGAGTAGCCTTCAGCACTTAAGTGAAAACAAGCCATCTCAGGTAACCAAGACTTTTAAGATTTACTGGATTAATCATGTCAATGGAAAGTCACCTCCTGAGTTCCCGGAATGGTTTCTGTTCCATGTTGTGCAAAACCTCTGTCAGTAATTGAATTATACCTGGGGTAGCAGGCACAGCGAAGGTCTTCAGGATGGAGTTTGAATGCCTGCAATTTAAAGCATCATTCATTTAAAACGATGTTTCTCCAGTGAACCTGCAAATCCTGCTGTGCTGCAGGGAGGGAGCCTTTTGATCTATCTGCCTGCTCCTCTGTCTGTCTGAGAGAGAAAAACGTATCAAAAGCTCACAGCTATCATATAAAAATTATTTTGTTTCGTAGGAATGACCATAATGTTTAACAAGTGTATTTGACTTTCAGCTGAGATGTAAAACCTTACCTATACAACTTTCTCTGAATTCTATTTGGTTATTGACCTGGCAAAACCTTCAAAAGTAATTACTGTAAATCATGCAGTTTACCTGTTTGTGTTTTGTCTGTACAGGCGGAGAACTCTGCTCTGTCCATGGAAAACGACAATCAGAGGAAGCAGTATGAACGCTGTCTGGATGAAGTGAGTGTTGTTGTTCTCACAGCACAGACATGTCCTGTGTAAAGTATACTATGTGTCTTGACTGCTTTTACTTTTACTCTCTACAGTGTCCCACAGTACACTTTTATACAGAATTAAAATGTTTTTATCTTGTATTGGAAATTATCCATATCCGTACTGGTTGTATCTCAGCACTGATTTGCACTGGCAAACATTGTCACTGTGCAAAATATCACTGCTCTCATATTTCCACAATGTCAACATACTGCTATCAGCATACAGTACTGTGTAGGCCTACATCAGTTCCAGAAAGCAGCCTTGCATTATATTTGCTGTAGCCTAATCCAATAAGGGTTGAGAGAAACCACAAAATTATTCAACAGGCGTGAAAATAAGAAAATCGTCAAAACGACAGTTAGACATCAGATAAGCTGCAGTTATATTGATATTTGATTCTAAAGAATTAGGAAAATAACGTATTCCCTACCTCGTGTCTATAGGGTTAAAGTGATGGTTCGGAGTAACTTGCCTGATGGATACTTCTCTTGGCTTCTACCGCGGATACTCCTCTCGGCTGCTACTGCGCAGATAGCGCATATATAGTTACAAACTTTCTAATGCCTTGTACAGAAACTATTTGTACTACTGTAGAAGTTTGGTATCATTCCGGGCATTATTAGTGGGGTAATTTACGAGATACAAACGTGGATCCATTAGCACCTGCACTAAGCTAACCAGCTGATAACGCTAACTCGACCAACGTTATAACAAGCTTATGGGGGGTTGTTTGGCTCGAGGTCAAGGTGCAAAGCAGCCTAGGGTGAAATTACTCTGAACCATCACTTTAATATGAAGCTGGAGCCTGAGAGCGGTTAGCTTAGAGGAAACAGCTAGCCTGGCTTTGTCCAAAGGTAGCAACATCCGCCTGCCAGAACCTCTAAAGCTTATTAGTTAAGAGAGTATTCAACTGCTCTGTCATTGCACTTCTATAACATGGACAGTTTCTAAACTGATGCAGCAGAACCAGAGCTACCGTCTTTTTTATTTCATGCATTATTCTTCCTTGTCAAAACCAAGGGGGTAAGCTTCGCGTCAGAGCTCGAACCTCCTATGGCACCATTTTGATGCTACCAAACGATCACCCCCCGTTAGCATTCCATTGACTGCTATTCATTTTGACGTCACTTTGACAGCGAATAACTTTACATCTGAAGCGTTTATTACATTACATTACATCTGAAGCGTTTATTTGTCCATTGTTTATTTCTAAAGAAACACGACAATGTATAAAAGGCTCCATTACCTTGTACCTCACGTTATGGCTCCGTAGCAGACGTTTTTGTAAAAATAGGCTAACGATTGTGTCATAACCACGCAACTTACTATCGCATAGTAGAGGAATTACCGTATAGTACAGGAGAAGCTTGCAGGCAGTTTGGACTTACATTAGCTGTTTAAGTTTAATTACTAATGTTAACTAGCATTTTAGTTAGCAATAATTAGCCTGTGCCTATGTTATCTCCTTACATATACCTACGCTCTCCATCTCTGCAAGATTGGGAATGATTGAGATTTCTCTTGGCACAGCTACCAGAAGATTTACAGTCTCTCTCAGTTGGAGGCTGCGCAGTAACGCTCAGCGCTCACCGGAAAAGTGCTTCTAATATCCTTCACTGGTCTCCATCCAGAGCAACGGGATCTGTTGGTCCATTTTATATACAGTCTATGGTCAAAACCTGGCTGCGTTACCCACAATGCTAGCTCTGGGGTTTGTTATGCTAGTAGTGGCTAATGTAGCCTCTAGTTGCTAGCCTCAAGCTGAAATGAGTAGCTACAGAGCTTACTTCTATCTAACTCCACAACCCCTGATTCTTTTCACTGTCAAACTTGTAGTCTTCAGACCCAACCAACGCTGACTCATGCTACGTTTACATATGGCCGGCTATTTTCATAAACGGACATTTCAACCTCTCCGTTTTCAAAAATAACATTGTGCACAGCTGTCAGTTTTCAGAAAAGTGTTCGTTTACACGTACCTTTGTATATATGCCGTCAATGCCGTCAAGAGCATGCCAAACCTGTAGGTGGCAGTTAGTGTTGTTTTTGGCGGCCTGTTTTAATTTTAGTTTTAGTCTAGTCTTTGTATCAAGCTGTCATTTTAGTTTTTATTAGTTTTAGTCACGTTCATACTCTTTTTAGTCAAGTTTCTGAGCATTTTAGTATTATTTTAGTCAGAATTATCATGACTATTTTAGTCTAGTTTTAGTCGACGAAAACTGATGACATTTAGTCTAGTTTTAGTCAATGAAAATTGTATTTTAGTCTCTTTTTTAATGCAATTCTATTTAATCCAGTCAATATAGTATAAGTACCTAGTAGTATAGACAAAACCAAAATGTTGGAGTGAGAGTCAGTCAGGTAGGAACTAAGAACCCACACACTCTCTCACACAAACAAATACACACACACACACACACACACACACACACACACACACACACACACACACACGTTTGTCTCAGTCGTTTTTTAGCTCCAGTAGCTAACGTCTAAAGCTAATGTTAAAATGAGACACATTAACCACAGCCTCATAAGTTGGCATTAGCTTTCTAAACTAGAAAGTAACGTTACGTTGACTTGCGTAATTGACCTACCTCAATTTCATTATGGAATGGCTTGAGATGTCTTTTAAGGTTTGTGGTGTTTTTTCCTGTAATTTTGTAGCCACATTTCTCCCCATCTTTTTCCACAACACATTCCGTTGTCTTTTCCACTTCTATGTAATTAAAGTTTTTCCAAACGCCAATAATTCTTTTTCTCCCAAAGACAAACTCCGGCTGGTTGGCCCCGGTCCCAGCTTTCTCTGTGTCAGACTTGATTTTGTTTGTTGTCGTTTACGCTCGTCTCACTCTCTAACTCACCGCTGCATCTTCTAAATTAAATAATGCTGCGACAGGGCTTGAGGAAGTGATGTCGCCTGCGTCTGCGCATTGCAACCCGAGTGCAACCTGACGCAGCCCCTGAAGTGAATGAGACACAGGGAACAGAAATACTGCAAAATAATAACGTGACGAAATAACCTTATAACATTTCATCTCGTTTTGGTCAACGAAAATGAAGAGACATTTTAGCATAGTTTTTATTTTGTAAACCACATTTAGTCTTGTTTTTATTCGTCAACAACATTGCATTATACATTTAATTATAGTCATCGTCACATGACCAGCATTTACGTTGCGTCTCGTCTCGTTTTCGTCATGTGACAAAGGTTCGTTGACGACGATATTTAATCATAATTTTCGTTGACGAAAACAACACTAGTGGCAGTGTAACGAGAAGCTCAAGCCCACGTTAGCCAATCAGAATCCCGAAAATCGCAACAACAGCAACGAATCACTTCCTCTCTCTTCTCTTCCTCACTTCCTCGGCTGCCTAAACCTCCGTTTGTCTCAGTTTACATGCAAACGTGCAAACGAAGATTTCCCAAATCTCCACTCAGGCCGGAGTTTTTAGAAAGAATCGTTTTCAGAGGCGAATTCTCCATTTGCGTGTAAACGAAGGTCACAAACGAAGGGAAATGGCTCCGTTTTTCAAAATAACCATGTACAGTATGTGTAAACGGGGTATCAGGTGACATCACTTGAGGTCATTTATCAGCCTTCACACAGCTCCCTCAGGTACCACAATAGGCTTTACACAACTTCCACACATGCAGTAACGTTAGTGCTCCCCAAACTGACTCTGACGTGTAAAATCAGTGGAGTTCCCATTAGACATGTTATCTTGTTGTATATATTTGTTTTCTGTACAAAAACCAAAGCGTTCTTCATTTGGATCTCAAACAAGATGAAATGCGTGAAATTAATTAGCTTTAGACTTCTAAAGCTCATAAACACGTTTTAGCTTGTTTTTGGTGGTTTTAGTCAAATTTAGAGTTTTGAAAGTGCTGCTTAGTGGATTTTTTCACTTTAGACAGAGCCAGGCTAGCTGTGTCCCCCTGCCTCCAGTTGTATGCTAAGCTATGCTAATCTGACTGCAGCTCCTGACTTGAAGCACATATAATAGTGGTATAAATTTTCTCCCCTCACTCTTGAAAAGAAAGTGAATAAGCAATTTTCCCAAAATGTTGAACAGTATTTCTTTGACTTTTAATGAGGTTAAAGAGGTTAAAAAAACAAAGTTATCTGTTGGTCAGGACTCAGACAATCAGAGATGACTGTCAGCTTCCAGCTAGTAAGAGACACACATCCACACTCCGACTATTATCTGGAGTGTTAGAGGAAAGCCAAGAGAAAGGAGCATCTCTAATTGAAGTGGACAGACAACAGAGGCCTGGAGAGCTGGAAGAGCGAGCCTCACCGCTCAGGAGGACCGACTCCCAGCATGCATCTGGGTTGTCTGCCTGCACTCCTTTCTTCTTGTTTTCTCCATGACAACACTTTGATTGTCTCTCCATCTCTTCCCCTCATCTCTCTCCAGCCAGCCACTTTATTTTTTTTTAGCAGGCCTCACTAATGGACTTGTTACCATGGAGATTGCTGCCCATGAGATTTTACCGTATTCTGGTTGAGGACAGAAATTTCAGAGTTTTTGCTGTGGGATGAATTTCTCTTCTATTGCTTTTGCAGTCTTATTATGCACATTAATCGTTTTTTGGGCAAAGCATTCAGAAGGCTTCCTGTCATGGTCTGAATGAGCTGAGGCGATACGTTTTGATGGATAGATGAAAGAGGCGGAGGGAAATCATTTTTCAGCACACAAAAGTGAAAAGATAGTTATTATTCCAGTGTCAAGGTATAATGTATGCGTCTGCGTCAGAAATCAAAATAAGCAAGAAAGAAGAAAGCATTTCAGAGTATGCTGTGCCCATATTATGCTCATTTTCAGGTTCATAATTGTATTTAGAGGTTGTACCAGAATAGGTTTACATGGTTTAATTTTCAAAAAACACCATATTTTTGTTGTACTGCACATTGCTGCAGCTCCTCTTTTCACCCTGTGTGTTGAGCTCTCTGTTTTAGCTACAGAGTGAGACATCTCACTTCTGTTCTATCTTTGTTGGGAGTTGCACATGCTCAGTAGCTAGGTAAGGACTACTAGCTAGAAGCTAGCGCTGCTAGCGGTTAGCCACCTCGTTCTCAATGGCAAAACACTGCTACAACACTATAGAACTACTTACATGTCCCTCGTCTGCAGGTATTCCACGCAAAGTTGGAAGTGCGCCCTCGTTTAGAAGAAAAGTGATTAGCACACACCAAATGTTTCGGCCGATGACATAGACGGCCCTGCCGATTTTGACCAGCTGAGAGGAGACTGAAGGCAGGATACATTCAGAAACCGTATCTCACTCTAAACAGCATGGATGTTTTTTTTTCAAAGTTTGTATGTGTGTGGAAGCACCAGAGACACAACATAACACCCCAAATCCCAGAAAAAAAGTGATTTTTTCATAATACTGGCACTTTAACTCACAATAAAAACTAAACTACAAAAAGACTTCTTTCTGTAAAAAATCGAATATAACTATGACATGACACTGTCATGAACGTGTCATAAACGTTATAAACAAGTCATAAATGTTTATGACTTCTGTCATCAAGTGTCATTCGGTTTTTGTCATGACAAGTTGACCTTGTTTGGGTTGTCTTGATTATGACAAGTTGACATTAATCAAAGAGACATTACCAGAAGTTGTCTTGGTCATGACAAGTTGACATTAAATTTGTTTGGGATGTCTTTGTAATGACAACTTGACATTAACCAGGATGACATTACCAGAGGTTGTCTTTTGTCATGACAACTTGACATAATGTCATCCTGGTTAATGTCAAGTTGTCTTAATAAGGACACTCCAAAGAAATTTTATGTCAAGTTGTCATGACCAAGTAGAGTTTAGATTCTCGGCCCGAGCCCGACCCGAGGTCCGGTCCGTTATTTTCCGCCACATCCTCGGGCCAGGCCGGACCCTTGATCAAGCAATTTTTATTTTTTTTTATCCATTACCTTATTATCCTATTTGGGTGGGGAGAAAGCTATGCCATAATCAGACATATTATAAATATATATATATAGGCTATATAAAAGTAACAAATGTGTACAAAAGTTAGGCTGCAGTTACAAAATGCAGCACGTGTCATGCGCGGAGTCTCCTCCTCTCGCACGCATCACACCGGGAGCTTGAAGATGTAAAGAAAAAAAGAAAAACAGGAGAATTAACTTTGAGCAAGTGTGGAGGAAAGTCGGAGGTATGGAAGCAGTTTAAACAAGTCGTGGGCAGTGACAACAATATGTTGTTCATCATTGTTTCTATTTTTTTTTACGTTTCTTCATTCAGATCCATTTGCGATCCGTTCCATTCTAAACAAACAGCGCAGTTTACATGCTTCGTCCTTGTTGTATTATTCTAAACAGATTTCTGCAGTTCAAACAACTCTGAATTGTAGTTGAGAACGTCAGTTATAACGGCCCACGTATTAAAAAATTGTCGGGTTTAAATCAGGCTCGGGCTCATAATTACAGTTAATGTGTCGGGCCGGGCCGGGCTCAGACGCAACGTGCTCGGGCTCGGGTAGGGTCGGGCTTGATTTTTTTGGGCCGATCTAAGCTCTATGACCAAGACAACTTCTGGTAATGTCACTTTGATTAATGTCAACTTGTCATAATCAAAACAACCCAAACAATATCAACTTGTCATGACAAAAGCCGAATGACACTTAAAGACAGAAGTCATAAACGTTCATGACAGTGTCATGTCATAGTTATGACAGTGTCATTTCACGATTATGTCGATACCTTCAAGTAAAGTGTTACCAAATCTGAATATAAAAGTTTGGTCAGTCTAAATCCAGTTACATCAAGACAAGCAAATCAATTGTGTAGGGATTGTTCAGAGTTTTTATGACTATATTTTGGTTTATTTATGTGCTGAGAATAAAGTTAGACATACTAACTGCAGGCAGCTGCATGAGTGATTTCACTAAATCTGACTTTATGATGCAACACGCTGTCAATTTGTTCTCACAGCATCTTACATGCCTCTATGGAGTTTGTACTGGGTCATTTTCATTTATAGTCTCTCTGCATCTCAAAGCTCCACAGAAAGTTTGGATATCCACTCTACAATAATGACCATTTTTACATTTTCACATATGTTTATTGTCTTTTTTCACGTCTGTTCTAGGTGGCTAACCAGGTGGTCCAGGCCCTCCTCACACAGAAGGTTGGTCTTTGTCTCAGTAGCAATGTTGCATCGTCAATCCAGTCAGCCATTAGAAACCGTCACAGAAATGAGGATCACTACAGTATGATGAGTAACCGCATGTCACTAACAGGAAGAAAGATTAGCAGCACATGTCTTACCTCACAAGCTTCGACAGTAAAAGAAAATCTAAAATCCTTTGAGGTTCCTTTTGTTGGTGCAAAGATTTCAAAGTAAGTGTTGCTGCTGTGAAAAGTGCAACTTTAAGTATTTTATCATCCATAAAGCATGACCAAATCAATTCTTTTTATACAAGGTATGGTCCACCAGACATGGACTCGAGTTAGACTTATGTCATGGATCTGATGACTTTAGACTTGACCAAATAAAGTCTTATCTTAAAATACTGACTTCAACATCAATGATTTGGGACTTGACTTCTAATGTGAAGATTCACCAGTGATCTGTGTTTATAGTTGATAGTAGACATAGTAGCCCAGGTTTTAGAGCACTGTCATGTACATCTTGCATGAATACAACATTGTGTCCTGTTCCTGTTAAATTAGCATCTGGTACAGGTAGTTCTCTGAAATATCCCTCTCAGTCGCAGTGATATGTCCGTTTTTCTCCTCTTTGCGGGTTTCTAGGACTTGAAAGAGGAGTGTGTGAAGCTGCGGACCCGTGTGTTTGACCTGGAGCAGCAAAACCGCATTCTGAGTGTGCTGTTTCAACAACGTGTCAAAATGTCCACGATTCCTGTCTCCCAGGTAGGAACACATGGCACAATGGATACAAACGGGCACTGACTCTGCTCAAGGCTGTTTGAAGTTTTCATGAGAAGTGTTCTACTTCAAAAGGTTACTAACATTAAAAAGGACCGCAAAGAGAGAGAAATCTACCCAGGGTGCAATTCAATTTGAATGGTTGGGATGTACAGATTTACTGTCTGATTAAGAATTGGAAATTTATTCATTTGGGCCTTATATTTTTCTATTCTTAAATAGTGTGGTTATTTTCAAAGTGGTATGCTTCAGTGCACTGTCGGTCATCAAACAAGCATAACAGTCCCTTACCACTCTTCCTTTATACCAATCATGTCAGAATTTAGCCAAATAATGAGCCTCTTATCCAGCTATGCTGCAGGCCTGCACATGCTTCTCTAATTGGAATGTTGTCAACCAGAGAGCGCCAGGGATAATTGGTTCAAACCTATTGTTAGCCTACATGTTCAGTTGTTGAGCTTCACCACTAACTGTACTATGGAGTTTTAAAGCTGCACTAAGCAGTATTTGTTTTAAAAAAAATTATTAAATGACTAAGGACTTTGACAGGTGTCGCAATTAGTGACAAATTCACAGAGAAATTCAGCATTTCCTCTCAGCACTCCGTAGCATTTTAACATGTTTTTGCTCATTGTTTTGGTTTCCTGGCTTGCAGACTTAGCTCATATTACGCATCACAAAAAGTATCTATTTACAACAAATTAATCTCTAACAACCCACTGTACGCTACATGCTCAGCACCAAAGGGCAGACAAACAAAGTTAGCGACTAGCTGGTGAACATAGCGGAGCATTTAGCAGCTAAAGAGACTAATATTTTGCTCATGCGTTGGTGGAGACCAAAACAGAGCTATAAGGAGAGTGAATATTGGGACTTACATTTGTCAAGTAGCCAGAAACACAACTCCAAATGAATGCTAATGTTGCTCTGGTGGATGTGTAAATATTAGCAGCGAAACGGTTAATAAAAATTCACGGTTCTGTTTATACCACGGTTTTCGGTTTAGCCTTAACACAATTCTGGAACAAGAACATAAACACTTCTTTATTGAAAAAACTGTATTAAAAGAATAGAAATGCAGCTTTGTTATTTTTTTATATACAAATGGCCACATTATAGACTAAAGCAATCAACATAAAGGGAAGCATAAGCTCAACCAGCACTAGACTTTTTCTTTTAAACAATAGCCTTTTACATTATAGTTCCTAATGCAATATCATTTGTTCCACTTGAAATTAAAGTGCAGGTTTTTTTGTAAATACAATGAAAGGAATATGGCTGGGTGTCTTATAAAAAGGGAACGTGTCAGTGTGTTAGAGGCTAAGGCCATCAACATAAAGTGCAACATAACCCGAACGCACTGTTTTCAAAAACAAACTGCTCTGTTCATTCTATTTTCATGTTCCTCTGCAAGAAAAATACAGTTAGGGATTTACTGTGTTGCTGAAATGTCGGCGAGAGCAGATTATACAGCGGCACAAGTAACGTTACCTGATTCATCTGCTGAAACCCTGCATATCTTTTGCTATGAACCCACCCAATGCTTTAGTTCTGGATTGCTCTATTTGAATCTGCATGGAGAAGCTGTTTAAATGCTGCGGGGAGAAGGAGCTGCCCTTTCTACCTGACTCTCTCCTCCATGTGCTGTCAACAGACACATTGACGTGATGTCTCTGTAAATGCGCCCTCAGAAACTATATAGCTAACAAATAGACTTGTTCTGCACATCCCTACAGCAGAGATGTGTTGCAATGGAGAGAAACATGTGTCCTGAACTTACTGCATGACTCTGAAGTCAACTAGCCAGCTCTACCATGAATAGTGATGATGGATAATGCTTTTGATGGACAGATGATTCTTCTTGCATTCTGAGCTGAATATTGAGAGAAACCACTGAAGTGGTTGGTCGAGCCCAGCTTGTTAGCCCTTCAGTTTTAAAGAAGTCTAAGCTGTAATTGACTGAAAGGATATGGACTGCAATGATGATCTCTCACTGTCATTGTACCAGTCAATTACAAACCCAAGACACACTGTGCTGTTGAATAGCTACAGCTCTGCATTACTGGTGCATGCCTTCATTATTTGTGCTCCAGTCTCAAAATCTTTTCTTGTTTTGTTGAGTAGGCCCTCACTCCTCTTAGCTTTGTTGATTTTATTCTGTATTTAGACAGGAGACAAGTAGCAACAGAGACAGATTAGCCCAGCGCTATGGTTTAGATTGTTTTCTCCTTCAATTAATTTATTGAAAGCATTTGACATTGACATGTTCAAGGATTTCAGATAGAACCTGTATCAGGGCCATATTTAGTTCATTGTGTTATACGTCACTATTTTTGGTAGCCTATTGTACTTAAATGGCCAGTATGTACTTAATTTTCTTTAGTCATTGAAGCCTCTATGTTTACAGGCTTGTGGTGATGCGCAATGTGCTATAGGTGCCTAAAAAATTCATGTTTGGTACTGCCAATTTGTTTTGTTTTGTCATGGTTCATGTGTGCAATAAACATTACGCTTCGTGAGAAAAAAATCGTGGCAGAGAATCGTGATATCAATTCTAAGCTAAAAAATCGTGATTCATATTTTTCCCTGAAACGTGCAGGCCTACTGTGTGGACTAGCCAGACCTAACCTCCTCCACAGCGCTGTGAAGGAGGGTCTGGCTATGCGAGACTAATTGATGAAGGCAGAGAGATACATGTTTTCTCCAACGATCACAGTGCACTGCAACTCCTTTACGCCTCATTACCATGTAACTGACATAGCTATATTCCAAACTTGAAATGTAATTATTCTGGTTGTATGACTGGATTCACTTTTCAGTAAGTAGGTAACAGCTGGCAGTTCACAGACCAGCTGTGTGTTTAAAGATTGCTCAGAATCAATTCAGGGTTGCCAAATCTAATGCGTTTGGTGTTGGACACCTTCTTTGAGGCATTGTGTCAAACTGCTGCGCAAACAAATGATATGCCATATACGTGAGCAACAAAGCCATTCTTGGATGAAAAACACACCTACACTACACAAGTTATAGAAGATACAGCTGCACACAGGCCAATTCTGAACATCAGGCTTTTTTCACATTTCAGCATCGTTCCATAAACATTACAGAGAAACACGTTTTTCATTGCTTTAGGTGGCAAAGGCGAATTCACACACTTTCACATTGTTTCATTAGTATTTGGCTGTTTCTCTCCTCTAACAATTCTCAAACTGTTAAACAGTTTGAAAAGTCCATCAAAATGCAAGTTTTAATGGGATTGGATTGAATTGAACTGAAAGCCTTTATTGTCATTGTACTTTACAATACAGCAAAATTAGGAGTGCTACTCCACTGGGTGCATACAATAAGGCAAGGCAAGGCAAGGCAAGGCAGCTTTATTATTATTATTATGAGAAATTAACATTTCCTCTTTTGCTCCAAAAAACAACCACATCAGTTTTTTCTTATTAAAAAAAACAAAAAAAAAAAACAGGCAGGACCATATTTCTTTACCATCTCATCCACCACGGGCCCCGCAGGAACATGTGACTTTGTACTCTTGTTAACCATAACAAGAGTAGAAGTACTTCTCTTTGCCTACAATATAGCCGTCGCTATAAGGCTTAGTTTAATCAAGGCAAACTTTACAAAATCCTAAACAGTTCCAGCTGTAGAAGAAAGGTCTTCAGCCTTAATTTGAAAGAACTGAGAGTGGCGGCAGACCTGCAGTTTTCTGGGAGTTTGTTCCAGATATGTGGAGCATAAAAACTGAACGCTGCTTCCCCCTGTTTAGTTCTGACTCTGGGGACAACAAGCAGACCTGTCCCAGATGACCTGAGAGGTCTGGGTGGGTCATAGTGTAGTAGCAGATCAGAAATGTATTTTGGCCCTAAACCGTAGTGATTTATAAATCAGCAGAAATATTTTGAAATCTATTCTTTGGGGCACTGGAAGCCAGTGTAAAGACTTCGGAACTGGAATGATGTGATCCACTTTCTTGGTGTTAGTGAGGACTCGAGCAGCAGCGTTCTGAATCAGCTGCAGCTGTCTGATTGATTTTTTAGGGAGACCTGTAAAGACACTGTTACAGTAGTCAAGTCTACTGAAGATAAAAGCATGGACAAGTTTTTCCAAATCCTGCTGAGACACAAGTCCTTTAACCCTTGATATATTCTTAAGGTGATAATAGGCGGACTTTGTAATTGTCTTAATGTGGCTGTTAAAATTCAGGTCTGAGTTCATGACTACACCAAGATTTCTGGCTTTGTCTGTTGTTTTTAACATTGTCGTTTGAAGCTGAGCGCTGACTTTTAATCGTTCCTCTTTTGCTCCAAAAACAACCACCTCAGTTTTTTCTTCATTAAATTTCGTCTTAAATTAAATTTCCAGTCGTTAATTTGTTCAATGCACTTAGTCAGTTGTTGTATTGGACTATAGTCCCCTGGCGATAAGGTTATGTAAATTTGTGTGTCGTCCGCATAACTATGGTAACCTATTTTGTTGTTTTCCATAATCTGAGCCAATGGAAGCATGTAGATGTTAAACAGAAGAGGCCCCAGAACGGAGCCTTGGGGAACTCCACACGTCATATTTGTATGCTCAGATGCATAATTACTTATAGACACAAAGTAGTCCCTATTTCTTAAATAGGATTCAAACCAGTTTAGTACTGAGCCAGAAATGCCAACCCAGTTTTCCAATCGGTCTAGTAATATGTCATGGTTGACCGTGTCAAATGCAGCACTGAGATCAAGTAATACTAAGACTGTAGTTTTGCCACTATCTGTGTTTAAGTGGATGTCATTAAAGACTTTAACAAGAGCCGTCTCAGTACTGTGGTGTGGTCGAAAACCAGACTGGAAGGCATCAAAACTGTTGTTTAGTGACAAGAAAAGGTTGAGTTGTTGAGAAACCGTTTTTTCAATGATTTTACTTAAAAATGGAAGGTTTGATATCGGCCTATAGTTGCTCATTAGTGACGTGTCTAGATTGTTCTTTTTTAAGAGTGGCTTAATGACTGCAGTTTTCAGGACCTGTGGGAAGATACCTGAGAGAAGAGACGTGTTTACAATCTGTAGTAGATCTGTAGCCAAACAATTCGAAACATTTTTGAAAAGGCCCGTTGGTAGAATATCAAGGCAACAGGAGGAAGTTTATGTTTATGTTGTATAATGTCCTCCAGGTTTTTATGATTAATCGTATGGAATTGTGTCATATTGGAATTTGTTTTGCCTGGACCCAGACTCTTGGTAGGCGGTGTCTGACAGCACCACTCCCCCAACTGGTGCCGTCAGACACCGCCTACCAAGAGTCTGGGTCTGTCCGAGGTTTCTTCCTAACAAAAAAGGGAGTTTTTCCTTGCCACTGTCGCAATAGCTACTGCTAATGCTTGCTCTTGAGGCAACCACTGTAATAGTTGGGGCTTCGTAAAGTACAGAGTTTGGTCTAGACCTACTCTATCTGTAAAGTGTCTCGAGATAACTCTTGTTATGATTTGATAATATAAATAAAATTGAATTGAATTGAATTGAATTGGACACTGTGACAACACATATCCTGTACTTGATATGGAGGCACTGACTGTCTAATTTTCTGAATTTTGTCTTTGAAGAAGGTGGCAAAATCATTGCAGGCCTTGGTGAATAAAAGTTCAGATGCTACTGGTACTGGAGGGTTTGTTAACCTATCAACAGTAGCAAACATTGCACGTGAATTATTATTGTTTCTGGCAATAATGTCCGAGAAGAAGGACCGCCTTGCATTCCTTAGTTCCAAATTATAAATGTGAAGTCTCTCTTTATAGGTATTATAATGGACCTGGAGATTAGTTTTTCGCCTCCTGCGTTCTGCTTTTCGACACTCTCTTTTTTCTGTTCTTACCAGTATGACATTTCTCAATGGAGATCTTTTCTTACCAGAGACAGCTTTGACTTTAGTGGGAGCAATGGCATCAATAATATTTGTAATTTTATAATTGAAATTGTCTACAAGCTCAGTGAATGAGACCCCTTGAGAGGGCGAGTGTGGAGGAGAAAAGCTGAATCAATGTTTCACTGGTGTTTTCAGTGATATACCATTTTCTTATAAAATAAAATAAAAACAGTAAAAGAGCAATGATCAAATAAGTGCAAGTGTAGAAGTGCAGGAGGTGACAGTAAGTGACTGGGTTTGTCCAACTACATTTGTTTAGGGAAACTATTGCATTTGGGAAGAAGCTATTTTTAAATCTGGTGGTGCTGCATTGTATAGACCTATAATGCCTACCAGAGGGTAACAATTGAAACAGGTGGTGGCCAGGATGAGTATTGCCCTTGATGATGTTCTTGGCTCTTGAGAGAGTGCGGCTGAGTGCAATATCTGACAGGGAGGGGAGGGGACAACCAATGATTTTTTTCTGCAATCTTAGATAAAGGCAGATTCAGGTCATTTGAGACTTTGGCTGTCTAACAACACTTCTTAATGGTGTACATGATGTCATTTTAACATGACTTGTGGTAAACATTATGAGTATCCAAGGGTACATTTTACAGTTCATTGTGAAGTGAAGTTAGATTGAAAGACATAGTAATGGCTTAAATACAAAATGATGTGTGTCTGGCCAATACAATGTTGGTAGTTTTTCAGCCAAAACTTTTCAAAACTACTCAAATTCAATGAAATAATCCTTCCGTCGTTTGTCATAATCATTATGCAGAAGGCAGGCGAGAAGTTGCTTCGTTTCTAAAGGTCTTTCAGGTTGTCGGGGGTTCTCAGCATGATTCCTCTCCTCTGACAAACTCACGCTATCTGTATTCAGGGGACCAGTTTGATGTCACAGACAGAATTGGTAATGAACTCAAATCTTGGATAAAATGTATCAACACTCCAGAATTGTCTTTCTCCAGCTTCATGGAAGTTGTCATGGAAAGTCTAGGAATTCCCATACCAGGCCATTAAGTATGCTGCAAGCCTAGCAGAGCAGGAAGTGCTGTCATCTTAAACCTTTTCCGTAAAGGTCAGACTTGAAGACTCTGTTGAAAGAGAAAGAGGGATTCTGTGTTTAGTAGAACCGTATGTACATATCACTGCAGAGCTGTTTCTGCTGGAAAGCTTCTGTATCTTACCTCAGAGCCTGATTAAATAAGGTCTAATCATTAGTTCACTGTTGAGCAATTTCTTGAAAAGAAATATTGCTTAATGGAGCAGTAACTCGTTGCTATTCAATTCCTCAGATAATTCTGTACATATTTATCAAGGGAAAGACCGTTTGACCTGCAGTCTGATTCTCCACTCCGCTGCCAAACATTTCCTCTGATTAAACCAGCTCTTTCCTCTTATTAAACACTCTGTACAATAGTCATTAGATCATTCTCAGGCTAGAAAATAGACTTTAAGGTCATCCGTTGGTTACTGTGGACAGTGAATTCCAAATCTTTCGAGATCATTTCACTGTTTCACTGGGCAAAATGGATTTCATGGCAAAATGGATTTCATGTGCCAAATGCTGCCTTTGATTCACTAATGCAGCATTCCCAGCTATCCAAGAGGCTGCAGCAGTAGTGAAATAATTATCTTGCGCCTAAAGCTTGAATATTAACTACTGTTGTTATATTTTCGTCTCCAGCAAAGTCACAAACAAAAGTTTTGAGAACAAGCCTCGCATTTAAATCATTGATTTCAAAGTTTGGGGTATTTCAATTGTTGGGTTCTTTCGAAAAGTTCCACATGTGATGTCGTGCTGGGACCACTCGCTGTGCAGCTAAGCAACACTTGGTTTGTGGTGATGACTAAAAGATGGATTCACTAAAGGCTGGGGGAAAAAAAAATTCTGTCAGCTTCCAGCTGAAACAGGTTGATGAAAACCAAGATAGTAAAGTTGCGAGTCATAAAACCAAAACGATGAGTAGAAAGACGCTAAAATATTCAGTAGTTTATTGATTAATGCATCTTTAAGGCAACCATATGTGAATTTCTTAAAGCTGATCTTTTATGCTTTTCCATATTTTCTGTCATATCTGTAATGTTACAATGTCAGATTTTCATGTTAAAATGTGGCCAGAGCTTCAAATAATAAGGTAAACGTATTTCAGAGAAATCCCCGTGAGCAAAAACCCACTGTTCTGAATGCTCATGTTCTAGTATAGTCACAAAAATACAAGCTCAGTCAGGAACACTCTCCTCATAGATTGAACCGTTTATTGCAACAAATGGAAATACAGTTATGCTTGGCGCTGATGGCTCCGCTCTTAATAATACTTCCTAGATCAGCCAAGCAGCATGCTAAGCTGAAACAGGGAACACCATGCAGAAACCCCCTGGGTATAAAAGAGTAAGCCAAAAGAAAGACATTGAAAAACATTTTAAACTTTGAGTAATGTTAGGACTCTGAACTAGGAAGGTGGAGGGTGGGGTGGTGGAGGCAAAGTGTTGCCAGCGGCAGCAGTGAGTGAGGCAGCGTCAGTGTATCAGGGACCAGTGAGGAGGGAGTCCCATTTGAAAGGACCGGCTTGATGTGAGAATGGCTGGGATTGCTGTGTGTCTGATAGGGGTGATGATTCAATCAGCGGGCGTATGACTTCCATGTCCTGCATGAATTAACGCTAAGCTTAATTATGAATCTGAAAACAGTATATAATAGGTCACCGCACAGCAACCGCCCTGAAAACCGTCTACCTGCAAGAGAGTTGCAGGTAGAGTGTTTTTTAAAGTGGTTCCTGCTGCCCCGTGGTTACCACCAGAAGTTCAGCATGGTGAAATAAGCTTAGCCAAGGTTCAGTCAAGAAGACTCTCTTTGTTTGTTTGTTTCATTCATTCCCAATCTCTCTGTCCCCTCTCTGTCTCAGCTGACTATGGGCGTTCATTCTAAGTTCAACCAACCAGATGTTTGCCCCGATCTCCCTAAGCCTCCCTAATCGTATTGCCTCTGTCAAACTTCTCCTCTGCTGCTGTCAGTTGTCATTTCAGTAGAACCGATGCGACCCTCCTCCACCTCATTCACCTCATTCACCTGGGGGACAATTCACTTTGTTGAGCACCATGTAATGCATTTATTATTCATTCTAATGAAGTCTCTCCTGATTGAACTGTGCACGGCAGAGCAGAATCTGGGCGCATTCACGTGGGCGGCAACCGCATCCTACCTTTACCGCCCCAAACCAAAACCGCTTCCCCTCTGCCGCCTTCGCTTCAATGAAATGACTGGAGGCGGCGAGTTACCACGCGGTTGTGTCAAAGCCCCTTTAGATTTTGTTTCAGCCCATTTATTCAGTTTCCCTGTGTCAGATCCAAAGGGGATAAGGGAAGGGGTGTAAAAGCATGCACTGCCGACACATACCAGTAGTCTTTTTGATTCCATCACCAAATGGCACTGAGACATTTTCATAAACTAGAGTGGGTTCAATGTTCTTACGTGGCAAACAGCTTTTAATTCCCTCTCAATTCTTCTTTCTTTTTTTTTTTTTTAAAGTAGAAATACCATGGGGGCTGATCTACTCTAAACCTGTAGTCACAACAGCCATTTTGAATTTATGCCACACTCAGGACGGGGAACTCTACCTGAAACATTGCTATATACTGTCTATATAAAACTTATTTCAGCATATTGTAATTGTTTGTACTAGCTTTCAAACATGTTTTTGGTGTCTTATCTTAAACACTTTTTCTATGTAGAACACATTCAATGTGCCAGACGTGGTATGACTGGCATTACCCCTTTTCTCTAAAGGCCTGGCTCACCTTTCTTAGTGATGGGCATAACCTCTGAGATCAAATAAGCACTGCAACAAGAGGACATGGCTTTTTTTACTTCCACAAAGTATGAGCAAAATCCATTAGGCTCTACACTGTGTTACCGCTGCAGAGAGAACAACACAAAAAAAATGAACTCATTTCGTTGTCCCTATCAGTGATCATGGAGGGTGTTGAGATCAGAGACATCACACAACACTCTGGTTGTGTATCAGTTAATGTTATCAGCCAGATAATGTTAATTTGTTTTTCCATGCAAGTTATGCTTGTTGGATTCCTTAAACTCTGTCTAACTCTTTATTGGATTTGGGCAAGTTTACACTTCATTTAGCCCTGCCAACGTTACTCAATATGGTGTTATGTTTGCCAAATACATTGGTTAGTCCTCGCCCTGAGAGCCTTTTCTCTTGTAACGTTAAAAGTAAAATGTACAGTTTGCTAATGAGTCAAACAAGGTTATGTTAGAAAGATAAAGAAGTCTCACCCTACATTTTTCCTTCTCATCCTTTTATACATAATAAAAAAGTTGTGTTCAGACAGAAAGCAAAGCGGATATTTGAGTTATTTCTGCTTATTGTTATTCGCCCCGTGCTGATAACATTTTCTCGTCACAGTGGCTGAAACTTTCCACTGAAAATCAATGATTGCCAGCTAGAAATGAAAAGACTGCTTTTGTCTTCTGTCTGAAATCATTGATCCATTGTACAGACGAGATCTGACAATGTGTTACTTTGTTTCTATGGTTACACTGTGACTAGATGTTTTTAAGAAATGGTTGGACTGTTTACAACAGCAACATTGTCTCCCTGTGTCTCTGTTCCAAAGAGTCCTAGCTGTTAAAGTCTGGTGGCTGTGTGACAGGGTCGTCTGTCACAGTGTTATTGGAATACAGCGGCAAAGCAACACTCTAGAGACGTGCGACTGCAAGGTTTTTAAACAGTGACAGGTGCCTCTTTCCTCAGATATACTTCCTGGGAGGGCTGCAGCCAAAGATAAAGGCAAATATATAATAAAGTCACATTTCTTTGCCCCCTTGGAAGCGCTGTAAACGACATTTGATTTTGTTGCTGTGTGAACTCGTATAACAAAGTCACATTTATTTACTCTTTTTGAAGTGTCTGAAGATGCATTCACTTTTGCCTGGAAGGAAGATTTACAACAGACAAAATGTGCAACACAAGCAACCGCTTTGCTCACTGGCCTCTTTATGTAAGGTTCATGCACACTTTTTCTGCTTGCACTAAGCTCTGATTTAAAGGTCCTATGACATGCTGGTTTTTGGATGCTTTTATATAGGCCTTAGTGGTCCCCTAATACTGTATCTGAAGTCTCTTTTATATAGACCTTAGTGGTCCCCTAATACTGTATCTGAAGTCTCTTTATATAGACCTTAGTGGTCCCCTAATACTGAATCTGAAGTCTCTTTTATATAGGCCTTAGTGGTACCCTAATACTGTATCTGAAGTCTCTTTTATATAGGTCTTAGTGGTCCCCTAATACTGAATCTGAAGTCTCTTTTATATAGGTCTTAGTGGTTCCCTAATACTGAATCTGAAGTCTCTTTTATATAGGCCTTAGTGGTCCCTTAATACTGTATCTGAAGTCTCTTTTATATAGGCCTTAGTGGTCCCCTAATACTGTATCTGAAGTCTCTTTTATATAGGCCTTAGTGGTCCCTTAATACTGTATCTGAAGTCTCTTTTATATAGACCTTAGTGGTCCCCTAATACTGTATCTGAAGTCTCTTTTATATAGGCCTTAGTGGTCCCTTAATACTGTATCTGAAGTCTCTTTTATATAGGCCTTAGTGGTCCCCTAATACTGTATCTGAAGTCTCTTTTATATAGGCCTTAGTGGTCCCCTAATACTGTATCTGAAGTCTCTTTTATATAGGCCTTAGTGGTCCCTTAATACTGTATCTGAAGTCTCTTTTATATAGGCCTTAGTGGTCCCTTAATACTGTATCTGAAGTCTCTTTTATATAGGCCTTAGTGGTCCCCTAATACTGTATCTGAAGTCTCTTTTATATAGACCTTAGTGGTCCCCTAATACTGTATCTGAAGTCTCTTTTATATAGGCCTTAGTGGTCTCCTAATACTGTATCTGAAGTCTCTTTCCCAAAATTCAGCCTTGGTGTAGAATTACAGCCACTAGAGCCAGTCCCACAATGAGCTTTCCTTAGTATGTGCCATTTCTGTGTCTGTAGCTTTAAATGCTATTGAGGAGGGGGGGGCAAGGTGGAGGGTGGGGGTGTGGCCTTGACCAACTGTCATGCTTTGCTTGTTTTCAAGCCATGATGTCTCTCTCTCTCATGGGTGGGCCAAATTCTCTGGGTGGGCAAAGCAGAGAAAGGGGAGGTAAACTTTCCCCTTATGACGTCATAAAGGGAAGATCTGAGCTTTCATTTTCTCAAAGTCAGAGCAGGCTACCCAGGGCTCGGTTTACACCTATCTCCATTTCTAGTCACTGGGGGACCATAGGCAGGCTGGGGAACTCACATTAATGTTAAAAAAACTCATAAAGTGAAATTTTCATGCCATGGGACCTTTAAAACAAAAACTTGAACTTGAACTTTATCATGAGATTTGTCCAGGAATTTTGGACTGGGATACATGATAACCTCTGTGGGATTGCAGGGAGCCAGGTTCCATTCAGCCAAAGATGATTTGTCCTGGGAGATGGGTCAATCCTAAATGGGATGGATAAGCACATAAGAAGCTGGGTCCAGACTAGTTTAATGATAGCCAGACTGATTCTTTTAAGAGGACGGAAGAATGAAGGGGTGCCGTCAATCCAGGAGGGGGCTTGTGAGATGGCTAGGGTGGCCAGATTGCCAGGTTGGATGTCTATACTAGAAAATGGGGAACGTACCTGAACTTTCTGGAGGACTCCTAAGAATCTTTGTGCTGGGGAGAGTTTATAGTGTGTCTGTTTTGTTATTATGCTGTTGTATGGTTTTGAATATTGTAGTTACTGTCATCTTTTCTTGATTTTTGTCTGGGTGGGTGGTGATGTTGCAAATTGTATTTTTTCCACCACAACCGCAGTCCTTCAGCACACCTCACCAAACAGAGCTACTAGCTAGTGCCAGTTCCCCCCCCCCCTGCTTCCCTCCTCTCTCTGTATGCTGACACCAAAGTAAACAGCAGTACATCCAGTTAGCGCCCTGCAGGTTTAACACAGCGCAGCAGCGACAAGGGAGGGCAGAGGGGGTGAAGGTGACATGAAAAAGACAGACAGCACGGTGTAGATGAGCAATAAGTATTAATAAGACAAGGAGTTGGATGAGGTGGCAGTCGGTGCATGTGATAGTGACTGAGGTGAGATCAGTGAAGGTGGTAAATGTTTCAGAGACTAGAGTGGAGCAGAGCGAGTGTAACCTTGCTTTGGGCGGCGCAGGGGGACGCATGGACGAATTTTGATGAGATTGTGAAATTTAAAGTGAACTCAAAAGTCCATGGAAGCTAAAGTGCATTGTCCTTGTGTCTGAATGGTCTGTTGATCAACAGCCTGGTTCAGTGGCAGGGAATCAGAAAATGGCTTAATAGTGAATTACCACTTTAATATCGCGGACAAGCCATGATTTTACACTTTTTTCCCCCAGGGTTTTAGGTGAATACTGACCAGAAAAAAGAAGAGTGAAAACCAGCCACGCCCACTCCCCTCTCTGTAACCTCTCCAGAGTCGGGAACATGGATGTATAATAAGAACTGGATATGGTGACACCCCTCAGCATTGCAGCCATTTTTTTTCCCAGTGGCCGAAAAAATCCCCCTGCGGCCCAACATTTTTTTTTCTCCAATAGGCCACAATTGTAAAAGAGATGTCTGTAACTGTTGACAGGACACCTCCAACTGCAAACAAAGTTCATTATCACACATTTTATTCTGAATTTTTAATCCATGGACTTAATATATTTGAAAAACCTTGGGCCGAGAAAAGCGTTTTAAAAACCTGTGATGTCACCACAATGTAAAGTCCGAGTGGGAATTTGCGGGCGGGGCCAGCGAGAGAAACACTACTGCGCACGTTCATCCGCATATTACAGATATGATAAACTGACTGATTTTGCAATCCGGTATCTAGTTATAATTATACATCCATGGAAGGGAGACGATGTTTTATTTAGGAGGCAGATCAGCCAATAGCAGAATTCAACCAATAGAGAGCAGTCTCTATGTATATTCATAACACAATATGTAGAATTCAAATACTTTGCAATAAAATGTCAAGATTTGGACCTGAATCCATCAGCAACACTACTAAATAGCCATATACGTTTGTTAAAAAAGCTGAAAAAAATGGTTTGTGGTTTAGTTACTCTTTAAGTAGTCTCGCTTTGCCAGACCTTCCTCCACAGCGCTGCGGAGCTAAGCGCCGGACAGAACAACGGCGCCTCTACAAAATAGTCTCGGGAAGGAACTTGTTTTAATGGAACACGTGTACGTCCAAAAGTAGTTTTAGTCGTGCAACAGAAAACTGGACAGATAGTCTAGCTAGCTGTCTGGATTTACCCTGCAGAGATCTGAGGAGCAGTTAACCATAGTCCTCAGAAATCCACCGGAGTTTAAAATTACAACACAAAGCAAGAGGAAGGTAACGGACATCCGGCTGAAAAGGACACGCGTCGGAATTTCTGGCGGCAACAGAGCAATCCTGGAAATGGAAGCTCATGGATATAGACTACTCTTTAAGAAGATTAAAGTATGCGGGTGAGTGGGCGCCTGGGTAGCTCACCTGGACGAGCGTGCATCCATATACAGAGGCTCGGTCCTTGTCATTCCCCCTCTCTCTCCCCTTTCCTGTCTAAGCTGTTTATCAAATAAAGGCCTATAATGCCAAAATAATTATCTTAAAAAAAGGAAAGAAAAGGATGCCGGTGAGTGTGTACAATTCAGTATGCTGTCCTTACAAATCCAACCTTCTCAGTATGCTATGGTACGCCTTCCTTGCAACGTGAGTAACATAAATTCCAAAAGTTAAACTAGAAAAGTGAGGACCCCTCAGTCCACTGCTGGGCACATGCATGTCTGAGTACTCCCAGTACAGCGTGATAGTGCGAGCTGCCAGTACAGTTAAGTTCCTAGAGAAATCTCCAGAACTGCCAGGGTTAGCGGTTAGAGTTCCATTACGAAATCTTTCATAAAAATGTATGAAGTCATGGTGCTGTGGGGTGCCTGGGATAAAAGCATCAGCATAATAGCATATGCTCTGTGGAGAACCCTTCGTAAGCTGTAGACCCACCAGCTGACATAGTGCTGTTATTATTCTGACTGAGAAGGCTGGATGGATGCAGGGATGCAGTTGTATGATTTTATCTGTTGTATTTCAAATGTTATTGAAATTATTATAATAATGTAATTTGCTGAAATGCATGCTGCGCACTCGGCCCTATTCATGCCACGCACCATGGTGCGTCGAAGACCTTGAAATATACACAGTGATATTTAGTGGATACAATCCCTCCCATGAAGCTCTGTTGTTATTCTTTAAGGATAATTTCCACAAATCATAACTTATGACCTGTCCCATAATGCAAAAACAACGAAAAACGCAATAATAAATGATAATGACAGTAATAAGTATATGAAGAAAAAGAAAAAAACATAACTCACATGGCACAACATACAAATGGATGCAGTATAGAGTGCTGCACTCTTGTTTTGGATCTCCCACAGCCTAGTCTATATTCACGACGTTCCACTTCCGGGTTTGCTCCTGTGCCGCAGGAAATTCGGCCGGATGCATGTCTTTTCGCCGATGTCCGTTTCCTTCCTCTGTCTCTGTGTTGGCCTTCTAACCTCTGGTGGATTTGTGAGCACTATGGTTAACTGCTCCTCAGATCTCTGCAGGGTAAATCCAGACAGCTAGCTAGACTATCTGTCCAATCTGAGTTTTCTGTTGCACGACTAAAACTACTTTTACCGGTATCTCTTCCAAACTTCCAAACAGACTCTAACTCATTCAGAACTCTGCTGCTAGACTCCTCACTGGTACCAGATCATCTGAGCACATCACACCTATCCTTATCAACCTACACTGGCTCCCTGTGCACTACCATATTGAATTCAAGACCCTCCTCATCACCTACAAAGCACTCCATAAGCTCTCACCCACCCACATCCGACCTCCTACCAGGCTATGTCCCTTCTCGTTCCCTCCGCCCTTCCTCGTCTGGCCTCCTTGTCACCCCTACATTCTGCCTCTCCACCATGGGGACCAGGGCCTTCAGCTGTTCTGTACCAAGACTCTGGAATGCCCTCCCCTCCCACATTCGACAGGCAGACACAGTCAATTCATTTAAAAAAATGCTAAAGACCTAGCTTTTTAAGAAAGCTTTTAATCTTTAAGTCTTCATAGTACTGCATCGCCATAGAAACCCTCCCGACACCCTTTTTTACTGCTTTTTTTTACATTTCTTAGTACTTTTCAGATGTTGTCTTTTTTGTTAAATGTATTACTTTGAAGCAAAATGTATTCTATTGTATTTTCTCCTTCTATGCCCTCTTACATTTGTAAGATGTCCTTGAGTATTTAGAAAGGCATCCGCCAAATAAAATGTATTATTATTATTATTATTATTATTATTATTATTATTATTATTACTTTTGAACGTACCCGTTCCACCAAAACAAGTTCCTTCCTCCTCCTTACTTTTTTCCTTTAGTCACGGAATTGGTTGGACAATAAAAGTAAAAAAATCCTGACACTGAGCTTTCAAATCTTTTGTGAGTAATGGTTTTGTGATCTCTCTATTTACAGAACCTTCTCAGCATTCGAATGACTAATGGTAGCAGCAGAAAAACTGCAAAAACATGTCCGTTATTTTCTTTCAAAATAGATGACTAATACATGTTTGATCTGATGCTGAATACATCCAGTGTGATTCATTACTTACTGTGATTAAAGTAACTTGCAGAATGCAAATGCTGGTTTAGTTATAGGTTATACATCCAGAGAACTGATGATTTCTTTTTTATATAGGCCATTAGCAAAGAAATGTATGTGGCAAGTATCTGGAAGTGGCTTTGGTGCTGATGTAATCAAACTGACATAATCTTCTTCCACCCTATAAAATAGTCATGTCTGAATTTTATGAAACAGAAATGAAATATTTTGAAACGGTGGTTCGCAAAGTGGAAAAACATTCAAATATATGATATGAAAAATAAAAACATCTCCACAGCCCTTGAATTTGCCCTTGACTTTAAGCACAGCAGCAATCTGATTGAGGGTTTTGTTAAACTGGATCACTCAAATCTCAGATACCCCTCGACATGCTGACTGTAATTAGTTCCAAGATTAATCTGCACAAGCATGGTCAAATGTGGCCTCCTCCCACAGTGCTCGTGAAATAAAGGCGAGCACGGATAATCAAATAATAGGTGAATATCAATGAATAGACCAAATCACTTAAGTCCCCGGCTCCCTTAAGCAATTATTTCCTATTCACATTAATTATTGCTAACAGATGACACTAATGACTTTGAGAGGAAGCTGGCCATTGCAGCCTCGCAAAAGATCAATGCTCTTTTAAATGGGATCACTACACTTTGACACCTTCGGGTCCCTCTGATTGGATATGGCACCTATGCAAACAGCATATGCTGCATGCCAGTAAATAGTGCCAGCAGTTCCAACTGGGCTTTCTACATAGGACCCAAATTCTTCACATATACTGTTAGTGGACTGATAAAACAGGAAGCAAAAGACATTAAACACTGGTCTTTTAAATTTGAGAATTCTACCGTCTGCCCTTTCAGTGCATGTTGATGCCCTGCAACTTATCAAAATCTAAATTGACATAAAAATGATGACCAAATGCACACCAGTTGTCTGATGAATCCTTTATCCTGTAATCAAAGATGACATTTAAAAAAAAAAAAAACAGACAAATGTGTTTTCTTACACACCTCTGTTCGGGCCATATAACTAGTTTCAAAAAGTAACATGTTAGGCTTATATGATTTATATGTGATCCATATTATATTTTTATAAAATGGCTATCTAACCTACAAATCAGTTTTGTTAGTAAGGACTTGAAAACCATGTTGTTACCGGTTTCTTTGATCAGTACTAAAACAATGACAAACATGATTACAGATACACTGATATAGTATCATAAAATACACAACACAACTAGGCAGCCCAAAATTTAATGTGAGCCTAAATTGATATGCTGGCCGGATCAAAAATTGCGAGGGCTGGATTTGGCCCCCGGGCCTTGAGTTTGACACATATAGAGAACTGCTGCTTCAGATTTAGAACAAGGGAGTCTACTTCAAAATAAGATGTATGCGATAAAATATGCCGTGAAAGTCCTTCCAAGGCTTTCAACATATTTTTCAAAGCTACCTCTGTCATCATGTCTCTTTAAAACAAGTATTTTGCATCAGCTGAAGATGTCTTTGTTTTTGTTTTATGATATCTAGTTTCTAAAATGTTCTATGAGTTAAACATTTGCCTGTTATTACACTTAACTATTCAATCAAGAGGCTTATAATGCTCTTTTCTTCACTTTGTCGCTTTTAATGAACAGGCAGAGTTTGGGCAAATAGTTCTGGCAATAGTTCTATGCTCTGGCATTGGCAGCATGCTTTGGAAAATATATCCCAAGACTCCAATCAGTGAATCAGTGAGTCAGAGGAACACTATGTGAATGTTGATTTTGATTTATTGTGTAGACTCTGACCAACCCAAAAGCATCATCATCTAACAGCCGTCAACTCATTGTGCAGTTATATTTGAAATATGAATAAACAGCAGACACACCAAGAGGCTCCTTGTTCAGTGAATCATTCCAGAACAGAGGCATCACTTTAAAATGTCTCATTGACCAGTTCCCAAAAAGGTATCATGGTACACCTGCAAGACCAGAGAAACATGAAAACACATTGTATTTTACAGCAGAGGACATCTAACGTGTGGAGTGGAATGGCATTCCATTCCTCATTAGCCTTTGGTTGGAAAGAGGCAGCTATGTATCCAGCATATTGATTCTTTGAGATCTATGACAGACAAATGGAGAGCCATGGGGCATTCTCATAGTGCTTATCGTTCAGACTGCAAATAAAAATCTATTGAACATAATGTCAGGGATTAGGGGGATGAAAAACGTTGAGTTCACTGGTGCGAATGTGCGTTATAATTACAATATGTGTGACTACTGATAAATTGTAAATCCTATAAGTATATAAGTATGTCGCCTATTGCCAATGTTGTGTCAATGTTATCCTGTAACGATGACTTATATTTTCATAATTATTGTATAACTGTATAAAGGTTTTTGCTTAATGTGTTTAATTTCTGTTGATTCATTACATAATTAATACATTTTCCAGGAGGTCCAAAGGAACGGAAAAGCAGGTATTCCTGCAGGAAGGTGGCCCAGCCTGCTGAGTCTAACATGCCCACGCAGTAGTGGTAGCGGCAGTGGCAGTGAACTGTCACTATCCAGTGCTTGTAGTGAGTACTCCAGTGGCTCCCACACTTGGGCAGAAGGACGTGGATTCTCCAAGCAGGTGGGTTTCATTCATCTTTCATTCATCTTCCTTCGATTTGAAGTATAAGGAAGTTGTCAAAATAAAATACTTGTTATCGTCTTCATGGAATTTGGGGTTAAAACAAGTGATGCATTCTTAAAAGCCATTTCAATAATTGTAAATATGTCTTGTAATTCACAGTGTGCCGCAAGCCGGGACAAAAGGATGAGTACGGGTTCAGTATCCAGCAATCACTCTGCACCCATCGAGCAGACAGACCTGGGATGGAAGGAAGGCCACATTCTGAAAGGACTTAAGCGTCTCCAAATGTGCAGCTCCAAAGAGGCGTCCTCACATGCATCTGTTCCACACTGCAAAGACTGTGAAACCTCCAACGAGGGCATATATTCGTTTGGTGTGAAGTGTGGCCAACAAGGAAGTACAGGCAAGCAAGTAGCCCCTACAAATAAACCTTTCAAGGCCGGAGGAGGGACTGCTGCCCTAGACTCTGATGATGCAGATGATGATTCAACTAAATTACAAAGTAGGGAATCCAGTGACCAACCAACAAAAGAGCTTGTTTGCTTGGAGGAACTAGTTGTTACAAGAGATGATGAGAACAATTTTCAAGAAGGCCCTGTTAAACTTGCAGATAATTCTGGTATTTTTCCCTCACCTGTCACAGACAACTTCTTATTTTTGGAGGGCCCCACAGTAAAACCTGGTTTAAGTCCAACTGATAGCCTTACGCATCCGGAGGAAAAAAACAAAGACTTACTAGAAAAACACAAGCCTTCAGGCATGAAGTTAAGTGACAGAAACAATAACCAGGAAAGGTCTACTGACCGTAAGTCCAGACTGGATCATGTCAAAAGACAACAGGGCAGACTTGCAGTCAAGCAAGTCGAAGCAGGTGATGGGAGCTCTCCTATTCAGCATTCTGCAAAAAGAGCTGTGAGCTTTGAGAGTGTAGCCAGACAGCGCAGCTCCTCAATGGAGGTTCCTCACTGCAGAGACCAGGCGACTCAAGCTGGCAGCCAGGACTACACCATCTCAGAATCTCCACAGAGGAAACCAAAACCTCAGCTGTGTGACTCAGCAAGAAAGGCTTTCATTCTGCGGAGCAAGAGTGCGGATGGAGGGAAAGAACAAACGAAGCATACGCATTCTCCTCTCCACCAAAAGCTTATTAAGGGTCACAGGTCCAAAGGACAGTCAAACCCTCCTGGGCACAATGTTCCTAGCGAAAGGACAACTCTCAGTAAAACACATTGTTCAAGCAAGGGACCATTATCTAAAGTTGAGAAAGATGAGGACATTGCGGTATCAACAAGTTCCAAGTCTCTCAAGAATGTGCGCTCTCCCCTTGCTTCCCCTGTGAAACATTCAAAGACATTTAAGAGCCCAACAAAATCACCTTTGCAAAGCTCTAGACTTCAATCAAGCAATGAGTCTGTGGAAGAGAGCATCTATGACAACTTACCCTGCTCACCGCGAAAACAACGGCGCCGAGACAAGCACTGTGATGTTTCCCGTTCAGAACTTAGGTCCCCTTCACCACCACCACCCCCAGGTCGAACTACTTCTCTTGTCCTTAGGCCCAGTTGTGACAGCTTACCCAAAACATATACATCTACAGGTCAGGCTCAAAGCTTGACTACTGGGAAGACAACATCGAGCACCACCAAGCACCAATCAAATCTTGCTTCTATTTCACAGCCGCAACAATCCAATACGGCAATGGGCAATGCCCCACAAATGGGTGCTGATGGTAAGACACTGAAAGATATCCCTGCTAATCTCTACCATACCAACTCATCCCAGATGCCACCTGTCCCAGTTCAAGAGTCTTTAGAGTCAGTCCAGCTATCTATGGACAGAACTGCCACATGCCATGATGAACATGGTGCTCCCTCTATATTTCCAAGTCAGAGCATCTTACAGAGATCCCAACAGAGCATTAGTGAGCCAAAACTTTCAGAAGTCCTGCCTCAGGCATATTCTAATGTTTACTACCATGGGATTGCGAATAATCCTCAGAGTTCCACCTCAAGAGCTGCAAAAATGGCTCTTCCTGCAAATGCTAAATCTCACGAGGCAATCTCTGGACAGGAAACCAGTACCTTCCTAGTTTTCGGGAGACATAACAAAGATGATACAAACTCTTCTGCAAAAAGTATCCACACCTTTCAGACTTTTACGTGTGATCCCCAGATGATACCTGAATGTGGAGCCCATGACAAAGTCCGCAGAAAGATTGACACCCGCTGTAACTCACTGGATTCTGAGCCCTCAGTTCAGCCTGTTGCTTCTGACAGCGGTGTCATGTTAGATTGGGGATTTGATGAGGAAGGTTGGCTGTTTAAACGGTCTGTGTCTGTGTCAACCAGACCTCCCCTTAAGCCTGTAATGGGCATGAATGGGGCTAAGGCTCGTAGTCAGAGCTTTGGTGCACGCTACATGGACAGGCCAAGCTTCAACAGATCTGGAAAGGTCCGTACCCAGATCAAAACGCACTCAGGGAGCTCCTTGAACTCTCTTAGTGATGTCCTTCCAGGAAGTATGAGTTGCTCTAGTAGCTACCATTGTCCAATGAACCGATCCCTTTTGAACAACTTCTTGATTGAAGAGGGCCTGACAGTTCCTTCACATTTGGGGTCCTCCAGTGAAAGACTTCAGAGTCTTAAACTCCAACGAGAGCAGGCTAGGCGCCTTCAGATTGAGCAACAGTTTTCAAGCGCCTTTGGCGAGCCAGTTTCTGAAGAACCAGAGAGACAAAGTACTATAACCACAATCGAAGAGAAAGTGATGCTCGGCATAGAGGAGAACTTGCACAAGTCTCAGGAACAGGAGAGAACCAGCGAAGTGAAGCAAAAATCTGGCTCAACTTTGGCAAATTGGTTTGGTTTTCGTAAGAGTAAGCTTCCTGCTCCAAGCAGCAAAAAGGCTGATCCACCGAAAGTAAAAGAGGACAAGAGGGAGCAAAAGATTACATCACTTCTGGGAGGAAAGCAGACAAAGTCTGACAAAAAGAGAGACAGAAGAAAAAGCGATGGAAAAGACTGGTAAGAAATTCATTAAATCAGTAATGAATGCTATCTTTTGACTCTGGTGCATTTGACACAATACCTGTGCTTTTGAGATGTTCACTTTCATATGAATTTCATCCCACCATTAAACCAGATGTCTTCATACAGTAGCTTATTGTCAATAAAGTAATTTATTGCCTCAGATGACTTCAGCCATTTTTCATCAAGTGGTCTTGGTCAGTCTCTTTAGCCCAGAGACCAGTTGATACACATTTAATACAGAGGTTTCAAGAGATATAGGGTAATTTATCACCCGAATCACCCTGGGCATGTTGAGTCAATATCAGAGGATCTCAGTATGTAGTGATCTGTTGACAAACTGTTTTCTTACAGCTCTGTTGGGAGAAGAGAGTCTCATGATGCAGTGCGGGCATGCATCTCAATGCCTTGCCCAGGAATGTCCCTGAATGAGATCCAAGGACATTCAGACATCATCGGGGACCCAAAGGTAAATTAAATTAAATCCTACAAAAGGGGCAGCTATTTTATTAGTATACGGACAGTTTTACTTCTAAACACAAAAATGTCTTCTTACATAAATGTGTTCCCGAACCCTGTTTTTATGTTAAGTATGTTTGTTACGGTAATATGACATTACTGTGATTGCACCAGAAAGACACATTAACAACAAAAACAAGCAAAGACTAAAGAAAAGGTAGAAATGGAAAAATGAATGTACTAAAAAATAGTGAGATGAAATAAAAACAGAAAAACACTACATGACCGTCTTAACAAGTGAGCTGTGCTTCAGGCTGATTTCCCAAACTGTCCCTCAAACCCTCTTACATACAGTTTCATCATTTCGGCCTTTATTACCAACCCTTATTATAAGACCTTTAAATGTATCACTGTGTCCATAATGTAACCATGGGATCCCAGTTATTCATCCAAAGAATGTATCAATAATGTAACAATTGGACACATCAAGTTTTCAAGCAGACACACTGTTACAGTTTGAATATGTGATAGTTTAAAGTTCAGAACCTGTGAAACTGTCCATGGAGGACTGCTTAAAGATCTGACATCCCTCCTCCTACATCCCAAACTCTCAGGAGCATATAGAGTGCCATGTATCAGTCAATTAGAAGACTGTTGGTAGCATGATGTAAATAGAGAGCTCATGAGATGAAAATAAGGGTAGAGGCAAAAACACAAACAGAATATGGGGTAGATTCATTATTTAGTCACATTATGGCACTGTCAAGGTTAGAGGGGTTACTACAGTGCGATATAGCGTTTGATGAGGCACTATAGCTAAAAGCAAACAATGTCATTGTAGAAGTATGAAAGAACATGTAGGTAACTTCTTTTTTGTCCTTCTACAAAAAAACACAAAGATGCAGATGATGAACCTGAGAGCCGATGGTGAAAATGGATCCACAGCGAAGAACCCCAACCAGGATGCTGTAATAGGTCAGACTTTCTATTCTCTGTTGTATAGGACTGTCGGAGGAATTCCTTACAGTCACTGCAGTTAGTAATGGACCCCACTTAAAACATCTTGGTACCTTAACAAAACTTAGCTAACTGCAATGCAATGTTAGCTGTGTCAATTTTAGCATGCTAGCCTTAAGGTTTTATCTGTGCTTACCATTTTACAGTTTCCAGACAGAAGTGAAGACCAAATATGACAGATGTGTAAGTCATAAACATGATGAACATGCTTTAAGCAGTCAAACAAACAAAATTTTGTTTAGTGTGTGCTTTTTTTCTCCATATTAATGTTTCATTGTATTTGTTCTACCTCTGCATCTTTGAATCTGGGCAAATAAGAACCATTTCACCACGGTTGTATTTCATGCAGAGTTTGCCCGGGGAGATTGTATACAGCCTTGAGCGCTCATCTACACACATCCATACACTGAAAATTTGCATGCACAGGCTCATCCAATGAAGATGAACCTATTCATCCCAACGAATCCTCCAAACCACACGACCATATTGGTTGTTTATTCCTGCCCTCTACTACGGCCCATAGGAGCGGTTCATAATTAGCTGCTAACAGTGGCAGGTACCCACAGGAGCATTTTCCATCCTCATATCTTAACTAGCTGTAGCACAGTCGCACTTAAGTTTAAAAAAAGATTGTTGTTTGGGCTAAAATGATTTAATTTGTCACGCTTCTTCACTTCCGGTTACACACGTGACACAGAATGTTACATAGTTCCGTTTGTTCCATAAAGTAAAAAAAAAACTTGCCATTTACTTTTATATTTAATTGGGCCACAAACCACGGTCTCCTTGGTAAAAATCCCGTATTTGTTTGACTAATCCACCACCCCAACCTGGCTCCTTTAGGTGATCTTACAGCTGGAACACACCGGGCGCAAGTGTCTCGTAGCGTAGACACGTGCCTGATCGTGCGTCTGGCCATTCACAACGGACGCGTACTTCTACGTGCCTCTTCTCCTCTCTCTCTCTCTCTCTCTCTGATAGAAAACTATGGTAATTGTAGCCTGTGTGTGTGTGTGTGTGTGTGTGTGTGTGTGTGTGTGTGTGTGCGCGCGTGTGTGTGTCACTCTCTCTGTCCATCCGTCAGTCTCTCTCTCTCCGTGTGCCTGATCGCGTGTCTCGCTGTGAGAAGTCAAGACAGCCAAAATCACCACGAACCTTGGTGTTTTATTTTGAATTTGTTTTATTTTTGTAAATATCCGTCTGCACTGTGGTCTTCCTGTATGTGATTACCTGCCTGGCTTGACACATACGCTCGCGTCCTGCGCAAGAAATACAGGAGACGCAGAAACTATCGCTGCAGCATGCGGGCCGGCGGGGACGCTACGCGCCCGGTATGAACAGACAGATTGGATAACATGGGCGCCGAAATAAAAATAGCTGCGCTACGCTGCTATACGCTACGCTGCTATACGTGACGCGTATGCGCCCGGTGTGTTTTGGCTGTTATACTTTGTCAGCTTACTTCCTGCTTTGCTCCCTTCTTAATTACTATGGCCACTAGAGGACGGCACCACTATACGTAAATGCTAATATGGGTCGTAATTAATGCTTGAATAAACAATTTATGGTGTGATTTTTCGGGGGAGGACAGTTTCCTTCATCCATATGGAGGCCAAAGCTCTCTCCTGACATGGCCTACTATAAAAAAAAGTGTTAGTGTGAGGGAAGATCGACTAGATTGTTCCAGCAGTGACCTCCTGTAGAGCTGTGTTGTCCTACGATGGTGACATTGAGGAGGATTGAAGATGGGATTATCCTTCGTACAGTGCTGAACTTTAGTTTCTAAATTTTGGATCAATTAATTAAGTTGGGCTAAGTGGTGCAAGTGGACAAACTTGGTCCGCCATTGTGATTTCCTCGCTATCGCAGACCTGGTAACACGTTCAGATAATCTTATGAACGAGATCTTCAATGACTGACACAGCAGAGGTGTTTTTCTTATGCTGGGGCATGCTACTTGGAAATTTTGAAAAAAACTTGATATTGTCTGAGACCATAAAGTCACAAATTCACGAGAAAATAAAAATAGTGTTTTTTTGTCAAGGAAACACATCGGTTTACTACGGGTATTTCGTGGCCAGGCTTCCTTGGCGCACCTGCAGCAAACCTGGGCACAGGTTGGGATCAGAAAGAAGGCATTATTATAAGTGGGTGTATTAGAGGCTGCGGCAATCATGGCTTATCACATTCACTACTTTCATCCCCTTTAATCACAGATGGGTTCTCGCCGTCATGACGCACTAAAGGTTCCAGAATCCTGTAGAGAGTTTGTCTCCGAGAAAAGTTTTTGTCTGTGACTCGGGATGGACATTTTTTCACATCACAATACTCATCACAGCCACACATAGGCTACCTGTAGGCTATTATAATTAAAAATGTGGAGCTCCAGGCCAGCCTTAAAAAAAGATGAGGCATTCAGCTGTTACCTCAGTTACCCAGTGTTTAGGATGGGGACAGTCCTGAGGGAGCTATGGCTATTTTACAGCTGTCTGATGCTGTGTGTTTGTATGGTTTGGAGGACCTTTTGGTAGGGTCCCATTGTATTGGATTGTATTGGTACGTAATTGAAATTACCAATTAATCTAATGACCCAACAGATAATGATGCGGCATAATCATCACATGACAAAAATAGTCCTTTTGAGACAGACAGTGAGTGTGAACTCTGAAGTTCCGGTGACAATGACATGTATTGCTGCTGCATGTATTGGTGTTTTCTCCCAGTTTGGGTCTGCTTGGTTTGACCACATTTTGGATCTAATTATCAGGTCTATTTAGATCGGGATCGTCTGGTCTCTCGGGTCCCTTTCGGAAAAGTTCTAATTAACCTTGGGTGTATTTAAAATGTGTCTCTTAATTCTAAAATTGATTTATGCGCACCAGGTCTGTTTTGGATTGGTTCCAAAACCTTGGACCAGAAAGTATTCCGAATATGTCAAAACACTCAAGGTCCATTTGGTTTGGCTCGTCCTGCTGCTCTATGACACTGGTGCAGATGAGATCTCTCTCGCTCACTTCAACCACCGAACACAAGCTTTTCTCTACTTACTACCTAGTTAAAACTAGAGCTGACAATCTAGTCAAACAAGACAGAAACTAGACAGGAAGTAAACTTTATTTGGTCCTTATTTCATTGCGGTCACTTTCTTAATTAAAAATCGCAGCAGATAAAACTCCACGTCGCTCAGATAGAGGGCTGGTGACGGACCCTGCTGAAATTCCATTGGCCAGAGTGACACCATCGGCGAGACGCTGCAAATATCAAGCATGTTTGATACGGGCAGACGCCTGCCCTCAGGGGTTAATCACCTCATTACAATTTCAGAAGTGCACCAGCTAAGCACGCTCATCCAAGCCACTGCTGACTGAATTAACTTTGCCTTCAGCAGTGAGCTGAATTATACCATCCAGACTTAGCATGAACTTGTTGGGCCTCATGTAGAGATGACAAAGTTGTTTTTAACTTGATGCTTCAAACTAAGATGAGAAAAACAACATTAAAATAATAGTTTGACACTATACTGAGCAGCTACATTTGATCATGTGTGGCTGTGTTAGTTATTTTTCATCAAATTAGACTTCTTCTTTATCTCTCTTATTTCAACTGAAATGAAATGGCATGCAGTGCACAGATCTCCTGTGTAACTGATATGTCTTGTGCACTGCTTTGAGAAAAAACATCTGTTCCCAAAAGGGAGAAATTTAAATTTTATATGTTCTAGTTCCATGATGGCAACCATCAGAATGCCATTCTTTGCTTACATAGACAATAATTTTTCATATATCTAATCAAAAGAGTCATTTAAAATAGATTTCAATGAAGCAGTACTGTCACCATTCTATTATAGGCTGATAGAGACACTGACTAACGTCCAGACAGTTACTGCAGTGATACAACACACAGATACCAAACCTCAGCCCCCATTAGCTTTCTAACTCATGTCTTCTTCTCATCTACAGGCATGAACGCATTATTATGAAATATATGAGTTTCTTGGCAAACCCGCTCTGCGTAGCAGCCCAATTAGTTGAGGGTAGGCATTGACTTTGAGTGGTTAGTGTCAGGTTGGCTCATTGATCAGGGAGCTAGGACCTGAACAAATTGGGTTCCGGTACCTCGAGTCGCATGAGCATGAAGGCCTGGCCAATCTTTGTGCTTGAATTCTACGTAGGGCCAAGACAAGTATGAATTATAATAACGCAGCATGGACACACGTCTTGTGTTGGACCATGACTGAGTGAATAAGCCAGCAAAACAAAGTGCTCATGTCAGTTTGCAGACAGCTGATTAGCTCGGCAGCAGTTTAAACATGTCCCTGTAAATAAGAGCTGCACAATTGCAATTGTATCGAAATCGCAATATGGACTAGTACAATATCCAAATCGCAGAGGGGGCGCAATATTTGTTAATGGCAAAATATGTGTCAAACCATTATGAAATAAGTATCGTGGTGCTGCTGAGACGTCCCGGCCTACAAATCCTATCCTACAGACTAAAGAAAACATCTTTGATTGGTACAGATCCTCGCAAAAATCACACTCTAATCATTAAAAAAAAAAGTTTTAATATTTTTCAATGAAAATGAGAATAATGATACCAAAATGATCATTCCCTCCTATATCGTGAATCATATTGCAATAGCAATATCAGTCAAAATAATCAAAATGAGATATTTTCCTCATATCGTGCAGCCCTAATGCAAATGTTTAGATACATTTTGTATCTTTATTCCCAGCACAGCTAGCAAACGCTGCCGGTCTGTGTGTACCAGTCTCGGTGCTCCTGCCAGCTCAGCTACCAATCAACACAACCCACTCAGAGGTTTAGAGGCTGAAGGAGCATTTCTGATGTATCTCTTGTACAATGTTCATTCTAACTTTTTTTTTAATTACAAATAAGGGTGACATTTATGATTTCAGATGGACTTTGAGGAGGGATGTGTTTTCTCACCACAGAACACTGATGAAAGCTTCACCTGGAACAAATCCTCTGCCCTTTCTCCTGCTTGTTTGGCTTTTTTTCATGCTTTTGTACTTGAATTGAATATATATAATATATATTGTAGGTTTCTGTACAGTTTAGTATGTCAGCAAGTCTTTGACTTGACCCCTTTTTACGTTTTGTGGCTGAGGACAACCTAATTTCAGTTAGAAATAATATTATTTTACAATCTACAACATAGTCCTACAACAAGTATAACATGTTATTGTGATTACATTATGCACACATAGTATCCTATCTTTTAAAACGAAACAGAAGACCATTACTGCAGTGTAGTCCTGTGCCATGGTGCAGTTATTGATTGAGCATGGATGGTAGAGGGGATGTGAGGAGGTCCATGTTAAAGGAAGGTTGAAACCAATCAAATCTCAGCCTCTGTGATTCTGCCTTCCCAGACAAGACCGTGTCACAGCGGTTCTTGTTAACTTGCAACTAATGACCAAACTAATCAATAATGTCTCTGTTCTGTGTCTTTTCAATTCAATTATTTGTTCTTGTTTACAACAGGGTAAAAACTAACCATTTTCATCTCAAGGGCTGCTTCCTAACATACATAGACACTTAAAGCTCATTTTTAATTCATGGAAGCTGCAATAGTCGTATAACTGTGATGGACGTGTCCGTGACTCGGCCTCTAAATAAAGCTATTCCGAGCTAGTGAGATGTTTTCAGTGCTGCACACACTGGCATTTGCAACTAATTTGTAATATCTGTATTATCTGTGTAATATCTTGTTTATTTCAAGTACTATACATAAAACTGGTCCTATAATACTGCATGTTTCAATGTTTTCATAGCCTAACACTGAATTTACGTGACAACAAATACAGTAGCTTCAACTTTATATGTACATACACATATATGTACATACTATATAATGTACATTTTTACCCTTATCCTATCCACATTTTCTTGTAACGTGACAAATAAAAATAAATAAAAAAAACTATTCATTTGAGAAAAAAGTGAGGAAAATCGGACTTGTAGAAACCCAGAAGAGGGGTGTGAAGTCTCACGCGTGCACACCTTAAATAATAAAGGGGGAGCAGCTGTTGCCTTAGCTCCAGCGTGAGATTGCCTGCAGGCTCCTGCCACAGGGTACATATTAAAACATGAGCCTGCATGACAACAGCTAAAGGATATCTTCTCTTATTTAGACTCTGCGCGCACTGGACGGAGGCCCGCTGTGAAACATTTTGTTGTTCTTTAGATTTCTCCTGGAGGATTAGTTTGGAAAGATAGATGGTTCTTTGATCGAAAATGTAACCGAATAGCAATGACGAGGTTTATTAGTGTCACATCTGTGTTATAGTGTGTCATTCTGGAGGCACAATGTCAGACTTTTGACTGAACAATGCAAACTCTTGCATCCCTAACCTCACAGTTGAGAAACATCATATACATCATCAGCGTGCGTGTTTGACAGTTATGTCTGATATGTTGCAAATGCAATACACACATTTGGAGTGTATTTAAATTTCATTTCATATGCCATTCCGTGCATTTCATATTCACAGCGTGATCGATGCATGCTAGCAGTCACACACGCACACCCATTAAACAACATCTGTAATACAAAGCAGTGGTTCAAGTGGGCTTGATTTGCATTGGCCGAGTCCTCCTCTATGGCAGGGCTACATGTATGGTTTAATTAGCAAAATCATTACCCAGCCTCACACTTATGTGTAGTTAGATTGTACTGAAGCAACATTTTTCAGCTTGGCTTTTGTGTGCTTTGAAATGACCAAAACACAACCCTAGAATCAGCTGCTTTAGAGCTCAGACAGTCAGGATAATGTGGCAGGAATAACAAGGAGGCCCGAGGAAAACAATCGCATGAGAAGATCCATTATTATCGATTGGTAAAGCTGTTTCACTGATTCAGATCTCCACTTATCATTTCTAGCACTTTATCCATCAGAATAGAGGAACAGTTTATTCTCCACATAGAACACAGATGCAGAGTTACAGAGCAGGACATACAAGTTTAAATTTAAGGTTATTTCATTTATATAGCACTTTAAAAGCAAACAAGTTTGCACCAAAGTGCTTTACAAAGACAAAAATATATACAAGCGTAAAAGACACATGTATGCATAGATATAGTGGAAATACAACACTATTCAAGTAAAACAAGTTAAGAAACCAATTGAAACTCGTGAAATCGCATAAAAAGATATATATACATATATATATATTAGGGCTGTCAATCGATTAAAAAAATTTATCTAATTAATTACATACTCTGTAATTAATTAATCGAAATTAATCGCATACATAATTAACAGTGCCTGAACCGATACTTTTTAAGAAAGTAAAAAAAGAAAAGAAAAAAAAGGGTACTAAACAACAGTTGGTGACATTAAAGAACGGCTTGTTTATTGCTAAGGCCATATGGTCAAAATTAAATGATTTAATAATAATGTATAACAATAACAATAACTTATTTCACTAGTAAATTGCTGTTGAACGACAAAAACAACCACCAGGTGGGAAAAGGACATTTACAATAACTTCAAATGCACCACGAGGCTGTAGTTTACCAGTTTCATTGAACTGTCTGTGTTGTTTTTCCGACGGCTAAAACACAGTCAAACTTTACACCGTTTAGCGTTAGCTGTCAGCATTTTAACCGTGTTTAATCCAGCTACTAGCTAGCGGTAGGCTAACATTAGCTGCTGTCTAGTATAGTGTTAACTAGCTAGCGGTAGGCTAACGTTAGCTACTGTTGAGTATAGTGTTAACTAGCTAGCGGTAGGCTAACGTTAGCTGCTGTTGAGTATAGTGTTAACTAGCTAGCGGTAGGCTAATGTTAGCTGCTGTCGAGTATAGTGTTAACTAGCTAGCGGTAGGCTAATGTTAGCTGCTGTTGAGTATAGTGTTAACTAGCTAGCGGTAGGCTAACGTTAGCTGCTGTCTAGTATAGTGTTAAGTAGCTAGCGATAGGCTAACGTTAGCTGCTGTCTAGTATAGTGTACAGTGTATAGTATACTGTGTCTAAAAAATATCAACAGACTCAGCCTGTCTAACCTGTCTAACCTATCCATGAATAGACTAGACAGTCAATTATTATATTAGTGTACCTATATTTTAAAGCTTTCTTTAGCGCCACTTCAACCATGGTTGCCCTGTTGTTCCATTCCTGTTGTTCTCCCTCTCTTTCCCTCGAGCCTGAGCCACTTCAACTGTTCTCCTTGTGCCGCAGGCTCCGGCTGCAAGATGCGAACGTTGGACAGTGGAATTGGAACCATCCCCCTTCCTGAATCCTGTTCCTTCTTCTCCTCCATCCTGCACCTCCTCCCCAAATCCTCATCCACCCCCGAGCAGTCCCTCAGTCCTCCCAGTTTCCCCGGTTCGTCCAGCGAGGACGTGTCTCCTTCCCCGTTACCCCGGTGGAGGATACCCTCCGGCTTTAAGGACTGCAGCCATGCACGGGTGCCAAACTCCCTCTCCGACTCCTCCATGACCCATATCCAGTCAGTGCCTTTTCCCACTGTGGCCTTCCTCCAGCCCATCCAACCCCAGTGTGAACCCATTGTAACCTCTGCCAGTGTGTGTGATACCAAGAGCAGGCTGCCCAGACCTCCGCCAGGTACAGTAAAGCCACAGAGGTTCCAGCAACAAGCATCACATGTGGACTGCAGAAGTAAAGATGATGCTCCGAGGGTTTTCTCCTTTTAGTGCTGTGGACTCATCTCTAGGGCTGCAGGATACGAGGAAAATATGCCATGTGTGATAACGCTGTTGAGTATCACGATACCGATATTACTTGCGATATGTAAACCGATATTAAAACATACTTTTAGTTTTCTTCCTAAATACAACAAATTGTTTGGTGAATTTAAAACAGATGAAAGGAAATCATTTCCAACATTCTTTGAACATTGAGTTGAACAAAAAAGAATGAGAGTTTTCAGTGCAGTTTTCTACTGATATTTTCTTTCAACTAACACCAAAAAAATCGAGTGTCTTGTGTCGCAGCCTTTCGCCATGTGTTTATTGCGCAAGTTGATATCGCGATGACTATAAAAAAAACTATATATATTGTGCAGCCCTATCATACAATAACATTTTTCTTAAAGTGCTCATATTATGTTCATAATTGTATTTAGAGGTTGTATAAGAATAGGTTAACATGGTTTAATTTTCAAAAAACACCATATTTTTGTAGTACTGCACATAGCTGCAGCTCCTCTTTTCACCCTGTGTGTTGAGCTCTCTGTTTTAGCTACAGAGTGAGACATCTCACTTCTGTTCCATCTTTGTTGGGAGTCGCACATGCTCAGTACCTAGGTAAGGACTACTAGCCAGTCAGAAGCAGAGCATGAGATCGTGCCACGCTAGCAGCTAGGTGAGCATTATAACGTGTGTTACAAAGTGACGTAAGTTCGTCACGGAAGTAAAGGCTGGACTACAATAGAGCTGTTTGGAGCAGTTTGTGAACAGTGTTTTCTGTTGGAGATGATAAGTCCCTTTGGGGTGGACTTTGGGCTTTTTCACTTTGTAAACCTATAACATGCACAAAAAAGATATATAACACAATAAAGGAAAGGGAAAAAGCCAAAAAGCATAATATGAGCACTTTAATCTCTCTTACATCTTTCTGTGAGGTTTACTTGTAGTATTCCAAGTCAAATTCAGCAAACTCTCTTAACAGCACCAATTCGTTTTAACTCGATGAATGCCGCCTCTTCATGAGAAGGCGTAATCAACGGCCCTATAATAGCCCTGAGACACTGATAAATGTTACTTTAGGGTTTGTCAAAAATGGTAGTTTTGTAGTCTGATGCAGATACATAGAATACACAAGATACATTTTATCGACAATTTAGATGTTTTTCATGTTTCTTATCTACAAGGTTCCTACAATATTGTCAGTATTTGTGTTTTGCAGGGCTGTACTGAATGGCAAAGCTTTGAATGTCTCATCAAATTTTATAATTATCCTCATCGCCCTATAAGTGATTCATTGGATTGGAGTTAGTCTTCTTTTATTAAATCAGCTTTCTCTCAAGAATATAACAGTTTCGATAGCTAACCCAATAAGGGCATAAAATAATGATGAAATAATAATCGCTCCCCGAGCTTATAGCAACAATATGCTACGACAAAAACAACACTCTGGAGTTATTGGAAATGTTTGGATCACACGAGTCAGAAACAATCCTACGCAGCCACCAGTGGAATCTAATTCTACAAATAGTATAATACTAATAATATTAGTGTAGCGTAATCTTTATCTGCAGCTGTGCTGAAATCCGAAAGGGTTTAAACAAACTTAATGGACATGCAGAACAAAGAAAAAAGCTGCGCAGCATTTAAATGTTAAATTTAGAATTTGAATGTCAACATTATGAAGCCTTGCCTAAGGATGCATGTAGACAGTAGTTACTGGACAATAATTGATATTTGATTATGAGCTGAAAAATTATAGTTTACTAACACTATCCATAGAAAGCTCTTCCATTAAACTCCTGCTCTCAAAATAGGATACTCAAAAGTTAGGATACAATTTTTTTTTGATTTAACAAATTGTGCTGTATAAGCTTTAAAACAGGCAGAAAATATATCTGCCATCTTTCAGTCTCCTTTAAAAAGGACATGTCCAATGAAAGTTCTGCTTGGGGTCATTCATTATTCATTTATCCATTCTAAAGAGCACGCCAAGGGGATGTTGAAGCTACATTGAGGAAATGCATTTCATGAAAGACCCACTCCTGTCAATGTGCCAGTGAAATTGAAGGAGAACGTGTATATACAGACTAGCAAAAGCAGCAGTGATTTCGGTGTGTCATGACAACAACCAGAGCCTTCATCACTACACTGATAGCTTTCATGCAGGAGGACACAGTGTAGACGTGGCCTGCTCGGTATGCTAATCACACAGCATGAGCCGGAGAAAAACACTCATTTTCACTGTCAAGAGGAAAGATGTATTTTGTGTGTTGGTGGCTCTTAACTAGTCATGTTTTCAGAGTGAAGCCCCAAGGGTACTCCACCACACACATAATATATATTTTCACCTGGACCGTTTCAGAATGGGGAGATGACTAATGTACACTAAATAAGCTGGTGCTCTCTTGATTGACTTTATTATTTGAAAGTGATTGTCAATCTGTTCCCCCCCTACAACCTTACGTTGAAGTGCATATGTGCAAAAGTGCATATCCACAGCGTACTCCATCACAGGAGTCATGTAGAGCTGCAGTAGAAAAACAGTAGTTTTTGAAAAAATGTTACAGCCTGAAAAGCTTGAGAACTGAAACTCCTGCCTCCCTGCTCTACCCCCCTTAGGTACTGTAGCTATATGCCTGTCAAGCTTTTTGTTTTGTATTCTTTCGCGGCACATACGCAGTTTACAGTCGTTTTTTTTTGGTTTTTTTTACAAAAAATGGGTGCCTGATTTCAGACAGAGGTAGACAAAAGCAGGGCTCTCATTTCTAACCGACAACCGATTTTGCAGGATAAAATTACAACTGTCCCTGGCAGCCTTTATTAGCTCTAGCTAGCTAGCTAATAAGCGTTAGCTGAACCCCGTCTCCAGCTGACTCATTTTGAAATAAACTTTAACCAAGTTGATATCGCGATGACTATAAAAAAACGATATATATTGTGCAGCCCTATCATACAATAACATTTTTCTTAAAGTGCTCATATTATGCTCATTTTCAGGTTCATAATTGTATTTAGAGGTTATATCAGAATAGGTTTAATTTTCAAAAAACACCATATTTTTGTTGTACTGCACATTGCTGCAGCTCCTCTTTTCACCCTGTGTGTTGAGCTCTCTGTTTTAGCTACAGAGTGAGACATCTCACTTCTGTTCCATCTTTGTTGGGAGTCGCACATGTGCAGTAGCTAGGTAAGGACTACTAGCCAGTCAGAAGCAGAGTATGAGGGCGTGCCCTGACAGTAGCTAGGTAAGGACTACTAGCCAGTCAGAAGCAGAGTATGAGGGCGTGCCAGGCTAGCAGCTAGGTGAGCATTATAACGTGTTACAAAGTGTGTTTGTCTCTGAAGTAAAGGCTGGACTATAATAGAGCTGAACCAAAAAAAATCTTACTCTTTAACAAAAAGGTCGACCTCCTTAGCAATCCTTTCCATAATGTTGTCAGACACTATGAATATTAATCTGAGCCTGTCAGCGGCAAAACGAGCACTTTTGTGAAGGTAAATACAAGCTGGACAATTGCCCCATTAACTTACATTGTAGCTTGTTTCGCCGCTGCCGACTGCAGCGATCTCTCTTAATACTGGATCAATGTCAAAGACTGTTGTTCCCATCAGTCACTTAGACACAAAAGGGTCCAGGTTGAAAAAAAAAACGGTAGTTACCCTTTAACTGTCTGGCGAACTAAACTCGAGCTTCATTTATTCCAGTCTGGTGAGATGGTTGTAACTTTAAGCTCAGAATTACAGATTGGCCACCTTTTCCAGCTACTGCCCATTTAGTGTCACTCAGATCTCCTGCCTCTTTGAATTCGGAATGATAATCTTGTTCTCTTTGAAGAATTCAGCCTGCCAGTGTCACTCTGTTCTCCTAACTCCACGTTTGACTCCTCTTCTCGACACGAGAGAGAATAAAGTCTGACTGCTGAGAAGACCTCTGAAATGAGTTTCATTCTGTGCTTTTTCCAGGTGGGATGGAACCAAAGAAGTTGACCTACATCAAATCGAAAACACGATCCACTCCGAGCCAACAGAAAGAACAGACGAGACTTCAGCTTGCCAACTGTAAGACAATATGGAGCATTTTTATTTAAGACACATTTGGGTAAAACTTCAGGCAAAAAAAACAACAAGTTATAATCTGTGCACACTTATCATGTTTTTTTCATTTTTATTGTCTGACTTTATTATCCAGTGTTACACAGTTCTTGATAGGATTATAAAAATAGACTACTAATTATTTTCCGGTTATCACCTCTGAAAGTCAAAGTGACCTGTTCCATTAAAACAGACAATCTTCTGTATAATTAACTGGGACCTCCAGCCTTGTAAAATACAAAGGAACACTGTATTGAAAATTCACATGACAACTTTCCAAAAGACTTTTGGGAACTAAAAACAGGGTCACAATTTTGGGGACTGCCCATTGGTCCGACGGCCCGTTATCCCGAAAACGAAAGCCCACTGTTCCAAAAACTACGGTATTGTTTAAAAACTAAAAATTACAGTACCAGTACCAATACCAGTACTCTTAAAGTGACACCGATACCAATAGAGTACTTCATTTGAAACAATCCTTTCGCATTTAATGCATTTATTTTTTTATCACAGGCGTGTAGTGTTGCCATACTTTGGAACATTTTGTTGGCATCTCTGCACGCGAAACTGCCAACTCTATCTGCTTCGTGAAACATGACAAATTATATGAGAAGAACTGAGTGAATTGTGAAAAGTCTGTTTAATAAGTTAATTTACATTTACAAATGACACATGATGTGGCAAATAAAGTCTTCCACTGTTATCTACTGTTGGAGGAAACCCTCCGGTAACGCACTGCTAAATTTAAACATCTACTCCTAAAAAATCATTTAGGATTTTATACGACTCATGAACAGACACTAACTCAATCGGCAAACATGATTTAACATCATTCGGTATTAATTTTAGCTCCATGTAAAGTGAATAAACGTGATGTTTCCTAGATAATGCTCATCTGCCTTTATCTACTGAGTGAAAAATGATGCCATATTTAGCAGAAGAACTCAGTAATATAGTCAACATTATCATCATGTCTGATAACCAATAATGATGCACTTGAACATGAAACATGTCATTATATTTGGTTTGGCCTTCCGATTAGGCCACCTCCGTCGTCTTTTTCCCTCCTTAGTGTATTTTGATGTGCTTCTTAAAATATATGTATGTTTTGTGGTGTGACAATGCTGTGGTAAGGGCCCAGAGGTGTCAAGTAACGAAGTACAAATACTTCCTTACGTTACCTTACTTAATTAGAAATTTTGGGTATCTATACTTTACTGGAGTAATTATTTTACAGCAGACTTTTTACTTCTACTCCTTACATTTTCATGCAATTATCTGTACTTTCTACTCCTTACATTTTAAAAATAGCCTTGTTTCTCCTATTTCAGTTCGGCTTGTTTTCATTCTGGCTTGTCATCGTTCAAAAAAACACAAAAAAAACAAAAACCTATCCAGATAAATTGCGCCATCCGGATAGAGTGAATTTGATTGTGGTTGGATGAGAAGTATAAACATATTTTTCCGACACCCTATTGGTTTGTACGCGATCCATCGCACCTGCACATGACATACATCACGTGCTCCTCAGCGAGGAAATAGCAGACGTGTGTAGCCTAGTACGAAGATGTCCATGGCAGAGACTCAAGAGAACTCGAGCAAAATATCCCAACAGGTTGGTAGCCAGGAAAACCAGCCAACCCTTCTACATCCCTGGCCATACCTGGAAGAATTTTTCGAAATGGTTGGATGCAAAAACAACTCCTTTCGAATGCGCTGCAAGCTCTGCGCACCCAAGTACCACGAGCTAATTGTTTCCAAAACTCGCTATCTAATTTGAAAAAGAAATATTAAAAAAATACATATTTTTTTCCCATTACATTACTTTTACTTTTATACTTTACATAGTTTTGAAACCAGTACTTTTACACTTTTAATTGAGTAAAAAGCTTGAGTTGATACTTCAACTTCTACAGAAGTCTTTTTAAACCCTAGTATCTATACTTCTACCTGAGTAATGAATGTGAATACTTTTGACACCTCTGGGTAAGGGTCTGGTTAGATTCAGGCACAGGCTTTTGTTTTCGGGATAAAGGGCTGGCGGACTAATGGGCTTTCAGTTCAACTGGACATTTTTCAGACTATTGGAGTTTTGGAATAATGGGCCGTAGATTTTTAAAGCTATTTATTATTATTATTATTATTATTATTGCACCCTGAAGGGTTGAAAAAGTTGAAAAGTTGTTGAGCATTTCCACCTTTTTGTTTTATTTGATTTATTTTAAAAATGTTTAAAGACATTTAGAATCTTCTCCCCGTTGCTTTGTCAGACATACTCAAACTGTCAAAACTGTCACTGTAGCTGGAAGCTATAAAGCAACAATTTCACTTCACATTGTACAGTACATTGCTACACTTTCCTGTTAAACTCATTTCCATCCCCACTGAGCAGAAAGTAAGCTTAATGGTGGCAACTAAACACAAGACTAATACAAGTTTCCCAAACATAATTTGCATCTTACTACAGTACATTAACGCTGGCATTTACAATGTATGTGTGTGTGTGTGTGTGTGTGTGTGTGTGTGTGTGTGTGTGTGTGTGTGTGTGTGTGTATCATATAATATGCCAGGTTTGAGGCGGCACATGAGGCACCATCACACACACAAAATGCACATTAAGATTCTGTGTTGCCTTTGAGTCTAATGATTTTATTAAAACTATTTCTTTTTCAGAAAAACACTCATACAAGTGTTTAATACTCTGTACAACATTCTATCACATTCACACCACAGTTACAATCTATATACTATGTATCAGACCGGGTGTTAAGCAGCTGACTAAGGTGGGAAAGTGATGCAACCTCACATCAACGTGCAGTGCAGCAGGTTTCTTCAAATATCATCTCTGCCCAATGCAATCAGGTCACAAGTTGTCTCATTCTATTTGCATTTAAACCGCAGTTGCTCGTGCAGTATGACTGAAACTGATACATGTTTTATTGACTTCCAACAACACAATAATATTGAAATCACTATAAACTGTAGGTGCTCTGAAGTCAGCGGCAATAATTTCTGACTTTTCTTTGATTAATATTGGGTTATGTATGTGCAGGTTCTAGGCACAGATATGGAGGAATTGTATTGCAATATCCAATATCTCCTCTCTGGAAGAACTTCACAGCTCCCGCTGCCTCAAAAAGGCTAAAACCATCCTATAGGACTCATCACACCACAGTCACACACTGTTCAAACTACTGCCGTCAGGCAGGAGATACAGGTCCATGAAAACAAGAACAAACAGACTACAAAACAGCTTTTATCCAACAGCCATAAGTGCATTGAACAATGCTGCTAAAGTATAGTTCCCACCACTGATCTATGTCTATAGGGCTATGTGGAATTTTAAATTTTTTTTAGACACACCCATACAGGCATCCACGTTTAAAAAAAAATTTAAGTATGGGTGTGTCTCCTATGTGTTTTTAGCATTAATATATATGCAGTAGTAGCATTCTTTATTTATGTATTTATTTAGGCATATTTTAACTCATAGGTGTTTGGTACTTGACAAGGACTGCACTTAATTTCGTTGTATCTGTTACAATGGCAATAAAGATATTCTTCTTCTTCAATATGTTATTTAACCCGAAAACAAATAGATATTGCATTATATCGAAACCAATTCATAACAGTATTTGTTACTTTTCTTCATATTGCAGTGCTTCAGGATCTCACTTTGCTCTACATCTTCCATTTCAGAGTTTATGAAGCTGACTGAGTCAACCTCAAGCAAGGAATCAAGCAATGAGTTGGATTTGTCGCTCTAACACACATGGAGGATCCCTAAATCCCACAGTTTGGACACTGTGTCTCTGTATCAGGATGAAACGCTCAGAGCTGTGAGCTTGGCATTGTGGGCTTCCACCTGTGCTCAGTGTAGTGTTGAGATACAGAGTATCCTTTGAGGTGTAGTAATGAAACTTCTGGCAGCCATTTTGGAGGTCTGCAGCATATTGGCATCAGCTGTGAGCAGCTGCTTGAGTTTCTAAATGTACAACTCTGCTGTCTCACAGGAGTAAAACATTTTCTTTTTCCTCGCAGAAGTAACAATTTTACAAAGACATGAATGTGGCAGATTTTTTTGATTTGGTAATATCTGGTTAGCTACTGTAGCACTTCCATGGCTACCTTTAATCGTCACTATGTCAGTTGCACACAAGCTCATGCATTAAAGTTTTAAGCTAATGTTGGTGGCCAACAGCTGTATTTTGATACGACATAACCAAGCTTGTTAGCTAGCTAAGCTCAGTTGTATAAACGATATGCTTGGTGTTCACGTGGTTAAGTCGTGAGATCACCGCTGCAAGGCAACGGCAACATGGACGCCAAAAGGCTCTAACTAAGGCTAACAATTTAGCAAGCTAGCCAGCTGGTAACTGGCCACTGGGAATATCATTTTTTTCCTCAGACCTTTTATAAAATTACGAAAAAAAAACTATACAACTAAAATGAAATATATGAACTTACCATTCACCGAAAAATAAACTTCCATGACCTCTGGTATTTCTGAAAACATCAGTAAACATGTCATAACTCATGAACTTGAAGGTTTCAGAAAATTTCCACCTGCTGTACAAGGTTGTGAATCCCACAGACTCTTCGGTTGGTAAACCCGACCACATTTAAAGGCAGCAAAAGCCCCAACATCGCCTTAGGAACGTGTTAGCAAACAACGCCCTAGTTTCATATCCAGCAGACACAGAGCAACATTAGCATCCCATTTGATTGTCTCTGGCAACTTTAGAAATCTAATATTTAAAGTACAATAGGGTGACCAGATTTCCCGGGACTAAAACCGGGACACTTTGCGCGTGACCGTAGTGCTCGTGCACGCACACGCTTTTTAACGTGAACATGTGCCAGCCCAGGTCAGACATAGACACTGACAGATTAGACACAATTTTGCCAACAGCAAACATAGACCTACTGCTCACAACATAATGGGGTATTTTAGTTAATATTCATGAATTTCCTTGGTATGTAGCCTACATATCTAAGAAATAATATTAAAAGACATTGAGTGAGTTTCGTGTGGAACCAACTTTATTTTTCAGAATTAAAGCATTCTTTTGGAAAATGCACCCACTGAACTTGTGAAAAACTTTGTGAAAAGATATTTTTCATTGCATGGCACTAAACGAATTATTTGGAACTGCTGCCACAGGCTTGAACTAAAGTTATGGTAGCACTTTACGGTAAGGGTACGTGAATTATGAATTCATGCATGAATTAATTCATGATTTGTGCATTACTTTATTCCTTTATATCTTATGAATCATCAGGAATTGACATGAGTTCATAGCCTCTCATTCATGACCTCATGCATGAACAACACATCAACTAAAGCATTAGGTAAGGTGGGTACATCATTATGCTCAAGTTGTGTTCAAATCATTTTTTTTGCAGAAAAATAAACAATCATGATCATGCTTAATAATTCATAACGATGTGCCCACATACCTAATGCTTTAGTTGTGTTGTTCATATATATATGTATGAGGTCACGAATGACAGACTATGAACACGTCAATTCCTGATGATTCATGGGATATTAAGGAATGCAGTAACACATAAATCATTAATTACATAATGCATAATAATACATAGGCCTACATCAATTAATTCATGCATGAATTCATGATAATTCATGTACCCTTACCGTAAAATGTTACCAGTGTTATTCAAACCAACAACACACACACACACACACACACACACACACAAATGTAATCTCATTTGATGGAGCAGATGCTTCCCCATTGGAAACATTCATTCCGTATACAGTATTTGTTAGAGGAGTGAATTTGCTCAAGAATCAATTTGTTGGCTGAAAGCCTACTGTGAAATTGCACACAGGTGTCAGCAAAATTGGCCCATGTGACGAGTAGCGTCTTTAAGGTGGGAATGGTCATACGGTTCCTCTCATCAGTCCATGTGTTGTTCATGAGTGAAAAGATCCGCTCAGTGGGAGCATTTGTGCCCGGTAGACACATGGCGAACTGACAAAGGCGACCTACATGGAGGTACTGGTTAAAACGAGACAGATAAGAAGAGGCATTGCGACAATGTTTACAAATATACATTGTAACGCTGGCTGCACAGATTATGCAGACGCAGAGCGCTACGATTGACTGACACACACACATACACACACATTGTTAAAATCATACGCTGGATGCTTTATTAGTCTTTAATTAATGATTGGGCTATAATAAGACCACGTTGGCTATGTAATCGCTGACAACCGGGACAATTTCATAGTGGTTGGTGTAAACCGGGACATTTTAGCGTCCCAACAGGCTTTTGTCAGGACTCGGGACACGCAACTCAGAATCGGGACTGTCCCGGTCAAACCGGGATGTCTGGTCACCCTAAAGTACAATATTCTCTTTTTACTCTTAAGAAACGGTTTTGCGTCTTTAGCTTGCTAGCTGTTTGTTTGTTAACATGAACCAGCCACTTAGTAGCGTTGTCATTTGGCGCGGGCAGTTAGCAGTTAGCAGTTAGCAGTTAGCGTACGGCATTACAACCAAAACAATGAGCCAGAAGAAAGCGTAACTTGATTCCATTATATTTTCAAGAATATTGATCAATGCAGGTTTGAACATTTAACTAACTTGTTACAAGCACAACTGATTGACCACCAGACCTCCATTATGGCACCAGCTATGGTCACTTTTGGAGATTAATGTTGCAAATTAAAGTCTCCACTAAAATCCTGCTGAACAAAGATTATTTAGCCACATTCATTTGCATTTTCCGGCCATGTATGTCCATGTTAGTAAATGTTTATGTGAAGATCTAATTCTACTTTAGATCAAATACATATCTAAGCAAAACATATGTCAGTAATTTATTTTCAGATGGAACCTTATAAACTCAAGATTACAAACTATGACTTCCGTCCTGAAGGCATTTTATGTACAGCACTAACTACTGATTGCCATTCATGAGCTCTATACCTGACTGAGTAATGTGATTCTTTAAAGTGTGCACTATCTTGTTGGAAAGTTTTTTTATTGTCACAATGTTAATATCATCTTGCATGCAACCACCTTCTGGCTTATTCTAACCGCAGACACATGAATCTGATATTCAATATATGAAGAGTTTCATCACAAGAGGTGAAAAATACTGATGTGTGAAACTTGATGTGCACTGCTCAGTATCTATGATGTATGTCAGAAAATATGTCATTGCTTCAGCAAAGGTCTTTTAAAATATCATCCACAGTGAGTGTGAAATGATTTTGGAAAAGTGACACAGTGCACATCACACCTTGTAATGAAACTCTTCACATGTGAACTACATTCTGTATTTTTTACATGTTTCCACAGTTATGACATCAAGACAAAGCAGTGAGTTTTGCATGTAATCGTAGTTATAAAGCACCTAGTAGGCACATTGTGGACGTAGTTGTGCTAGCTCAGGGAAAATACCATTTATTGTCTCTGATAGATGCTGTGGATTTAATAACTAAACCTCACTGTCCCAACCATTTCATTGCAGCCAGTGAACACCACATTTCACTGTAATGGTTTAAGGATATTACCTGAACTCAGTATTTTCCTCTTGTCAGTTTTTGTCTGTACATTTAACTGTATAATATCTCACCAGTTTCTCTCTCTATTTATGTATGCCGTATCCTTTATAGTAATGTTTTGGTGTTTTGAATGCATCCCGACATATTTGACAGTTTTTGCTGCTTTTCGACGTTCCCCCCCCTCACACCTTTGTCAGCTTCCTGCCTTCATGTGTAGATATTTTCCAAAATGTGTATCGCCAGAACCAGGGTCCGAAATGAACACCAGTCACGTGCCAAATGCAGGAACAAAATGTTAGTTTGGCGAGTAAATCTCAGAGGGATTTCCGACTCGGGAAAGTCAAAGAACCTTACACTACCCCGACCAAAGCTGACCTCAAAATCCAAGGTGGCTGCTCCGTGCATCAACAGCAGTGAAGCTGTAGTAATATACAATTTATTAGCACTCCTGTCTTATTGTTGTCAAATTAAACCGGTCGTACACACGGTACTGTCCACCATCTTTTATCTGTGGACATGTTGTTAGGAAGTTTGTATGCACAAACTCAACTGGTATTGCTAACAATGGCTAACCTGGCTAGAGCAAACCCCACTGTGAAAGGTTATTCTGACTTGTTGTACTGTAGCTCCGGCTTCCGACTTCCGAAATAAATGGAACGCACTATTAATTAGCCAGTATGTGGCTACTTTTGGCAGGAGTCAGCCAGCCTTCCAAAAGAAAGCACGATGAAAACGGAGGGTTACAAAAAAAATGGTAAAAGGAGTGAAGAAGAAGCTTGGTCAACGGATTTTTTTTAAATCTAACATTACCCTGCCAACTTGGCCGGTGGGTCAGAAGGTTAATTTCGGACACTGCAAACACTGCTTTGAGCTAATCACATATACAGGAAATGAATGCAACTGAATCTACATATCACACTTTTCATGGTGACTATAGCCATATTCTTTTGAAACACTAGTTTACACTTTCACGTGACGTAGAACTCTGGAGCACTGTAATGTTGCACAATATCATAAGTCATCTTACTGTATTTACCTCCTCTTTACTTACTACATCTTTACTCACTTGCTACATGTATCTGTTGAAGGTAATATTTGTAAACTTAAAGTGGTGTTCATGCCAATAGCAACACACAGGTTAAATAAATGAAATATGTAGCATGCACAGGTGAGGCGAGGTGTTAATGGATCAGGGAACAGATTTGCTGTACTGATACGGGTAGATGGAGCATGGCGTCTGTGTTTTTAAAATGGCTCACATAATGAAGAGCCTCACGCTTACAAGAGTATTGTATTTTTCTAACATTTACTCCAATGCCCTGTATTTGTACTCCGCACTAATGAGTGTAATTTACCATTTATTGCACATATTGTTACTCACTATTACAGTAATTTTCCCTCTAAATGTTTTTTTTTTCAGAACCCAATAATAACTGATGTTATCGTGTGACAGTCACCTTAGCAGTACAAATTGTATATTCTTTGTTTTATGTAAAAAAAACAAAGTAAAAATAAACTATTTCAATACTTATACAACATTAAGGATGCTGCCTTGTGGTTTGTTCTTTTTGACTGAATTCTAACGCACATTCCTTTCAACGGCACTCATTTTTTGACACGCAATGAACACATGCACGTTCTGAGATTTGGGCCTCGGGCCGCTCCGTAGTTTGGGAAATCAGGAAGCGATGCAGCAGTAACGCTGTGGATAGCTAGCAGAAACTAAGCTCCTTGTGCAGAAATGGATAAAGAAAAGGCTCTTTTAAATGGAAAGTTGAGTTTCAAAGCCCTTCCAGATGGTTCTCTCCAACCATGTGGGAGGGGCTTAGGAGACCGTTGAAAGGGGGGGGGGGGGGGACTCAGAAGTTGTCGATGTTCAAATTTTTTGGCTAAGTCCTGGATCTTCACAATCCTACCTACAGCACCTTTAATTGGTGAATAATTGTGAGTTAACATTGACAATCATGCAATCAAATATTTTAATCAATGACAGCCCTACTGAATTCATGTGGCTATAAAAAGCTCCAATGTGATTTTATGCTAACAGGGGAGAACCTGGCTTGAGTTTCCTCCCAGCTCGAGAGTCCACTTCAGACTCCAGCCCATTTTCTGTGCTTGCCAGTATGAAAGATGAAGGCGCCAGAGCAGTGGGTCCAACTTACTTTTCAAACTTTGTGACAACAAGTGTTGTTTTTTTAATTAAATTCACAGTTAACAATTTGCGGAATACCAACGAACATGCATGGGCACTGGACCAGGGTTTCTAAAACTGGAAGCAAACTCCTGCTGAGCTGCCAATCAGTGTTGTCAGTTGAAAACTAAAGTGAAAAAACAAACACAAATGAAAATGAGGGCTGGTTTGCTAGATAGCACCAAGGTTCCAATAATCCTGAAGAAAAAAAACGGGGGAAGAACCAGAACTAATTTGGTGGGAAAGCAGAAAAAGAGGACTTTGCTTGACTGCTTTATCTTTGATTGGTGTTATTTCTTAGCCTGGAAATCCAGACCCAAATCCAAAAGATTAAGGGTTTGGCAATGAGTAATGAAAATGGCCCAACTCGAGGGGCAGCACCAAGCATGCATTTGAAAATCTCACTGCACGCAGTTGGATAACACTACCACCAATCACAACAATACATGGGGTGACGTATCCAGAGCACCGATGTGATTGGTGCAGCTCGGCTACAAGGCCATAGTTAATGAGCATCATTACTGAATGCCAGAGTGACTCGCTGAGCAAATTCAGTAATCCTCTATAAAATAAAGATTAGTGTCTGCAGGTCTTCACTTCAGTCGCCAACACGTTCCATCAATGAGCCAGGGCAAATCATTGCTTATCAACATTTTCATCAACTCAGATCTTCTCCCATCTGGACCATGGTGGCTGAACAGTCAGAGAACAATGTTCAGAGATGTTATTAAGTAACAAAAATCAACCGGAACTACCGGAAATAGGATTTTGGAAATGTCCCCCCCCCCATCCCCAGTGGAAATCAGGCTCTTGACCTTGATGACAACAGAGACACTTTTAACCCTTGCGTTGTCCTCGGGTCAAATTTGACCCGTTTTCAAATTTTTTTTTATATCAGAAATATGGGGGTCTTTCAACCAAACTGTCCAGAAATAACGTGGATGCATGCATGTAAGTTGTAATGGAACCCATACAACATTCTTTGCATGTAATATTAATGATTACTTCCATTGAATTTTGGGTGTTTTATTCAATTTTATAGCATTTGAAAAATAAAATGGTTTTAAAACAGTATCCAGTCTGTGACTCACTGAACATCCTCTGATCTTAACTATTAATCAAAATAATTCATATTTTTAGCTTTTTTTAAACCCAAAAATTAAGTATAATGTCATTTAAATTAGCTTGATTGAACATGAATTTTAAAAAAAAGCGTCACCATGTCCACCATGAACAACAGGTTCATGGTGGACGGGGAGACAACACAAGGGTTAAATATTGTCCTAACAGCAAGTGAGGTGAGGCAAACAGCCTCTGTCCAAGTATCAAGGTTCCTGTACCCTTGTGCAGTTTGAGCTGTCAGAGTAAATGCTTTCAGACCTGGAGTCTTACTGTCTTTTACCATAATGACTTCCTTTGGATTTATAGACACTAATTCAATAACAAAGCACGCATTATGATCCTTTTCCAAAGACAAAAAAGTCTCATATTTCACTTAGAAATTGAGTTCACTTTGGACATTTTGTTCAAAAAGCTTACTTCCACTTTTAGGATGTTGGACACATTGTGTATGCAGGTAGGCCTTTCTTCTAATCTGATGGTCAGTCATACTTGATTAGTGTTGCTGTTAAAAGGCTCTGTGCATAATGCCTCCCAGTGTGCCATCACTCATGTTATGACACTCTTACTCAGAAGCTGACATAGAGAGAAAATACAGCTGGTGCACATTTAGCTAAACTCTCCTAAATGCAGTGTTGCTCTCACTGCTGAGGCCTGAATAAGAATGTGTGTCATTCTAATGCATGAAACAAAAAAACACTTATATTATAAATTTGAACCAGTCAGTTGGAACATTTCTCTCCGTAATCTGACAGCTGCAATAGCTGCCCATTATGTCTTTTACTTTCATACCAGCTAGGGTTCACTATAATTGTCTTTCTGGGCATCTCATTTCAGAGTAAAAAGTGTCCTGTTGGATGTTGTAAATCTTCTAATTGCCTCAAATTGAACGTGAATTACCGTTAGCTAATTTAAAGTATGATCAAAGTAGGGATTCATAACATGAGGTGTGTCTTAAGTGTAATTATCCAAGTAAGTTCCAATTAAGCTGATGAAATCACGGTCAACTTCTCCACAGCCCCTAATGCAGCGCTGCAGGCTGTTCTCACCATTCGTACATGTAGCTACGAAAAGTCATGCACTGTAATTCATATGTATTCCATGTATTTATTACTGTCAGCGCCATATTGACTCCTGCTTTATAAGACCGCTCAGGTCCGTGTAGGGAGGAGGTTGGGGTGGATGTTTGGGTACTAAAACACGGGGCTTTCAAGCCGGGGAGCAGAGTTCATTTCCCAGAAGAAGTGAAGGGGAAAACACAATTTATTTCACTCAGGAAACCACTAACCCCTAATCCTAGTGAATGAATGAATGAATGAATGATATTTTATTAACGTGTCATGACACTAAGTGGCCCATCCTGCACAGAATTACATGACACCAATACAAAAGTAATTTCATCCACAGCTTCCGGTCCAATGTCCACACACAACATACTCTACTTTGCACAAAATAAAGAATAAAGAAAACAGGTTGCAGCAGCCACAACACAATAGTGTAACCCATAAATTGTCCAACTAGAGCTAAAAAATTCATACATAAAGCAAAACTACTGCCACAGAAAAATAAAGTAGTGCTACTTAAGGGGAATGGTGTTTTAATCCAAACTACAAACTTTTTTTCTTATCTTAACTAGTCGTTTTGGTGCCTAAACTTAACTGTCATTGCCGCATGACGGTCACCTTTTGTCGGCTAAACTCAACTGCAACAGCCTCTGAACCTCACGGTGCTCTGTATCTGGTTCACAGTCACCTTTCCTAGCCACATTTAACTGTTAAGACTGCTAAGGGTTAGGGTTAGGGTTAGGGTTAGGGTTACCGGTCGCTGTCATTTTGTGGGATATGATTCATGAGAATGCGTTGTGCGCTAACATAATGTTAGATCCACTCATTTAAACAGGCTGATCATGACAACTGGCAATGAAACTGTTGGGAGTTTCTGCAGAGGATTGAAACAGACTCAAATCTGCTCCTCTTGGGACTGCTTAAACCTACATTGTGTAATTTTTTGAGTTGATTCTTCGCAAAAATCCCTTTGTTCTTTCACAAATATGTGCTCATTCATGTGTAATTACTTCCACCAACTAATCAAAGTATTCTCGTAAGCGTAGAATCTGACATTCAGAATCATTCAGAATACATACGAGCGACTCGCTCGAATGTCGGCAGCCATGTAGCGCCTCCATCTTTAAATACATTAGCCAAAGAGGGACATACCTCCGCATTTCGCCCTCTTACACCTATTGGCACCGTGACAAATGCCAGGGGGAGATTACTCGCCAGGGAAGCGAAAAAGAGAATTAAAACGACAACGCGACAGGCATAGCAACAAGACCAAAGTTAATATTGGAGTGGCTAGAACAGCTGCGTGTAATCGATGGAGATACTAAGAGCTATTTTTGGGTTCGGCCAACGTAGAAGGAAGGGCTAGAAAGTAATATTCAGTTGGTTGTCATATACAATTTTACCACTAGATGGGAGAAATTCTTACACAATGTAGCTTTAAAGGGGTGATAGAATGCAAAACCGAGTTTACCTTGTCATAGCTGAATTACAACAGTTTGGTGGGTAAAATAGGACATACATAGAACCTCAAAGTCTTCTGAATCTAGGTTGCACAGATCTCCAAAATTGTATACATTGTTCGTCTGCTATTCCAACCCGTTCTCATTCCGAACTCGTAAAATAAGGACGTTTGGACAGTGGCTGTCAGCGTCTGATGTGACGAAAAAGGCGTCTTTCAGCGTGTTTGTGTAACGCACTGGGGAGAGCAGCAGTTAGATAGGATTTAGCGAGTAGTATGTAAGGGCGAATTTCCGCGTATGGCGGTTGGTTGGGGTGGTGGATGGGTCAAACAAACACAGGACTTTCACCCAGGAGAGCGGGGTTCGCATCCCGCTTGTCACGCTTGCTATAGTTGCTTTTTATTTTCCTCCCGCGTGTCACAGAACCGTACGCCCACCCACGACCCTTTCCTAAACCCAACCATCCCGTTCTTCCCGCGTGTCACGGAACCATAAGCCCACCCACGACCTTTTCCTTAACATAGCTGCGTCAAAAGGGACGGCAATAGTCCCGACCAAGCACGTTTACTTATAGCGCTAAAGGAGACTTTTAGCGTCAATAAGAACGACAAAGGCACCTGACCAAGCGTCCGTATTTTACGAGATGAGTGTGAGAACCTGTTGGCTATTCCATCACTAAATTCACTTCTGAGACTTTTTTAAAGCGAGAACTCAACTATGTAGAGCTCAAATCTGGGCCGTTTTACGAAAATTGATAGAGACGCGGTGTGCACAGAGAGGAGGGTGTGTGTGTGTGTGTGTGTGTGTGTGTGTGTGTGTATGTGGTGGCGGGAGGGCCATGGAGACGCGGTGTGCACAGAGCGGAGGATGTGTGTGTGTGTGTGTGTGTGTGTGTGTGTGTGTGTGTGTGTGTGTGTGTGAACCAACCAATCAGCGCGCAGCTCATCTAGGAAAATAAGTATTTGAACACCCTGCTATTTTGCAAGTTCTCCCACTTAGAAATCATGGAGGGGTCTGAAATTGTCATCATAGGTGCATGTCCACTGTGAGAGACATAAAAAAAAAAATCCAGAAATCACAATATATGATTTTTTAACTATTTATTTGTATGATACAGCTGCAAATAAGTATTTGAACACCTGAGAAAATCAATGTTAATATTTGGTACAGTAGCCTTTGTTTGCAATTACAGAGGTCAAACGTTTCCTGTAGTTTTTCACCAGGTTTGCACACACTGCAGGAGGGATTTTGGCCCACTCCTCCACACAGATCTTCTCTAGATCAGTCAGGTTTCTGGGCTGTCGCTGAGAAACACGGAGTTTGAGCTCCCTCCAAAGATTCTCTATTGGGTTTAGGTCTGGAGACTGGCTAGGCCACGCCAGAACCTTGATATGCTTCTTACAGAGCCACTCCTTGGTTCTCCTGGCTGTGTGCTTCGGGTCATTGTCATGTTGGAAGACCCAGCCTCGACCCATCTTCAATGCTCTAACTGAGGGAAGGAGGTTGTTCCCCAAAATCTCGCAATACATGGCCCCGGTCATCCTCTCCTTAATACAGTGCAGTCGCCCTGTCCCATGTGCAGAAAAACACCCCCAAAGCATGATGCTACCACCCCCATGCTTCACAGTAGGGATGGTGTTCTTGGGATGGTACTCATCATTCTTCTTCCTCCAAACACGGTTAGTGGAATTATGACCAAAAAGTTCTATTTTGGTCTCATCTGAACACATGACTTTCTCCCATGACTCCTCTGGATCATCCAAATGGTCATTGGCAAACTTAAGACGGGCCTTGACATGTGCTGGTTTAAGCAGGGGAACCTTCCGTGCCATGCATGATTTCAAACCATGACGTCTTAGTGTATTACCAACAGTAACCTTGGAAACGGTGGTCCCAGCTCTTTTCAGGTCATTGACCAGCTCCTCCCGTGTAGTTCTGGGCTGATTTCTCACCTTTCTTAGGATCACTGAGACCCCACGAGGTGAGATCTTGCATGGAGCCCCAGTCCGAGGGAGATTGACAGTCATGTTTAGCTTCTTCCATTTTCTAATGATTGCTCCAACAGTGGACCTTTTTTCACCAAGCTGCTTGGCAATTTCCCCGTAGCCCTTTCCAGCCTTGTGGAGGTGTACAATTTTGTCTCTAGTGTCTTTGGACAGCTCTTTGGTCTTGGCCATGTTAGTAGTTGGATTCTTACTGATTGTATGGGGTGGACAGGTGTCTTTATGCAGCTAAAGAAAAAAATACTTATTTGCTGTATCATACAAATAAATAGTTAAAAAATCATATATTGTGATTTCTGGATTTTTTTTTTTAGATTATGTCTCTCACAGTGAACATGCACCTACGATGACAATTTCAGACCCCTCCATGATTTCTAAGTGGGAGAACTTGCAAAATAGCAGGGTGTTCAAATACTTATTTTCCTCACTGTAAATATTCATGAGCATACCATATAAGGTAGAAAACCTGTCATTTCATTCAGGTCTATTTCACAGGGTTGCATTAGGGCCCACAGAACAGCACCCGGGCCATTTTCAGCCCAACCAATGTTACATACCCTATTAGGAGACCTTAAGGAACAGTGTGAAATACCCTATATAATCATTCTATCACCCCTTTAACAATGACAAAGCATAACGTGCCCCCTCCTTTGCTGCAGTTCATAAGTTTGCCCTCATCTGGGTTCGTTTTGACATCCTCTGACTCTTTATGCAGCAGTGTGCCCGGAGGTGTGGTAAAGGCATACACAGTATAAATGAGTTTGTGGTCTGGAAAGAACAGGTTGATACTGCATGGTGTCGGGCTCAGCGCTGAGGATGACAGTCGTGAAGGTTTCAGCCCTGTATGAAATATTAGTCCACGCTGTACAGCACTGAAGAGACTAATCCATCTTTTGAATTTGTGAAAGAGTATCCAACCGTTCCCCCCCCCCCCCCCAGGGTTGAAGACAGTGTTATTAGTTTTTGAAAAGTGCCTCACTTCACACAGCCTTATCGTCGAGCCTTTTGTGCTGTGCTGAACCCGAGAGCTCTCTGTTTACCTCTGACTTATGAGGCATTTCACTGCCTGCAATATTTTCCTCAGGCGCATGTTATTTTAAGTCTTGGTTTATGATGTTTTCATGAAAAGTAGCTGTTAAGAGGTCCCGCGATGAAACTGTTTATTGCCATTAAGACATCAGGACTATCAAACCTATGTCATGTTAACAGAAAACTTTTGTCCAATCAGGAAACTATGGATGATTTGTCTGAAAGGTCCTTGCACGCACGTCATGCAGTTAAGATGTATTGCCTTTCATGGACAAAATGTCTCATACTTTGTCTCTCTGTCACAGTCAAGGCTCTTCTCATTTCTTTTTTTTTTTTGTCTCCTCATCTCCTCTCTCCTGCCTGAGACCCAGAAATCCATCTCAGCGTGTCATCTAGAAGGACGTCACAATTCCTAAAATGCTCTTCGAGGAGAGAGGAGCGAGGAGAGAGGCTTGCGGGAGGAGCTGCGACCGAGGATGCACAGATGTATCTCTATCTAAGTCTTTTTGGAGCCAGTGATGTTTAAAAGGGGCGACACAAAAGACACAAAGCTGGAATATACAGACCATGGCAGCTGTGCAACAAGTCCGCCAAACCATAAGACGATATAGGTCATTTGTTCCTACCCTCTAATATGGCCCACAAGAGCATTTCATAAATCAGCACCCATAGTGGTGTCAGGAAACCTGACCTCATATCTACATAAACACAGAATGTAGCAGTCGTGGTTTTAAACATGTCACACGTCATCTTCAAACCCCGTGTAGCTGCTGCTCTCCCTGGTGCGTTCTACAAACACACCGAAGGGCATCACTTTTGACGCTGACAGCCGCTGCCCAAACGTCCGTATTTTACGAGTTCGGAGTGAGAACGGGTTGGTTTAGGCACAAAAACTACTTAGTAAGTTTAGAAAAAGATTGTGGTTTGGGTTCAAATTAGACCTTACTTCACTTCTGGTCACGCACGTGACGCATAACTGTATGTTTAAAACTAACATGACTACTGTTAGCAATGTGGCGACGACGTACATTGAGCACATTGAGCTCAGGCTCCTTCACAGGAGGGGTAGAGTAGGAGCAGCGGGGCAAGGAGGCATCTCATTGGTTCTTTCCAAGCAGACCGTGAGGCAGTGATTGGTGGGCGTTTTGTTTTTTTTGACAGGATTTCAGCAGCAGCTACAGATAACGGATCTTTTTCGCTCCTTTTTCGGAGCCCATAAGTTATTTATTTCTGTCGGGGTGTAAATACCATTTCAAACAATATATTAATGGTCCCATGGCATGAAAATTTCACTTTATGAGGTTTTTTAACATTAATATGCGTTCCCCCAGCCTGCCTCCCCCAGTGGCTAGAAATGGTGATAGGTGTAAACCGAGCCCTGGGTATCCTGCTCTGACTTTGAGAAAATGAAAGCTCAGATGGGCCGATCTGGAATCTTCCCTTTATGACATCATAAGGGGAAAGGTTACCTCCCCTTTCTCTGCTTTGCCTGCCCAGAGAATTTGGCCGGCCCATGAGAAAGAGAGAGACATCATGGCTTTCAAACGAGCAAAGTGGCAGTTGGTCAAGGCCACACCCCCACTTGCCCCCCCCCCTCTCCTCCTCAATAGCATTTAAAGCTACAGACACAGAAATGGCACATCCTAAGGAAAGCTCATTGTGGGACTGGCTCTAGTGGCTGTAATTCTGCACCAAGGCTGAATTTCAGGAAAGAGACTTCAGATACAGTATTAGGGGACCACTAAGGCCTATATAAAAGAGACTTCAGATACAGTATTAGGGGACCACTAAGGTCTATATAAAAGAGACTTCAGATACAGTATTAGAGGACCACTAAGGTCTATATAAAAGAGACTTCAGATACAGTATTAGAGGACCACTAAGGTCTATATAAAAGAGACTTCAGATACAGTATTAGAGGACCACTAAGGCCTATATAAAAGAGACTTCAGATACAGTATTAGGAGACCACTAAGGCCTATATAAAAGAGACTTCAGATACAGTATTAGGGGACCACTAAGGTCTATATAAAAGAGACTTCAGATACAGTATTAGGGGACCACTAAGGCCTATATAAAAGAGACTTCAGATACAGTATTAGGGGACCACTAAGGTCTATATAAAAGAGACTTCAGATACAGTATTAGAGGACCACTAAGGTCTATATAAAAGAGACATCAGATACAGTATTAGGGGACCACTAAGGTCTATATAAAAGAGACTTCAGATACAGTATTAGAGGACCACTAAGGCCTATATAAAAGAGACTTCAGATACAGTATTAGGGGACCACTAAGGTCTATATAAAAGAGACTTCAGATACAGTATTAGGGGACCACTAAGGTCTATATAAAAGAGACTTCAGATACAGTATTAGGGGACCACTAAGGTCTATATAAAAGAGACTTCAGATACAGTATTAGAGGACCACTAAGGCCTACATAAAAGCATCCAAAGAGCACCATGTCATGGGACCTTTAAAAAGTGTTAAAGTTGGATACGGTTAATAAAAAGGCGAACTTTAATTGCAGGTCAGTGACAGGATGTAACCAACAGTCTCCTGCTTTAAAATCTAACTAACTACACGCCCATCCACCACCTATTCCTCCACACGCTGACTTCAGGGAGCCCTGCTACATGAACAGCACACTACTTCCTGCTTTGGCACTGAATCTAAATCAGTGAGAGGCAGACTCATCTAATATGGAGGGAATTCTAAAGGATACTGAGCTGGATTTAAAGGATGAGGTTGGTAATGTTATATCCTTTTCTTAGTGTCAACAAATCCCATAAAGAAGCCCAAACCAACAATGGATATGTCCTGGGGATTGGTTGAAGTAAAACATAAACACACAGCAGTCTTATCCTTTAGGGTTGTTTTGGTGTGCTGCTTGATTGGGGTTTATCAGGTCAAATACAAGTTATATTGTGTGTGGTGGTCCTATAGATTTATACAGTATGTCACATAAACATACACCATCATTGTTCTGATCTTCACTTCATGTCATAATATCATCATTCATTAATATTGTAATGGTTTGAAGTCTACACTCTGTGTTGTTACGTAAACTTTGGGAGCATCTCTAACAGAGTCGGAGCCAGACGTAAAGATTGAGGGCTCAGCCCAAACCTAGGGGGGTCGGGGGGGCGTGCTCCATTCAACAACTATATGAACTATTTGCTCAAGCCATTTGAGATAATAGAATGCCTAATAATGTGTACATCATTTGGGGAAAACATGATAGTTGCCAAGGAAAAGAATTATCCTGTAGAGCTGACATCCTGTTTGATATCTAACTGTTCTCCAACTGTCTTCATCATCATCAAACCAGAACACAACAAATTGTCTGATGTTTCTGTTTTTAAGTTGCATGACGTAGATAGGGTGAGAATTCGGCGTAAACAGCATTACTAATTTTGATACCTTTATTTATAGTAGAGTTCACAGAATGAATATCGATATTTCCCCAGTAACAGAACTTTTGCTCCATTGATTTGCCGGTCCAGTCAGAGAGACTGAGTGGAAATGACACAAAGTTGGGGGCTGGAGATAAAGCTGAAGCATGGTAATGAAGTGATGTCATTACTAAAACTCTGATTGGGGACTTTGGAGGTGAAAGCACTGAATCTGTCTTGTCAGTTTATGGTCTAATTTCTGTAAAATGATGAGCTATAAATAAAGCAAATAAAAAGCTGGAGTTATTTGGCTGTATAAGACAGATTTAGGTCGGTCAGAGGAGCACAACTGAATACCAGTTAGCCTCTTTATGACTCTTTCTGAGACTTTATTGATCCTGATGGTGAAATCAGTGCGTTGCAGCAGCAAATCTAATGGGATGCAACATGACATAATATAAACTTCCCATAGTAAAAAACAACATAATACTATAAAGTGCCCATAGTAATAATAACATAATACTATATAGTGCCCATAGTAATAATGTATATAATAATAATATATAATGGTCCTGCTCTCTGGAACAAGATGCCTGATGACCTGAGGTCCATCACAACTGTGTCCACATTCAAACGCAAACTCAAAACCTGTGTGTGTGTGTGTGTGTGTGTGTGTGTGTGTGTGTGTGTGTGTGTGTGTGTGTGTGCGTGCGCGCGCGCGTGCGAGAATTTGTATGGCCACACAACTTGTTTTTGTTGATTGTCTTGTTGTGTTTTAGCGTATAATATTGTATTCTTATGTCTATTCATGCTTTGTTTTAAACGTGTATGCTGTTTTTTTTTTAATGTAAATCACTTGGGGTTTAGTAATGAAAGGTGCTATAGAAATTGCCATCGACATTGACAACAATAACGCACATTGGAGTTTCCGCAGCATCGCTGTCAAAACAGTGACTTTTAGATGACGCGGTACACATACAGTCGTGCACGTGCGCGTGTGCGCGCGACGGATAAGAGAGGTGAAGCATCGCAGGAGGTGTGAGGCTCACTATGCCAGGCTGCCCGCCGCTGTGCGTCTGCGCCTCAGACCCGGCGAACCTCCGCCTCTCATGGTTCTTCTCCCGGTCTCAGTCAGCGGACCATGCGGCTCTTCACCGTCTCTACTCTGCTCCTGGTTTTCTCCAGCTCAGGTATGGACACACAGCGTCTTTTTAGGCACACTTTTTGACACCAAAACTCCCACACCCATTTATTATTATTATTATTATTATTATTATTATTTTTTTTTTTTTTTTTGGAGAAGGAGCGCGCGCAGCTTGGAGAGGTCCGCGCTGATCCGAGGTTGTCTTTTCTTTAAAGTTGAGCATGTTTCAGATTTTTATCATTTTATATTATTCTACGTCATTATGATGAAGGAAAACCTTGACTAGGTAAAAGTATCGGTTGCCACACATTCACCATTGACACCAATGAAAGATTGTAGTCTCAAAGCTCGCCGTGGCACGCGCTCATGTGCGTCTGGGACGATCCAGGTGAAGTTTAATGTAACTGCTGACCAACGATGTAGAAAGCAGTCTGACTGCACTTTAAACAGTGAAATGTCTCCCTGAATGTCACCTCTTCTTCTCCTGTAATGTTCCGCAGTAATCAGAGAAAGGAGCAGCGCGTTTCTCTCTCTCCGTCAAGTCTGCTGATGGCTTGATTTAGTCTCGGCCAGTGCTGCTAATGTTCAAATACTCCATTAAGTGGTGGTGTAAAAATTATAATAGCCTATTTCATTCTGGAATGTGTTGGAGTGGATGTATAAAGTAAGATGGTAAATATTGTCAGTGGAATGCAACTAAGTACATCTAGGCCTTCATGAGTTGCTTATTCTTTAACTTCCACTTCTAAGTCTATAAAGTGGAACTATACATTGGGTGTATATCCTTGCTGGTTAAATGGGTTAGTGTGCATTAGAAGGCAAAGTTTCGCTGATGATGACCAAATGTAAAATCTAAAGTTTGATTATTTTTTGCATAAATTCACATCCTATTGTCCTTCTCAATGCCAGCAGCATGTTTAAATCTGCAACAACATTATACAGCAGTCGTTCTCACTTGTATGAGCCTTGATATGGCCGTTGAAGTCCCTCTTATTAAAGGTGGACTATTATCAGATATGAAATATGTGAAAGCTGCTTGGACCTGGTCCTTAGGAACACAAATAATGACTGCTCTGTATATACTGTGCATGCTGTAATTTAGCAATGCTACATTTAAAACCCAAATATTTTAAATGCTGTAGTCAGAACAAAACGATGGGTCAGTGTATTGGTTCGTAAGGTGAATTCCTATTGGTACATGGAAAACAGTTTACTATTCAGAATAAATTAGTGTTTTGAAGGACACTGAATGAAGTAAGTTCACTATAAATAAAATCAAATATCAACTATCAGAGCGAGACGTGCTGAAATGTTGCAACAACACGCTGCTAAAATAAATGTAGCGCCAGTAACTCAAATGCAGCTAAATAATTGAGCATGTCTGTTACATCAATTTGAGATGGTCGGGTCTGCAAGAAACCCAAAGTCAGAATATTTCCCCAAACTGGAAGTGAACTTCACTTAGAGATGAAACTCAATAATTCTTTATTCATGATACAAGAGGAAATAAATGGAGTGTGTAAATGAAAAAAAAAAAAACGAGCAATGTGATGGTGGAGGCCATATAACCTGCCCAAAGTGATATCATGAAAAGAGAAAGATTTAATTAATAATTTACATCAGGGCCCCCCTAAACCAGTAGTTCTCAAACTTTTAGATTAGATTAGAACAGGACTGTGTATTTCACATTTTATTTGTCAAATACAAATACAAATTTTGAATCAAAAGCCACAAAGGTTGGATTATATGTTGATCACTGACTGCAATTTCCTGTTGCTAATACAGTAAAGATTTTACTTCTGCAGTTCTGTCATTTTACTACTGTACATTCTATGAAGTATAGATGACTCATTCACTTTTACATAGTTTGTTGCCGAAAATGCAAACATTTGTCCCTCAAGCCAAAAATATAGGGTGGTTTACGGCAAAGTAAAAGGAAACTGAATTACAAAAAGCAATGGATTTCACATTGTCTATTGTATGCAATTAGAACTGAAACATGAAAAGTAATGCAGTTTTTGTAATGTCATCAACTGTTAGTATTTAGAAAGTCGTGCTATGATTGACTATCTGTTCCTCTTGGGTGGGGGGAACGTGTAAGTGTGTTGACCGAATGATTTGATTTTGAGTCAGGTTTGTCGTGTTTTGATAGAGTCAGTGTATGAAGAGAACGTTTTTTTTTTTTTTTGCATTTTGAAATGTAGAGTTGGTATTTAAAAATGTGGTTTTGAGCAGAAAATGCACAATTTGGCTAATTGTGTGAGGTAGGTGGGTTGCTGTGTTAAGAGTTTTAAAAAAGTATCCGAAGTACAGGTAAACACTTGTTAGCAATTGAAAAATAACTGTAAGAAACACTGCCCTAAACTGACACAAATCAGACCACGAGCCCCCACCATTTCATAAGATTTCGTCCCATGCTCCCCCATCTGAAAGGATGTTTGCTTTTAGATGTTTAATTACAGAAAGGGGATGAAACCCATGCCCAAAATAGACATACATTCTGTCATTGTGTTACTTATGGATGAAATTATATTGAAAAAATAATTCCCCTTTTTGCTGGGGACAACCCTGGAACCCCCTCAAGGACCCCTAGGGCCACTTTGGGAACTACTGGATAAGTTGACAGTGTGTGTGTGTGTGTGTGTGTGTGTGTGTGTGTGTGTGTGTGTGTGTGTGTGTGTGTGTGTGTGTGTGTGTGTGTGTGTCTGTGTGTCTGTGTGTGTCTGTGTGTGTCTGTGTGTGTGTTTTGCAGGGCTGGCTCTGCAGATCCAGTGCTACCAGTGTGAGGAGATGACACACGACTGCTCCACGCCAGAGTTCATCGTTAACTGCACGGTGAACGTGCAGGACATGTGCCAGAAGGAGGTTCTGGTCAAGGATGATGGTAAGCCACATCTCTTGTTCAAAGCTTGTTTCCTCCTCTCTGCTGTCATAAATGTGTTTCCATCTCTGCTGATTCTTGTGTCTGGATATCTCAGAGCAGAACAGACTCCAGTAGAATCTGGATGGATTGGCTTCAATCCAAGAAAAGCGGATTAGATTTGGGTGGTGATATGGATCGGGGATTTCAACCATAATCTGAAGAGTAGTGTTAGTTTATTTTTTGGCATTAATTAACATACCTTAAAAGTGAAGCGATAGGAGTGATGTGTGTATGTGTGTGTGTGTGTGTGTGTGTGTGTGTGTGTGTGTGTGTGTGTGTGTGTGTGTGTGTGTGTGTGTGTGTGTGTGTGTGTGTGTGTGTGTATGTGTGTGTGTGGATAGCTATTGAGTATTGCTCTTTCCAAATGCCACCTAGGTGTTCCTGAGCAGGATTAGTTTGTGTGTTGTGCAGCCACAGCCTCTGGGTGCACTGTGCTTTGTAGTGCTCAGACAAGTCTATTTATTCTGAATCAATGGAAATTAGGGCTGCAACTAGCAATTGTTTTCATATTCAATTAATCTGTCGGTTATTTTCTCGATTATTGGATTAGTTGTTTGGTCTCTAAAATGTCAGAAAATGGTGAAAAATGTGGATCAGTGTTTCCCAAAAAGCCCAAGACGACGTCCTCAGATGTCTCGTTTTGGCCACAACACAAAGATATTCAGTTTACTGTCACAGAGGAGAGAAGAAACTAGAACAATATTCACTTTTTTTAAAACAATGTTTTAATACATTTTTCATTGCAAATACAATTTTCAACAACAAGTTTGCTGTTTTTTTTTTGCTGTGATGTGTCAGAAGTTTTCTTCCAATCGTTTTCTGAAATGTCCTCTTTTAAGTCCGCACTCCATGGCTCCAGCCTAATTATCAATGTTTCTTGATGCAAGCCAGTTATATATTGATGAAATCATCCCCCTCTCATTGCAATTGTTTGTTATAATTTCTTCTTAGGATGAGAGTGTAGGAATCCCGACTGATTGGTTTTGCATAGAAGAAATAAAGTTCCTCACTTGGAGATATTAAAAAAAAAATGTTTACTTGATGTGAATGTCAGACATAAGAGAGATTAAAATATTCACATTTTTAAGAAGCTGGAATTGTTTAAATTTTTTTCATGACAACTTATCGATTAATCAATTGTTCTTTGCAGCTCTAATGGAAATATTGTCATATTGTGTTTCTCAAAAAAATATGTTTTGGAAGGAAACTGTTTTTTATTGCCAGCATGTTTGAAGTATCCTTCAACACAAAAACAGCACAAAAAAGGAAGGAAAAGCTTTCAGAAGCCAGCAGGCTCTCTGCTGTGAGCAGAAATCAAACTGATCTCAGGTCAGCAGGGACAGGCCCTTCAGTGCTCTAGAAGTATCATTATAGGATGAAAGTCTTAGCTGCAGGTCAGTATTTGAATTACAAGTCATGGATACAAACTATTCCATTTCCATCTGAGGAGAAAATCTATCAGCTCATGCTGTGCATGCGATGGCAGCTGCTGTATGTCCTTGTCCCTGTGTGTGTTCAGGCCTTTCCAGAAACCTCAAATTCTGCTAATCTTATAGTAGAGTCCAGCTTTAAAAGCATTATGCAGATATATGGGCATCAGTGTATATGTCGGCCAATAAGCAACTAAAGAAATTGCGACACAGTAATGTCCAAAATGGGTTTGATGTAATTTAGAAACAGTGTCGCCATTACCAGGACTGCAGCTGCCACTGAGGACATGAGGTCGTGATGTTTCTTTTTTTTTTAAAGATTATTTTTTGGGCATTTTAGGCCTTTATTTTGATAGGACAGTTAAAGACATGAAAGGGGAGAGAGGGGGAATGACATGCAGCAACAGGCCACAGGTTGGAGTTGAACCCAGGCCCACTGCGTCGAGGAGTAAACCTCTACATAGGACCAACTGCTCTACCAACTGAGCTATCCAGGTGCCCAAGTCATGTCCTTTTTCTAAGTGAATTCTGGGATTTAAGTAACTGTACACTTGTGTTCACACAGACCGCGTAATTCGTTTTGCGTCGTGTTACTCGCGCAAGTTTTATCGCTCAAGTTAAAATATTTAAACTCACACGGATTCGAGAACGGCGCGAATTTTGCGCCTTCGCGTCGCGCCATTCGCATTGTTCATTTCGGCCAACGCAAATTCACGTCTATTCCCGTCCTTGCATTGACTTTGCATCTCATTACGCCGTGCAATTCGTACAAAGCGGGGGTGGTGTGAACACACTGCGGTTATTTTACAGGCTGGTCCCTGCAAGGTTTAACCACAAAATACTTAAAGCTGCACCAATCATGTTTTTCTGCACATATATCCCATGACTTTGTGTAAGGGGTGAAAGGGGTCACTTGTAGTGACAGTATGAGAAAGTGTTTTTTGAACATCAAACCATGTCAACATGTTCTAGTAGAAACCCAAAATGCAAGAATGAACCTGAAAATTTGCTTAATATGGGACCTTTAAAAGTCATAAATATGGATTTCATTATTGGCCTCAAAAATCCAGTATCAGTCAATACAGTCTTTACAATACAAGCGTAACCCACTGATCAGATAGTAGAATACTTCCATCTATTAGCTTTGGCTTGTTCGTCAGTGTCTTTTACCTTCATTAGCAAAGGACAATGTTAAACACATGAAGCTATGAACATCTGTCCAGTCTGGCTGTGGGAAGTTAATTATCCCCCCGTTGTGTTGGTTTGGTTCATGTTGTGCTTCAGTGCAACTGTCTGTGATATGTGGTGGGTTATGGAGTGCAGAGGGGTAGTTTTGAATGCTTTATAAGGCCATAACTCCAATCCTCTTGGTCAAACACTCAGTACACATATTTTACAGTAATTACTTCATTTTCAGAACCATTCAAATCGTTCAGTATTCAGGAAAATGACACTGAATATGTGTATGGACCTACAGCCACATACTCCAGATGTGGTCATACCTGAAAAGATATTTCAAAATCAGCCAATGGAAGAGATTGTCAGAGTTCCACTCAATTCTGCAGCACTTGTCTTTTACATTCATTCATTCATTCACAGTATGTTTGTTTTTTGCACATTAGTCAACTTACTCAGTAATAAATATTTAATATAAATATTTCCAAAATATAGATCTACTTCATTTTCACACCCAGCAAAAATTGGGGGTCATTTTTCCTTCTCTGTCCACAGGTGCTGATGACCAAAAGCAATAAGCTCCTGTCTTTGGAAATGTGGTTCCCAATCCAAAGGGCAGGCACACTGCATTACAGAGTCGACAGTTCTTTTAAAAGGAAAATTTCTGCATGAATGCTCATGTTCGTCCCTGCCTTTATCTCCCAGTGTTATCATTATTGCTATGCTGCATGAAGAGGAGGGCTTAGAAATGCAACTGAACAAACCTTAACGCTATTTGAAATGCAATAGATACATTCACAATTGCACTGCCACCTCTGTGCAATGTGCTTAAGTATAAGAATATAAATCAGTGAGGCTATTTGAGTCTTCCTAAGGGTACTTGTCCTGTGATTGGGCTATTTTCTGTCAAAGATTAGACTGCCTGTATCTGGAAGGCATTATACAAATCAACTGCCCTTACAACCGAGCTCTCCAGCTAAGAAAGAGGCCGGCTGGCAGAACTTCATGGTGAAAATCCTCTGTCAAACCACCATGAAGAGAGAGACGCACAAACAACCTGCAATCTGATGATGGCTATTTTTCAGCTGGGCAGTTACTGCTGCTGTTACCTTGCTGAGGACTGTTCCTCTCACTGTAGAGGACAGATGATTGCCACGCGCCAGCAGGCCACATTTCATTTAAATGCCCTTTTTTAAAGGGGGAGTAAGATGTACTGTGATGAGGGGATATAAAATTGGCCACCCTTTATTTTCTCAGAGGCACTTTGGTGACTAAATTAATGTCATAACACACACAAACACACACCGAAAAGCATGGGATTAGAGTTAGAATTGATCAATTATTTGTGCAACAAAGTTACTATATTTTAAAGTTGCATTAATCAATATTTCAATGTCAACAATAGATCAAATGACAGTATGTAATGTAAAAAGGGTCACTTGTTTTGACGAGCCCACAGATAATTATTACCCTATAACAGTGCAGTTCCTCTCAGCACCACAGAGAGTTAGAATATATTTTACTCCAATGTTTTGGTTTTTAGGCCCAAAAATTCCCTTTTTCAGCTTTGCAGCTCTCCCCAACCTCATTTCCAGCCTCAGCAGGCAGCTGTTTTTAGTGGAAAAAGCTATAATAAACCCACTGTACACTACCTGCTGAGCACCAAACAGCAGACAGACAAAGTTAACGACTAGCTGGGAACCAGATGAATCAGCGAGCTTATGTTTTATTTGCTTTGGTACAGTATGCCTAGTCTCTCTCCTTTTCAAGTTTCCAGGCGACCAGGCCCTGGCCAGGCCAATCACAACAGTTTATTTAATATGGGGAAGGTTTCAAACAATGATGACAATTTGCAATGCCTTCGTGCTTTATGCAAAATACTTGATGATGTCATTTTTGGCTCGTGCACCCTCACGCCCGAGACACTACGGCGAGCATAAAGCTAGCTTGGTAAAGAGAAGCGCCGATGAGGCATTTTCGAAAACAACCAAGTTGGCTGCAGCTGATGTGGAACTTTATGTTGAAGTAGAGAAGTACTATTTTCAAATGTAAATGGCCAAAAGGCAACACTCGTTCAAAGACAGATTGGTTCTATACCATCACAGCTCATCTCTGCACACTGTAGTCTGTTTACATTTGTCTGTCACTCAGCGCTGCGTTGCACGTGCCGTTGATTACACCACTTGGAAATCGAACAGCTGAACTAAGAGGTTCCAGTCTTGCATTTACGATTTGGTCTGTCATGTCAACATTTAGCAGCAAAATATGTTTTCTCAGGGGGTGGAGACCATAACAGAGATAAAAGAAGAGTGAATATTGGGTTTAAATTTGTCAGGTGGCCAGAAGTATGACTTCTAATGAATGCTAATGTTGCTAATTTTGCTAATGTTGTCATGTTGAAGTCTTGTTCTTCTTAACTAGCTAGTCGCTAACTTTGTCTGCTGTTTGGTGCTGGGCAGGTAGTGCACAGTTGGTTCATCAGCGCATTCTTGCTAAAAATAGGAAAACAACATTGTTAGAAGAGGAGTTTGTGGGCCAAAAAACAATGAACCAAAAGATGCCTTAAAGCTACATAGAACTGAGGTGGACTGCAGAGTTATTAATGTTTTTAAGAGCGCAGTGGTGCTGTTGCCGACTTTGGTCTGAAAGGCCCATTGGGGGTTAATTCTCTGTAGGTTTGACAGTGGGAGCAACACCTTTAAAGGTGCTGTAGGTAGGATTGGGAAGATCCAGGACTTAGCCAAAAAATTTGAACATCGACAACTTCTCAGTCCCTCCCCCCTTTCTGCTAAAGCCCAAAACGGTCTCCTAAGCCCCTCCCCCCACAAGGGAGAATGAATGTGAGTGCATGAGCAGTGATTGACAGGCAGTTAGACACCCCCCCTGGCCCTGATTGGTGCATCTGAACAGGGAGCGGTGGATTTTTGCAAATCTCACTACAGACTGTAGGTGGAGCCAGAGGAGCCAGATTGTTTTTTTAATGACGTGCTTCATGTAGTTCTACTGGAACATAGGGTCAGTTTCAGCAAATATGACAGAAAGTTAATTTTATAAGGCTTACCTACTGCACCTTTAACATTAGGCTACAGCGCCACTTGATTGATTGTCCATATGAAAAATATGGATAAGTGTAGCTTAAAGCAAATATAGAAGTTTCTTTAGATCTGTAATATCTGTTTAGCACCAATTACATCAACATGATGAGGTAGAGCTAGCTCTGATGTTGCTGTGACAGCAGCAACATCCTAACAAGCACTACCTCAGAAGATAAAAGAAAGCAAATGAAATCGCAGTTAGTTAGGTTGACAAATAACTCGAGAGTAGAACTCTACCTCCTTGAGCATCAAGACTAATGCTAACTGATATCTTCATGATAATGGACAGTACCAACTGCTGGCTCCCAAAAACTGCCTTAAATGTTTAATGTCATACAGATGAATATTTCCCAATTGCTGTGTGTCACTGCAGTGTGCCTTAGTCCCCGCCATGGTTTGTCTTCTCAGTGAAAATGTACACAGGGCACGGCAAATAAGCGTAATGATTCCCAGCGGATTTCTCTGAAAGTCAAACAATAGTGGTTGATGCGTCAGAGCAGCATGTTTTGCAGGTGATGCTGATGAAAGTTGATCAATAGCATCTAATTATATAATTTTTTTGTTCTTCTCTTAAGATAGTTAACTACAGAAGGTGAAGTGATTTCACCACCTGAAACGTCTGCATCTCATCTCTAAATAGGTTGTTGGGGCATCTGGGCTGTCTGAAATCAAGAAGGAAAACCAAATTGTTTGATGGCTTTCATGAGAATATCAAGTATTTAGATGATCAGGACATCTAAGATGAAGTCAGGCGTCAGTCGTTCCAGCCCTGTCAATCATGTGATTCTGGAAATCCGGCTGGGTTGGCGTCGTCAAGTGTGCTCATAGCCTCAGGCAGCATGAGACAGTATCACTCCTCAGAATGTCCCAGAATCCATCTTTCAGACGTTTAAAGATGGTAACAGCAGGCTGATGCACAGTGACAAGATGATCAAATAACAACCGGTGACTTTGTCCCAGCTAGTGCGATACCGACTGAGTGGGTCACACTGCTAAATGTTAAACAGCCGAAGAAACAACTGAGTAGAAAGCAGGATGGAGACAAGCGGCGACTGTACTTGTCTCCTCCTGATTTCATGCCTTATCTAAATTAGCTTTTGCAATTCGCAAAACTTAATTTATTTTATCGGGAAAAAGGAAATGAAAATGTGGTTAGTCACAGTAGTTTACATTCATTTGGTTAAATAGAGGGACTGGGCATGGCTGCGGAAGTTTGTCTGATTGTGTGATTTGGAGGGCTTTAAAAATATAAATGAGTGTTTCAGGAGTGTTGGCTATGTATGCTCACGGTTTTTTCAAACATCATAGGTTTCTTTACTAAAGTGTGCAATTAATTCAGAGCTGAAAAGCTTTCCTTCATGAAGTTTTTTTGTCTGTTGCACCTAAAACCACACTCAGCAGTGATGTCACAGTATCCTGACCATCACATTGCTGCAGTGACGTGAGGACTTCGACCACTTGAGGTCAGACAAAGTTTAGATCGAAACTCAATTTCTGAAAATGACAGCATTTTTAGCCATGCCAGCAGCATTGTTCTAGGGATGGCAATGTCTGTCTGCAGGTCTGTTGGTCTGTCGGTCCACCACTTTGGTCCAGACCAACTATTTGGGATTGCCATGAAATGTTGATTGTTGTTGGATGTTCTTGTTTTGTAGAGGATGAATTTTACTGACTCTGGGGATCTCCTGTCTTCTTTAGCGCCACCATGAGGTTGACATTTGTGGTTTTAAGTGAAATATCTCAACTGTTGGATGGATTGCCATGAAATGTGGTACACACATTCATGTTCCTCTCAGAATGAATTGTAATGACTTTTGTAATCCCTTACATTTTCCTCTAGTGTCATCATCAGGCCAACATTTTATATGTTCAATACTTTGGTTCATGACCAAATACCAATAAAACTAATGACACTTCCATCAGCCTCAGCTGTAGCCTACTTTTAAAGCTAATTATTTTATGTTAGCATGCTAACACGCTACACTACAATGGTGAAAATGGTAAATATTATACCTGCTAAACATCAGCATGTTAGCACTGTCATTGTGATCATTTTAGCATGCTGATGTTAGCATCTAGCTCAAAGCACAGTGTAGTATAAGCACCCAGTGGAGTTACAGACATGTCTTTTGAATAAAGGTTACCTTGCACGGCAGCTGGATTCTTGCAATATCATGAGATCTCGCTAGAATCGCGGGATCACAAGATCACACAAACATACATCTTGTCAGACTTCAAGTAGTCTGGCTCACGAATGTACATTGCTGTGATAAAGTCTCTCACGCGCTGGATGTCCCTCCACTCTCGCTATCTCCCCTATCGGGGCTTAGAGCCACCCAGGACGGTTGTGATTGGTTTAAAGCTTTAGTACCGTAACTTTTTTATATTAATGAACATCCGTTACATTCAAGCCATTGCCAATTGAGTCAATACAAAGCTAATTAAGACTTCCAGCTCCACAAAACTCTCTCTGTATTTCTCAGTATGGCTGTGTTCGGAAAATGGTGTCATCCGGCGAGTGTGTGCAGAAGCTTGAGTGAAGATAATTACCTCTTCTGAAGAGTCCATCATATTTTTTTGATCCTCCGTGTCCTCCTTGGCTACTAGCAACTGTGTGGAAGAGAGGGGAGGGGGGTGCGCGATCACGGAAGGCTTTTATCATGTGGATGCGCCGACAGTTTTGTTGTCATTACTTAGAACAGACAGAAACTACACACAATAGCTTTAAACAGAGTGTTTAATCACCTATCCCAGGTGGAACCACCCTGGTCCATACCAATCAGTGTCCTGTGAGGAGCTACTGGCAGCTACCGCGGGGTTAAGGTGTGTGTGACAACACGGAGAGGCGACTGTGAAACTTGGGTTAACTTTACAAAGAGTTTTGTCACCATTGCCCAATATCAAACTGTCTTGACAGTGCTGACCTTTGAGAGAACAAAGAGCCAGATGTATTTTAATGCCGTACATGATTCAATGCCTTTTAGGTTTTCCTCTGTTTCCCCTGATTGGGTTGGTGTAACATAATTGTGCTGCAGTTTTGGCTAGAACTGTCTTGAAAAAGAGCTTTAGCTCTTTTAGAAGAGAACATCTTGGTTAGATAAAGGTAATACAAGAAATTACAAGTAAAGGCATTCACAAGCGCTCAGGACTTCTATTTCTTGATGTAAATCAGGCTTTTATCACCAAAAATACCTGCTATCAATTTTATTATCCCAACTGACCATTTATCTGGATGACATCTTTATGTTGGCTCATATAACAACTGCCATCTGATTTCACTACTTAGACAAGTTTGATTTAGATGGATAATAAAGCCCACCGAGCAGACTGATAGACAGTCTAACATACTTTAGGTGATGCACCACTCCATCCAAGAAACAGATTTTGTCTTTGAGTCAAGGGCAACACAGTCAGTGTTTAAAACAATGCTTTCTTTAATAGCAACATACAAAAAAACTGTTGAAAATTTGAAGTTTTCTACTGCCATTTATGGCATTAACTTATATAACTATTAGGAACCAAAAGCCTGTCTTGACACTATTCTGTGCCTTCTCTCAAAACCACAGACATACAACCAGGGTCAGAGATTGTTTGGTTTATTTGGTTAAAATCTCATTTAGAAGAACAATCAAAGGTTCCCCAGACTCTCGGACATATTTGACTGCTCACTCTTCCCTGTGCAGCCGACCATGCTGATTCTCATTAGACTAAAGTTCTCTCAGCACTCCAAAGTTGATAAGAAATCTCACCCTTCTCCCCATAAATTAACTTAACAGCATAATTTAGAATGAAGTGCTGAATCTTCAAATTCCCATGCGCACATTAAATGAAATCCCCCCTAAGCGCTTCAAATGTTATAAAGTGAGTGTTTTCCTGTTGTGCTGACTGAGATTCATTTTGGTGATATTATCTCAACAAATGCAGCAAGTCAATGCATTTATTGTCCATGCTCATAATTAATACATATGGAATATAATCACCATATACCAGAGTGATGTTTGTGTGTATTTGTCCTGAATTTCAGGACAAATACACACTTATCCTGGCAATGCTACCGCAGCAATGCATAATGTCAGTAGCCTGACAAGCCAGACCCACATCAAGATGTTGGGTCTGGGAACTCACCGTTGGCAGGGCTCAATCCGAGGGGCGGGATAAATGGTTGTCTTTCAAATTCCCTCTGCACTCATAGCCAACCAGAGCAACGCAAGTTGATAGATTAAACTTTTGCTGTATCCGGTCGGCAAAACTCCGAACACATTTTCCTTTTTTAAGAATGACTTCAGTGCTTAACTCCAAGTCTTCCAGAGTCGCGGCCAAAGCCGATTCCAAAGGCCGCTGTTCACCAGCAGCAGCAGCCATCTTCTTTGTTTTCAAGTAGCAGGGAATCCACGCGGAACCGTCGCAACTCAGCTGTCCTTATGTTAAGCCCGCCCACGAACTCTATACACAATGTGATTGGCCTGACCAGAATGTGGTTTTTCCAGCTCGCAAACCAACGGAGAGTTGCTAGACTGACCCTGGCTGCAAATTACATTTGCTGTCACTAGGGTGCGTCTAGATTTCTAGGCTATAATGTCAGGGTCACCAAAATCAAATATTAGACCATTAACAACATCATGAATAATTAGGATGTTAGACTAATAGATTATAGATAGTAATATACTTTGTCTCTTCAACTTTTCCATTAATAAGGATGTTAGAAAAACCTGCAACAACCGAAATAAATATGTTGTGCTGTTGTATCAGAGCACAGAAGGAGCTCCACTGGAGTTTTGCCATAAAGTGGTTCAATAACAGCACCTCCTTCTCACAGTTTTAGCATTGTGTTCAAAGTGCTGCACTGTCTTGACACATTTATCTGCCTGGGCAGCTGCACTCTATTTGTGGATGTGCTGTAAAAAGTAATATTTCACTCTGGTGGTACATTGTTATCTGCAGTGGACACCGTTTGGAGGAGTTCTTGAGTAGAAAGTAGTTACTGAAAATTATATTGTTACATATACCTAGGGAAGCAGCCAATGATAATATTCAACGTTTTCCTCATGTAACGGTTTGTATGATATCTTACAAGAAGTTATACAAAATTGTTCGTGCTTAATCCTAGGAATCTCCAGCAACACAAGTGATCAGTGCCCCTGCATCAGCCCCTGCAGCACAGAACCTGTTTAGGCAACAAAACTACTTGGTTAGATTTAGGAAAAGATTATGGTTTGGGTTAAAGTAGTTAAGTATTAATAGTATTTGTTTTCGAGCTTACGCATGTGGTGTTAGTTAAGTATGTTAACAAACACAGGGAAAGACATTACCAAGTTTTCTTTTTAAGTTTGAATTACATTTTCAATGAAAAAAAAAAGATTTTCCTTATTCAGAGCAAAAAGTATTTTTTTTATTATGTATTTACAACAATATCAGTATATGAAAGCTGTTAAAAGCACCTGCACAGCCATGGAACTCAATCACAGGCGATTCAATTGTTTCTGTGGAAAGCAGGACACAGAACGGGACTACCAACGTATTTTTAATCTTGTGAATATGGTGGGCCAGCTTGCGATTGAAATGGTGAAAAAAACCTAACTATAGAAATGTAATTTATACCTGTGTCACTACGTACCACTATACTGTAGCCAGATAGTGAGAAAAAACAAGTCAGTAAATATTAGCCGGCGACAATTTACCAGGGAGAAGAAAAGTCATCTCCGGTCAGTGCATAACGGCTGCGCATGATTTGAGACAACACTACCCTGTCAAAATGTACGCACTACACAAGTGAGTACATGTGCACACATTCGACACATTAAGTGGAACCTAAATGAGGAACCGAAATTTGCGTTCTAATCCGGTCCAATTCCTACCGGTTGCGTAGGATACCCAACCCTACGTGTGATCCTTTAAGAGCTAGCGCCACCGCTAAAATTTGAGATATAAAGTAAGTAAGTAGGTTTATTTATATAGCACTTATCACAGACAGTTACACTTAGTCACAAAGTGCTTCACATGCAAAATAAATACAAATCAATAATCATTAAAAGCACAATAAATCACAATAAATCTTAGTAAAACACAAAAGCATAAATACAAAGTAATACAGTCAATGTGGCTAAATGAACGCCTAACTGAAAAGACGTGTCTTTAGCTGCTTTTTAAAGATTTCAACAGCTGCAGCCACTCTTAAAACATGTGGTAAAGCATTCCACAGTCTAGGAGCGATTGTTTTAAAAGCTCTGTCACTTTTGGTTTTCAGCTTAGAATGAGGAACAGCCAGTAAGCCCTGATCTGAGGACCTCAAAGATCTGCTGACAACATAAGAGTGCAGCACATCACTAATGATAAAGCCGGTGCCTGGACCATTTATGGCTCTGTATGGGATCACAAGAATCTTGAACTGGAGCCTGAATTTAACCGGTAGCCGGTGCAAAAAGAAGCCAGGACAGGAGTAATATGAACATGACCTCCCTGACCTTGTCAGCAGCAGTATTCTGGACCAATTGTAAACGATCTACAGATGATTTAGTGAGGCAAGTAAAAAGCGAAATTACAGTAATCCAAATGCAAAGAAACAAAGGCATGTATAATTATTTCTAACTCACACACTGAGTTTTGCAATGTTTCAATGTTAAACACAGTGGGAGTCAGGTGTTATTCTCCAGGCTTTGTGAGAAGAAGGGCCATTTCCTTCCAGAGCTTTGCAACATTTCACACTGTTTCCATCGGATTACTCAACACCTTCTGGGACCTCCACTGATATTTGCAGTATGTAAAACATGGTAAGATGCACAATTTAAATGAGCATGCAGTACCTCTGGTGTTACCATGCCTGTTATCTGTTGTACTCGGGTGGAGAAAGGAATGATGCATTACAAAGGGTTATTGGAAGTTCATGTGCTAGTATCTGAATTTCTTTGAAATAAAATGTCTGCCAAATGTTACCGTCTGCCTCCACTAATCAACATCTTGTTCCAACAAGCTTTTCAAGTAAATCAATGCTTTATAGTGCAGAATGAATGAATGAATACATTATATATATATAATATTCTGCCAACTGGAATGGTCACAGCTGAGGGTCTCTTTAATTCCCCGGCTCCCTAACTAAAGCTCATTGTGATGGGGATTATTGCTGGTGGAGATAAGTCAACTTTTCTGAGAGGGATGCTTTTCAGAGGAGCTTTAAAAATTGAATCCAGTCACTGGAAATGACTCTAAATAGACTTTTATTTGCGCACAGATTTACTGTAAATAGGAGAGAGCTCGGTTGGTGTCAAGAGGGAAAACTTTTGATATTAAAATAATTCAGAAAAACAGAGGTTTTGGATCTCTTCGTGGGCACAGATGGGTGCACAATAGATGATTATACTTAAGGTTCACAAATGAACATGTAGGTATCAAATTAGAAGCTCATTAATGAATAGCTAGGGAGTTGCTGAATAACTCTGAATGAAGGATAATATAAAAGATAAGTTACTTGAAAACAGACTGCGAATGCAAATGAATCTAGCCAGCAGTAACTACGGGGAGCCATTCTCAGTCCAGATAATGAACACCTGAGGCCAAACATTTGTATTTTCAGACATAAAAGCTAATTACTAAAAAGTGCACAATGTTAGGAATGAGCATTGCTGTGGGATAAACCGGGTGTTGTGGTGTAGCTCCCACTGGGCCAAGATGTCTGCTTCTGTGTGGAACAGACTTGGATTAGTATCAGAGTTTAGGATATCTCATGTTGCATGTTTACATCTGGTATTAAAATGGCCTGCCCTCTGTGGCTGTATTTTGGCAAATATATATCTGTCATGTGTTTTTTCTAGTGCTTACACAGTATGTGCATTGTAGCTCAGTTGCATGCAGATGATAAATTATTCCAGCCTGACCACTTCTGTATCTGCTTTTGAAGGTCTGACGTCATTGTGGAAAAAAGTTGGCATTTTATAATTCAAAGCATTAATTGCAACTCTACACATTAGGTTCTGGCTGATTAGACCTCTGCTGTAAGGTTGAGCACTGCTGAGAATTACATGTGACAAGTGTTTTCGACATACTATAATTTGACTTTTTTAGACATTTAATGCTGTTACAGTTTTCAACTTGAACTCTTTTGTCACACACTGGCTCAGTGGTTCACACTGCTGCAAACAGGCAACCAGCCAGTAGTCACTGTAGACTTGGACCCAGGTTTGATACCCAGTCCAAGCTGGATCTTACCATGACTTTTTTTTACAACATACTATACTATGACTTTGTTCGACATACTACACTTTGACTTTTTAATGGCTTTTGTCGACATACTATACTATGACTTTGTTATCATTTTTGTCAACGTACTATACTATGACAATTTCGACATACTATACTATGACTTCATCACTTTTTTCGACATACTATACTATAATTTTTTATTGGCTTTTTTGGACATACTATGCAATGACTGTTTTCAACACAAATTCTTTGGTTCCCCACCTTTTCCAGCTAGTGACACACTACTCATTTTTCCTTATTAAATTGCGAACAACCTAGATATGATGCATAATGCATTTTTTTTCTTCATTTAAACCTGTGGATACATATTGTGTGCAAGACATAACATAGCAGAGGAAAACACTTAAATGTCCAATGTTTTGATGGCTCAATGGTAAAGAAACCCTCAACCCTGCTACGTGTGCAGCTGACGCCTGGGTATTTTAGGTCAGCAGTTCTGCTGCTGGTTGATTGACTCCTGGCTTCTTTACACATACTACCTCATTATTTCCTGCAATGTCTTAGTTTCTCTGGCTTGTATGTGTAACCATCCAATGCCAATTTCGGCTAGACTATTTAGTTCTGCTTCAGCCTGTCTTTGAAGGGAAATTCAAGTGACCTTCACCTCACCATTCAGAAGTCTGAGGTTCACAGTCAATGTTAAAACTAACTGCTGAAAATAACTGGCTCCATTGGGCTAAGTGTTATCTATAAAGTTCCTCTGGATACATATAGACACAGTGAGAAGAGAAGTCACACCCACTGAGAGGACCAGTTAAAAAGCAAGAAAGGCTGTCTTTTTTCCTTATTCATGGCCTAATTATACACAACACTGTGACAAGTGTATGCAAATCTTGTAGAGGCACAGAGGAAAGCTAAGTGTTACAATCGCAAAAGGAGCATTAGCCCAATTATACAGAGATGTTTCCCTTTTAAGTTGGGTTCCCCTTGATGAAAGAATACATTTTACTTAACCTTAATTACATGCCTCCATCTCACTGTTTCTGCCTTTGTTTCCTATCTCTCTATCTCAAACACACACACACACTAACTAATCCTCTCATTACAAGCCTAATGCATCCATTTCTGTCTTTGTTTCAGGTATACACTACCGCAAGTCCTGCGCCTCGTCAGGAGCCTGTCTTATCGCTTCTTCTGGTTACCAGCAGTTCTGCACCGGCAAGCTCAACTCTGTTTGCATCACGTGCTGTAACACACCGCTGTGTAATGGACCGCGGCAGAAGAAACGTCCCCAACCGTCAGCCGCCGTTGCCCTGACCACGCCCCAGCTCCTTGTGTTTTCTCTCTACATCCTCGTCCTACTGTCCTCCACCCTGTGCTGACACACCTTCACACGCTGAGTAAAGATGTGTATTGAGAGTGGAGACAACACAAACTGGAACTGTATTGCCTGAGACAGAGAAGAAAACATACTGTGAAATGTATGTTCTTTGATGCGTGTGGTACAGTCTTTGTTCTCTTTTTGTTGCAGCTTGCCTCCAAAGGTCAAATTGGGACATTTTATCATCATGTGCCACAAATATGATCATGGTGCAGCTGCAAGGGCAGCTGGGTAAGGTGAGGTGGAGGACAGTGCCGTGGATGGAACAGCTTCTGGCTGTTTTGTTGGGCAGCGGGTGGCTCATTCGCATCTGTCTTTGTTTACTTACACTACAAGGTTAAAAACGACATATTGCAAGAAAGATACTAAGTTTAGATTCATCATTCATTTTCTGAGCCTTAGGAAAAGCTCTCACAGATATATATCTGATTTATGATGATGTATTCTAAATCAATACGTTCCCTGGAACAATCGCCAATTTTGCTGTAGGCCTATTGACGAACTGAAAAAGACAATGCATGATATGTATGACAATGATACTGTTGTTTGATTCTGGAAAGAAAAATGCAGTCAGGATAAAAAGGTATTGGATGAAGAAAAACATGCTAGTCATTATATTAAAGCCACATACAGCCCTTAAACCCCTCACAGATACGTCTTATTAGTGGAGGCCATAAAAAGTTCTGTTTTTATCCTGAAACTTTCCTCCACTGTAACAACCATTGCTGTCTGCACACAAATAATGTACATAAAGCTAGCACGTTGAAATACACAAACCTTTTTCAAACTACTTACCACATACCCACTGCATCTTTAACGGCTGAAATTAGAGCAGTTTGCATTGTTGTGGAGCACCAGCAGTGCAGTGAGCGTGTGGTACGATGACGGGCATCTAGACATCTACCCTAACTCCTGATGGACTCAGCCAACTTTTTAGAAAGAGCTCTGAAGTAATCCTTAAAGATATGCTAGTTCCCTCCGATTGGGGAATATGTCGTATGGTAAGGCATCCGTATGCATACCTTAACAGATTATTTCAAAGCCAAATATATTATAACAAGACTTAATGTGATGTGCTATTTAAGAAGTTGGTGATGTCAATCAAAATGTAATATTTAGTTGCTTTACAGTAGAGGTTTGGAGGTGCCCTGAACATTTAAGGTGCCCTGTGGAGTTTTGTGTGTGTGTGTGTGTGTGTGTGTGTGTGTGTGTGTGTCCTCGAGGTCTAACTAACATTTGGAGATTTTTCAGACCTACATTGCTAACATCTATGTCTATACCAGCTAACCGTCCTCCTCTGCCCCATCTTTGCTAACGCATTGCTAAGTTTCTGGCTTTAGTGCCACCAGCTGGCAGTGAGTGGAACAGCATGAAGCAGCAGGACATCACATACAGTAGCTTTCATGTCATGAATGGATGTACGGTATTAAAGTGGCCATATTATGCTTGTTTTCAGGTTCATAATTGTAATTTGAGATTGTACCAGAATAGGTTTACATGGTTTAATTTTCAAAAAACACCATATTTGTGTTGTACTGCCCATTGCTGCAGCTCCTCTTTTCACCCTGTGTTCAGGTCTCTGTTTTAGCTACAGAGTGAGACCTCTCAACTTCTGTAACATCTTTGTTGGGAGTCGCACATGCGCAGCAGCTAGGTAAGATCACAATTGCTAGCTAGCTGTTTCTCCAACTTCGGCCTGTACAAGGCAGGATTAGCTGGGAGACTTCTTCTAAACGAGGGCACACTTCCAACTTTGTGTGGAATACCTGCAGAACCGGGACATGGAAGTAGTTCTATACAATTTATGTTGTAGATTAGGGTGAATTTGTGTGTGTTGTAACCATTGTTGTTGTTGCCATTGAGAACGAGCTAGCATGCTAACGGTTAGCCCCCTAGCACCCTCGTTTCAGCTAGTGACGTAGAAAGCCGTGCAGATTTTGAACAGCTCACCCGGAGACTGAAGGCAGGACACAATGTATCCCACTGAAAACAGCATGGATGGTTTTTTTCAAAGTTTGTATGTGTGTGGAAGCACCAGAGACACAACATAACACCCCAAATCCCAGAAAAGGTGATTTCTTTCATAATATGGGCACTTTAAGAGAACTGAAAACCAAATTGTTCTAAGATGGCCCCCAGGTTCATATTAAAGTATGTTTATCTTATTACACGCATTGTTGAATACCTGATTCTGATTTGTCAATCCCGGCATTTTACGGTGTGCTATTCCTATATAACAGACCGTTGCTAAGTATATCAGACCGATGCCATGGACGGAGTTCTGTTCAAAGACTCTGGCGGACCATTTTTAAATTAATAAAATCATTTTTTAAAATCAATATTTGTGCTCATGCCGCTGAACAGCGGATCACAAAGGCAGAGGGAGGGTGGAGGAAATGGGGATCGCTAACAGCGCTAATGGCAAGCCTTAGTTAGCTCCATGGTTAGCTCACTCACCAGGGAGACCTGGCTTCTGCCGGAGAGCCGTACTCATCAGCGGTAAAGTTTGTCCTGACCGGGAAGCAGGCGCTATCAGCTGGTAACCTCTGTATGAGTAACCGTGCATAATAAACTGTGTAATAAGCGTGATAATGTGGAGCGAGCCGGTCATCGATGCGAATTGAACCCCTTCAGGCTGATTCAAGACCCCTCCACTTTGCGTTGAGGTCCTGCATCACCCTGTTGGGGTTCTAATTTAGAATAATGACATAATGATGAATGACAATTTAATTCAAGCCACAATGTTTACCTAAACTTAACTAAGTACCTTTTTGAACTTAACACTGATTATTACCAAATGAAATCTGTTTGTGTCTAAACCTAACCAAACCTTAGCCTTGTCACACCATAAAACAGATTTATTTTATAACAATGATTTAAAACAGTTTTGGAAAGCACCCATGATGTTGTCCTGCTGATAGGGGTGTCAGATCAGAAAATGCTTCCATGGGCATGGATGAACAACGTATTTTGTCATCTGATTTGGAAAAGCTGCTGTCACATTGTCACTCTTACAGTGTTTAATGAATGAACTATCCAACAACAACATGCAGGATACAACTACTTTATTTTTTTATGTTAGTTAACATATTAACCTCATGCACATGGAGACATTTACACCATTGGGACATGTGATTGGTTATTTAAGGCATAGAAAAACACACTTCATTCCAGTGAAAGTTGCTCACTGGGTGCATACACTGGAAAAGTGTTATTAACTTACTCGGGCTGCTGCACTTTTTGGCCCATTGAGCATAATGACTTCCTGCTGGTTTCCTGAAATTATTTACTTATATATTTGAAATGTGATGAACCTAAAGGCTCAAATTCTGATGATATAAAGAGTGATTCTGGAGTATTGTAATTATCATTTTACATTCCTTTGCTTTTGTAATGAATGTGTATAGGCAAAAGTATTATTGGGCCAGTGCCCGTCATGTGACCTGCTATTTCAACTGTGGCCACTAAGCCAAAATCGCCTTACAGCTCAGTGCTGTTCCTGGGAGCTTGTTGGATGCACATTTGCAATTTCACCCTCTGCAGTCAACAAGATATACATGTGTTGTATTTGAGTGTATACATGTCATGTGATGTTTGCCCACGAGATGCAAACATCATAAGACCCGCACACCAAAACAGTGCTCCATAGCACCCCTAGTGGTCACAAACTCCACTGACTTTAACTCAAGCTGTGGGTCTTCATTGCCTGATAGCAGACAGAATTGTCAACTTGTTACTCTTCAGTCTGACATTGCCTCCACTCTAACCGATTTTTTTATCGCGGTCCAGGATTACATTTTTTCCTAACCAATCAGTAGTCGACACTGATGCTAAACCAATCCAACATACTGGTTTTGCCGTTGTTATTAAGTGAAATTCTGCCAATTTTCAACCAGCTTTGTGTCATTGCAGTGTGGGCAGTGTGTGCAGATAAACGGTGTGTCCCTCTGTGTTGCCAGCACGCCCTCAGCTCCCCACTTACTCACTGGCGGGGGTCTGCTGGTTAACACAACGCAGACCTTTCCACCTGCATGTACTAATACAGTATAATATAGAGCTGGTTGAGGATCGGCAAAGTTTTCCTTTAATGGAGCGAAGCAACAACAAACTACGATGTTGGGAGATATTGTAAGACAAGTCTGTAAACACAGCTTGACAACACTTTAAACAGCGTTAGTCCCACCCCTGGTGCTGATTGGGTCATCGTTAATACCCCAGTGGCGCTCGTTGGATCGACAGTTTTTCAATCGACAAACCGCCACTTCATGTCACAATGCCAGACAAATCAGTCAACTGGGGGATGTGGGCAGAATCAAAGGTCTGGACCCAGGCAAGGGTCTTCATGCTAACTGAATATTTGAGCTTTTTGTGTTTATCATTTTCTGACTTGACAACTATTTCATACTTGAGTCCCCCCATGAAGCTTGCTATTGTGCCAAATTGTCAGCTGATTGTGATCTGTTAGTGAAATTCTGGAATTAACACTTTGTACTGTGTTTACTGTGTATAAGGAATGTCTCTTTATTCGTTTCTGATGGCACGGCACAAGCATCCCTTGAGACTTGTTTTTACTGTTCACTTTGTTGCATTAAATTGTACAGCACATTATACTTCACTCTCCGATGGTACATCTGTCTTTGTTTTGAGAATTGAATGAGATTCTTCAGTCAGGCTAAGAGTATTTGAAGCCACTCCAGAGTCACTTTGACTCTGAATGGTTGTAAGGGTGGGATGAGTTTTCCCTTCTGCAGGGTCGGGGCGGTTGGCCCTGCTGCGACGAAGCGACTTCAGCAGGGGCTGGAGGGAGCGCGCAGAGGCAGGGTGGGAGCTGCGCACGGTGCGCTTGTTGATGTGTTCGATGGTGAGGTGGCACCGCAGCACCTGGACAAAAACCTCCCTGAACTGTCTGGAGGAGAGGTTGTAGAGGAACGGGTTGAGCACGGAGCTGAGGTAGAAGAAGCTGTCGGCCACAGGGTGGAGAGTGACGTAGCTCCGGAAGAAGGTAACAGTCCAGTGGGACTTGGGCACGGCAGCCACCATAAGACGACGAATCTGGTTGGGAAGCCAGCACACCATCAAGGACCCCACGATGAGACCTGAGAAAAGTCAGAAAGAACGTCAGAAACACAAAAGATAAGGAGAGAGAAGGGAACTCTTACAGAAAAAGACATGAAATTAAAGGAAGAGTTGCTTTCTTTCTGAGAAGACTGATGTATGTCGGTACACTAAATATGAGGAGACGCTTAGCCTAGCTTAGCATAAAGACTGGAAACAGGGGGAAACAGCTAGCCTGGCTTCGTCCAAAGAGAACAAAATCCTACTCACCTACAGCACCTCTAGAGCTCACTAATTAACAGGTTATTATAACTCATTTGTTCAACTTAAACAAAAACAGCTCAAGATGTTATTTTAGGGTGGGTTAGGTGCCGGACTTTTTCCTAGTTGGGTGAAGTGATTTCTTGGAGTCTTGTTGTCATCGATAGGTTACTAGGCAACCATCAGAGACTTTACTTTTGAACCGAGCCAGACCTGCTGTAAAACACCTTGTTGTTTTCGTACAGATTGAACAAACCAGACGTATCATCTTTTGGCTATAGCTTCATATTTAGCATGGAAAAATGAGAGTGGTATTAATCTTCGAGACTGTCCTTCCCATGAGAAACAAACATAAGTTTGATTATGACACATATTTACGTTTATAATGGCGGCACCCCCTAGTGGCTGTAGTAGTTATGACAGGAGGAAAAGCAGAAAGTAAGGTGACAACGTATAGCCATACAAACACAGGATTTTCACCCAGGACACCGAGTTTGATTCCTATTTGAAAACAAAATTAAAACAGCAATTTTTTTAATGGAACTATGATAGAGCTACGTCTCGTTCTGTGTCACATGCGTTACCAGAAGTGAAGTAGCGTCTGATTTGAACCCAAACCAAGATTTTTTTCTAAACTTAACTAACTAGTGTTGGTGCCTAAACATAACCAAGTAGTTTTTGTGCCTAAAGCTCACCAAACTGCGACCGTTTCACAATGTTAATGGCGTGTTTAAAACCGAGACTGCTATGTTCTGTGGTTTCAGATATAAAGTGGTATTTCCTGCCACCGCTTGGGGCGCTAATTTATGAAATGCTCCCATGGGTCGTATTAGAGGGTAGGAATAGATGCCCTATATTGTCCTTTGGTTTGCAGGACTTGTTGCAATCTTCTCATCTAAGTCTCAGCCAGTAACCGAAAAGGAATATTTCCCAAACTGTCAAACTATTCCTGTAAGAAATGAATACAAGAAGGGAGGGAGGGTTACAGTTATGCAGTATTTGTCTCTCAAAATATATACTCAGCAAGCAAGTAGAAGTTCATAACCCGTTCTCCTGGTAAGTGTTTTGTGAGTCAATATGAACAAAACCTATGAGAGTAGTAGCTACTGATCAGTGAACAATCAACACAAATGACACAGTACTGCTCCTGTCACATCGTCTGGTATCAGAAACTGGTGGTTGGGGGGGGGGGGTGTCGGGCTTCAATTCACCAAGGAGTTTTCTCTCTTTTATCTTTAATAGGGTGCTGTGTGAAACTTCTGCACAATGACACCCGTTTGTTCTCAAAGTCTTGACATCAGACTGTTCCCTTCTGTCACCAAACTGTCAGAGCTGTGCCTGTGACACAGACAGCATCACTCTCTCTTTAGAGGGAAGAAGACATGGTTGAGATCAGGCTCATCATATTTATTTTATTCCTCCCAATCCTTTCCTATTCATAGGAATTTCTGTATTGCAGTGGCTCCAAATAAATGACCAAAGGTTACCAACGTTGCCTGCATCTGCAACTTTAAGTAAGCTATGCATTGTTTGCCACGGATTCGATAAAGTGAAACCCAGTGTGTTGACTTCCAGGACACAGGATGGCGTCTCTGACTTCTAAACCAGCCTGCTGACTTTTCTCATTTGTCTGAGTCATGTGCTTACTCTTTGGAAGGACTAACACATCTTCATTCTCTAATCTGCTGTTTATCCTTTTCCCCTGCAGTGTTTTTAATGGGGAGTACACTGTGACCAAACAGCCTTTTAAACATTAACAAAACTTCCTGCTGCGGAACACAGATATCAACACAATTATTTATAAAAACGTCGTCCAAGACTGCTATGGGAATTATTTATCCCCGACCGTGCGATTTGAGTGAAGAGTAAAACAAATTTGAAGAGATCTCTTCATAAAGAGGGAAGTGTAGGTTATGAAGATCCCTCTTCACATTGGTTTACATGTAGACAATATTCGCCTGCAGTGTTTATTATTAGTGAGAGGCACCTACACAAAGACTTTGGATGCAGGAGCTTGTATTCAGTTGGATCAACGATTCTCACTTTATGCTAATCACAAGTGTCAGCGAGCTTTGATCACTGCAGCCCATGGGTCCGTGTACTTGGTGGCCAACGGATTTTCGTTTTGAAAGGAAAAAAACAAAAACGAAAAACGGCCAGTTTCCCAATTACCATTAGTAAATAGGAAAACAAAAAACAGAAAACAACCCATTATTCGTTTTTTGTTTTGATATTAAAAAACGGAAAACGAAAAACAATCTCGTTATCCGATTGTCTTTGATGTATTTGTAGATGGAACTCGGAAATTAAAATACGTGTGTATAAGTCGTATTCCTTCATTTTGCATTGGTATTTTTTTTCCTGACCCGGAAGTTACTCCCGCCACGCCAAGACCCGCCCTTCAATAGCATTTATTGGCCAGTACTGCCTGTAAGATCCGTTCTGTGGATGCGCATAATTACGTAGTAGAAAACTAACAATGTCCCTGTGCGATTTGTAACCATAGACTGTATATAAGTAACATGTGTCAACACTTTACGACCAAACATTACAACTTTTTTATTAAATCTTTTTTTATTAAATCTTTATTATACAATAGTCATAGCTACAAACATTCGAAACTTGTCACTGATCCAAAACCGTGTAGCGACATCGTTGTTGTGTTGTTTACGTTAATGTTTTTACCTAATACTTCGTCTTGACTAATAACCATAGACTGTCTATTATTAATGCGATGAAGTGTAAACGTACATAAGTGTCCTTTTGAAGATGGGATGACAGCTCTCCCAGCCACCACTGCTGTATACCACTATAGTAGCTACATGCTAACGGTCATCTTAGCTGGCAATGTTGTTAAATTCTCCCCAATTCCGGGTCACATTCCTGCTGAAACATGTCCGATTGTGTAGTGTTTGGTCTGCGATTTTTGACGTTAGAAAGTGCTGCTTCGTTCCACTACAATCTAACGTTAGCATACTCATAGCTAACTATTGTAGCTGCATGCTAACGCGACATAGCGGAGCATATATAGCTAGCTATGTACGTATATAGCAGGACTTTGTACCGTAAAAAATCACCAATAAAGGCTTCTAAACCAAATACTAAACAAATACAAATACAGTAAAGTGACCGGAATTAGGGGTGAAATGTCCAGCATTGAGCTACATAATAGTTTGCTAGGAGTTAGCTGGTCTCTCACAGAGATCTCATTTGTAGCCCTGTTTTTACCTGATACTTTCATAAAAGTACAAACACATGAAGTGAGAGGTATACACATGCTTAAACTTTATTTAAAACATGGTTAACCTGAAGCAGGACGGAGTCATGACTTATAACACCAAAGCAAGGCTTCTAGCTCAGGCTAGCTAGCGTTAGCAAATTACCTTCAAAGTTGCAAAGAAATGACGAAACGTAAAATTTGAAGCCTTTATTTAATTTGCTACATGGTGTTGTACTGGATGGCCGGACGACCCTCCGTATATCATTAACAGATACTTTAGGAAACTCCAGCAAACACCTTGTAAACTTCATCTCTGCCATCATAACGGTCTACTGTCACTGTCTAATGTTTTCTTCCGGTAACCGGGAATGTCCAAACATCCTTACGCCAATGCGTGCATAGAGCTGTGAAGTTTGCTGGTGTTCGCGCAAGCGTAAAACTGATCAGGCAGTGCACAGAACGGATTTTACAGGCGGTACGGATCGGGTACTGACAAAGGAATAAGATTTATACACACATTTTAATTTCCGAGTTCCATCTACAAATACATCAAAGACAATCGGATAACGAGATTGTTTTTCGTTTTCCGTTTTTTAATATCAAAACAAAAAACGAATAATGGGTTGTTTTCCGTTTTTTGTTTTCCTATTTACTAATGGTAATTGGGAAACTGGCCGTTTTTCGTTTTTGTTTTTTTCCTTTCAAAACGAAAATCCGTTGGCCACCAAGTACACGGACCCCCATGTCTGAGTTTGTCTTATTCAAAGATGCAAGAGACATGCAGGGCCATAGTTATTACTGAGGACGCCAAGGACATGGCCTCAAGTTATTTTGGGGAAATTAGGTGGATTTTAGTAACCTCAAGTGAAGGTATTTCTTTATAATTTGTAGACTGATCTCAGAAGTGCAACAAATACTTGGGAGGAATGAACACTGGCTACAGCTCAGTAGTCATTAGGGATGCACCGAATCCAGATTTTTGGGGTTCGGCTGAAAACCGAATCCACTGGTTAAGATTCTGCCGAATCCGAAACCGAATCCTACCCCCATCCTCATTCCATTAACACAGCAAACACATTAATGAAGTAAACGGCATCCACAGCAGTGTATTTTTCATTTTATTTTAACTGTAAAAAAAAAAAAAAGAGTAAGTGGGACTAGTTAACACCAGTTTTTTAGCTGTGACTGTCCTTCCTTTGCCGTACCTGGAGTTGCTGCATTTTGGCTGCTGTCTGTAGATTTCTTCATGCACAACTCGTATTCTTTCAGATGTTTTATACCAGATGTTGTAACAGCTGTGATGTTGTGTAGTGTTTAGGGTCCCCGCCACCACGAGACAAATCAGCATTGTAAATTGAACATGTAGCTGGACTTGAATGGCCTTCTTTTGACTGAAAGTACTGCCAAACTACGCTTTTTCTGCTCACCAGTTCCATTTTCACTTTCTCACAGCCTGCTGCATTGAGCGGTCCATTTATGTAAACACCTTCCCGTAATCAACGGCGGCGTCATTACGTCGACCAGCGTAGCGCGCGTAGTGCAAGTGTAGGGTTCGGTGGAAAAAAATTCTAAGGTTCGGCAGAAACCCAACCCAGTCAAAAAGCCCAATATTCGGCCGAATCTGAAGCCGAATCATGGATTCCGTGCATTCCTAGTAGTCATGGCAGATTTGTTTTAATCCACCCGTTTTGAATGTTATCACTCCATTGAATCAGCATTATCAGCCTCATAGATCTGGATCAGAATGAGCCTGCTACACCTACTAGTAGGTTCACAAGGCCGTTATCATCCATTCACATAGTAATGTTCACATAGTAACTAGCATGGTCTAGACCACTTTTAACGATGTGGGAGTCCCGTTGTGAATTCAAACAAAACTAACAGTACTTGGTTAGGTTTAGGCAACAAAACTACTCAATTAGGTTTCGTAAAAGATCATGTTTTTTGTTAAAAAAAACTAATATTCGTGGCATTAGTTAAGAATGTTATGTAAAGAATGTTACATAAGAAAGAAAAATGTAAATGAAACGAGAGCCATGAGGCAAAAATATTGCGGGAGGTGAAAGAGACACGTGTATGCTGATGTTCTAAAACAACTGGACTTTAGTTAGTGTAGTTTGGAAAGTTTATCAGGTCGCTTATCAACAGTCAGCAGTTGGAGCAGCAGTGGCTGTGACACAAAGCTCATGGAGGGTATTAAGTCCATTTAAAGCTCTTGGAGTCTGATTTACCTAATTTATGTCAAAATTTGTCATCTGAACACAGACATGGTAGATTACACACATTTTTAGATTTGTTGTGACTTAAACTGGATATCATTATCTTCTATGTCCTTCAATAACACAGCGTCAGACTTTGAAAACCCCTGCTCTAGCGCCACCATGATGGTTTCAAGTCAAATGTCTTGGCAACTATTGGAAGGATGGCCACGAGAGTTGGTACACATATTCATGTTTCCCTCAGGATGAATTGTAATAACTTTGGTGATCCTCTAACTTTTCATCTAGCACCATCAACATGTTAACATGGCCAGTGTGAGCTTGTTAGTGTGCTGACGTTAGCATGTAGCTTAAAGCACAGTTCTGTCCGTACAGTCTCACAGTGCTGCTATCATGGCTGTAGACTCAGGTTTTCTCTGCACAGGTTCCACTTTCTACCACTCGCTACAACACTCATTTTTCACTGAGCAATGTAGCCACATGACAGCTCTCAACATGTGCAAACACAGCTGCGGTGTGGAACCAGAGGCTAGCCCATCGAGCTGTCAGGAAGAATCTGCTGTTACCAGAGCGATGCATGCTGTTGCTTAGCAGGGCCACTCGCCGCGTCGTCACAGTGGCTTTTTATCAATGAAAACAAGAGGGAAAGAAAAAAAGTGATGGAAAGACAGCACTCTCTAAATAATGTTCATGTTAATCAAAGGTCATCTGCTCTGCTCCATCATGCATAATGTATCTGTTCTGACAAAATAGACATAGACCTTTCTGTGACATTAAAACAGTCAATGATTTAACAATTATCATTAATTATTTTATTTTTTGCAAGATTGCCGCTATTTCCACTTTCTAATAATTTTATTTCTTTTACTTATGTCTTTTATTTATTCTTCTGTACAACACTTTGTTCTACTTTGGTTGTTTTAAAGTGCTATACAAATAAAGTTTGACTGATTGATTGATTGATTGATTGATTGATTGATTGGTTGATTGATACCAACACATTATTGGTACATCTGGCATTGGCATTCAGTAATTGAAAATGTCACCTACTGAAAGTTTTATTGATTGTTTTGAGGCTTCCTTATGGAGTATGTGACAAGTGTGAAATTGTATATTGTATATCGCAAATGTATATTGTATGTATGGCCCGTAAATTTCTGGGCTACTATAGTTATAAGTTACCTATTCAATATAGCTTTTAGGGACGATGGTAGTCGATACCAAGACCAGTAAAATTACATGATTCGCAATACCCAATTCAATACCACACTAAAAAAATAGGGCTTTCAAACGATTACATTTTCTTAATCGCGATTAATCGTTGAATTTCTATAGTTGATCGCGACTAATCGCATGTTTTATCACATGATTAAAATTCTATTATTTTGCATTTCAGAACTGTTTTTAAGTACATATTAACAATGGAAAGCAATTCTTACCAGTGTATCTTGATTGGGAATCAAATGAATGCAAAGAAAATGACTTTATGAACTTGATTTTAAGATTTGTATTTGTTTATTATATATTTTATCTAGTCACACATTTGAATCTAGAGTCAATATTAGGGTTGGGTATTGTTTGGTTTGGATACCGGTGCTAAAACGGCACTTTTAAAACGGTACCGGTGCCTTAACGGTGCCTGAACCGATACTTTTTAAGAAAGTTAAAAAAAAGAAGGGTACTAAACAGTTGGTGACATTAAAGAATGGCTTGTTTATTGCTAAGGCCATATCGTCAAAATTAAATGTTTAATAATAATGTAATCACTATAACAATAACTTATTTCACTAGTAAATAGCTGTTGAATGACAAAAACAACCACCAGATGGGAAAAGGGCATTTAACAACTTTGAACGCACCATGAGGCTGTAAATTACAAGTTGCATTGAACGCACCGTCTGTGTTTTTCCGACAACAGCAGCTGCAGATTGTTACATCCCGGTGTTGAATCCTCTACAGTAAAACACAGTCACACTTTACACCGTTTAGCGTTAGCTGTCAGCATTGTAACCGTGTTTAATCCAGCTACTAGCTAGCAGTAGGCTAACGTTAGCTGCTGTCTAGTATAGTGTTAACTAGCTAGCGGTAGGCTAACGTTAGCTGCTGTCGAGTATAGTGTTAACTAGCTAGCAGTAGGCTAACGTTAGCTGCTGTTAGTGTTAACTAGCGTCACGTGCAGCAATGTTTCTGTTGCCTGTAACGTCTGTTTCAGAGTATCAGAGAGAAGAGCAGACATATCAGTGGCACCAGAATGAGGCACTGAAATCCGCGCTGCTATTCCTGCAGCAGCAGGATGTGTTACGAGGAAGTACAGCAAAATAGTAGTCTGTTAGGCACGACGCAAAGCCGAGTGAAGTGAAAATAAATTAATAAATGGCAGCATGCGATTAATACGATTAAAAAATTAACACATTATGCTCGGCCCTTAATCGCATCGCGATTAATGCGTTAATGCTGACAGCCCTATAAAAAACTAAAACAAACGTGTATTTCAGAATAAGGAATTTAGGGGCACATCTGCATCCATTCATGGCGAACTGCAGGAGTGGAAATGAGGCTTGTGTGTCTGATTTATAAAACAGAACCAGTCGTACGTGTGGCTTTATATATCTGATGAAAACAATATGCATATTTCTGTCTTTGTCTCAACAAAAGACACTTGACACAAAAGGAAAGAGGCAGAGGAGAAAACTCTAAGGCCAAACTGAGGAGGCGGCCACCATAAAATCCCTGCCCTGGCCCATATGGTAGGCCTTATGTACAGAACTGAAGTTACGTAACAAAGGTACTTATTTTAACCCAAACCACCATTTTTTTCTTAAACCTAACCAAGTACTTTTGTTGCCTAAACCTAACCAAACTGCACCCTCTTCACTACGTTAACCACGTGTTTAGAACTGCGACTGGTACGTTTAGGTATGAGGTATTGATCCGATGGCTTAAGAAAAACACTCCTGTAGGTTATATTAGAGGGTAGGAACAAACGACCTACATGGTCATATGGGTTGGCATGGTTACAATTAAATTAAATGGGCATACATTTACCAAAACATACCATAAGACCTATATTTCTTTTTATGTGTATTTCTCCCCAAATAAGTTCCCTATTAAAAATTCCCAATCTTAAAGGTCCAATATGTAATATATTTACTGTAATAAATCCAAAAATGACCCCAATGCGTCATCAGATATTAAGGAAACATGCTGACAACAATGCTAATGCAAGTATTTCTACATTTGAAATTTCCATTCCGTGACGGAATGTCTGTTTGTGTTTTGGCCTGTGTGTTGTTATCAACGGCCCAGTTTGACAGCCAGGCCGGGTTGCCAGATATACCTGTAAAAACATAAACCCAGCGCGCTACAGCTGTAAGGTTAGTACAGCCATGAAAGCAGCAAACAAACGAACGGGATCAAGGGAGATTGACTACCGACTTTAAAAAAAACCTGGCATGTTTCTAACAGTGACGTTACAAACCCTGGGTAAATATTGGAGATGTATTTGAAAGATGGAGACAGCTTAGAGCCCAAAAGGACACAGAGTTGGCTAATTTCCTCCTCGGGTATTTTATGTCATTTCAACATTCGTGTACTCACATTGAATTATAGAGTACCCTAGTTGGTTACTCTCAAAAACAATTGAGACAGCCAGTAAAGTGATCCCGACTGGTCCTGGCTAACGGCGCCTAACTGTTAACGTTACTGGAGGACCAGGCAAGCGGGCCACAGCTGTTTACAACGTGTAGCCTGTTCAGTTATTTTAAGCCAAGAGAGGGAGGCTGTAAATTGGGAAGAGAGGACCGTGAGTTTGCAGTGCGCTTAGCGACTGTTGCCATAATTCTAAGCCAATAAAGTGTGTTCAGTCGTGTGGCAAGGACTGCAAGGTAGCTAACGTTAGTGTTAAATCTAAGCCGAGGAAATGTGTCAGTCCGTCAGGTGGAGAGGACGGCGAGGTTGTGGTGTTTTAGCAGTTCCTGCCATAATACTACTAGTCAAAGTCAGTAATACTAGTCAAAGTCAGTTATCTACACTGTATGGGCAATTGAAGATAAACTTGCCAACCTTTCCATCCTTATAAATGACACTAACTGTCTAAGTAAGATATTATCAATATCACACACTCCACTGATCCAGTTTCACTAAAACCTTCAGGGATGATGCATTTAGGCAGTAAGTTCTGTCGTTTAAAACTTACAAAGTTCAAACTTTAAACCGGCCACTAAAATGTCACTTAGAGAGATGATGCAGCGTGTTACTGATTAGCCAACAAGGCTGTCTTTATCTTTACTGCTCTAACTCTGATTAAGGCAACAGATCAGATTGTGGTGTTTTAGCAGTTCCTGCCATAACATTAAGCCGAGGAAGTGTGTCTGTCAGTCGGGTGGAGAGGACGGTGAGGTTGTTGTGTTTTTAGGGGTTCCTTCAGTAATTCTGAGCCGAAAAGGTGTGTCTGTCAGTTGGGTACAGAGCTCCGCGTGAGCACGGGCTTTTATGACTGTCAATATAGCCTCTAACGTTAGCTACTCCGCGGTACTGTGAAGTAATGTCTGGCTATGTGAGACAAGCGTCCAGCAACATTGTTGTGAATGCTGCGGTCTCAGCCTGGCAACCTCCATGAACATCGAGTCTGGGGAGAAGGGGGCGGGGGAGATGACTCTCTCCAGTATTTTGAATTTGTACTGGAGTAACTATTTTAAACATCAGTAGTACATATTGCACCTTTAACTTCCCTTGGAAATGTTCTGACCCGTTCCGACCCTATGCTTGACTACTTGCTAGATCAACTAATTGTTCCACTTTAATTTTAAAATTGTGGTTATATGCGCCACACTAGCTGGTCACTCCAGTCCTAGAACATTGCAGCTTTTAAAAAGTCAGTTATCTACACTGTATGGGCAATTGAAGATAACCTTTCCAACCTATCCATCCTTATAAATGACACTGTCTAAGTAAGATAGTATCAATATCACACACTCCACTGATCCAGTTTCACTAAAACCTGCAGGGATGATGCATTTAGGCATTAAGTTCCGTCATTTAAAACTTACAAAGTTCAAACTTTAAACCGGCCACTAAAATGTCACTTAGAGAGATGATGCAGCGTGTTACTGATTAGCCAACAAGGCTGTCTTTATCTTTACTGCTCTAACTCCGATTAAGGCAACAGATCATGTATGAAATGCCAGCATCTTTCTTTGAAATTGATTTTTTTTTCCCGGTTTGGTTCTACCTGTCACATCGGCTCATTGATCACAGTCTAGGCATTCATCTGAGAAATTGCCACTGAGTCAGCACAAATCCACAACGTCCCCACAAAGAAGAGTGTATGCAGCTGAAGTTGTGAAAGCGTGTGCGTGTGTGTGTCACTCTACACTTTCGGTGTATGTGAAGCACTCATATGTTGTTGATAAATCTACTATAATTATCATAATTCTGCTTGTCATGCTGAATGTGCCTGCCCCAAAGCTGACGGTATCATCAGTGATGTCCCCAAACTCTCTGACACACACACACACACACACACACACACACACACACACACACACACACACACACACACACATTTACTCCCCGCCATAGGCAAAAATATAACTAGATTATTAGAAAGTAATTAAACCAGATTATTGGAACAATGAATAGTCTGTCTTTGCTGTAACTGTGATTGAGCTCCTTAGTTCCATGGTGCAGTACACACCGCTCTCCGTATCAGAGCCGTATTATGTTACTGCTAATGTAAACCCAACATCTCCTACCGCTGCTACATCTCATTGAGAGCATTCAATTGTGAAGCACTCATAATGACTCACAATAAACTCACACATCAAGAGCAACTGTTTATCAAAAACGCACACTTGGAATAAGCTCCCTACACACATGCACACAAGGTTCTCCTTGCACAACAACAGAAGTCAAAGTCACCGTTTTTTTTTTAAGATTATTTTTGGGGGCTTTTCCCTTTATTATACAGTGACAGTGGACAGGCTAGAAAGGGGAAGAGAGATGGGGGATGACACGCAGCAAAGGGCAGCAGGTCGGATTTGAACCCGCGCCGCTGCAGGACTCAGCCAGTGTGGGGCGAACGCTCTTACTGGGTGAGCTAGAGGCCGCCCCCGTCAAAGTCACCGTTTAATTGGACTAATTACTGTCAATCACACATCAAAGGCCACTCCCAGGTGAGAGCGGTGTTATTTATTTAGACCTATTTTTTTTCCAAAAACCCCAGAAAAAAAGATGATCACATTTAAGTAAAGAAACAACATAGAAGCAATTAACAGACATGTATGACATACCTAAGAGCTGATAGCAAGATCAGCTATTTAGTATATTTAAAACACCCCAATGACTCCGTATGGGTAAATCTCTCCCTCTGGAGACTCTGGGTCCAAGTGTAATGGAATGAATTTTCAACAGCACAAGGTAACTCTTGTGGCTCTTTGGGAAGCAGGCAGTCTGCTCCAGAAATACCACCTGCATTTTCAGCAGGGATTTTGAGTGAATTCAAAATGTCTTAATCATAACTCAGGGGAGGAACTTTTCAAATAGAGGGCATCCCCACATCACTGATGCCCTTCAGTTCCATGATTGGAAACGGCTCCGTAGATTTAAATAGAATAATCGAGAGAAGTGAAATATTTCCTCCAGTATTTATAGACAGCCTACCGCCTGACTAAAGAAAGACTGAATCTTGTCAGTAGCCAAGACCGTGTTGATTGCAGATTGATTTAAAGCATATGTCAAATCTACATCATTACCTAAATGAAAAGTGTTAATGAAGGAGAAGATGAGTATGTGATGAAATCATGAAGATTTGCATAACGAGGGGAAAGTTAAGGGATTACTTTTTCAATTGTTTTCTGTATGATTATGCAACATTTTTCACCCTCAGAAGCTGTTCATTGAGCCGACCACCACATAGACTTATTACCAGTACAAAGAAAAAACAACATAGTCCATACCCTAAAGAGCCTGAAACTGAAAAGTAAAAAGCAAATTATTAATTTTCCCTACGTGTGTGTGTGTGTGTGTGTGTGTGTGTGTGTGTCCGAATCTTAAAAGGTTTCAGAGGCTGTAGCTAGCCGTTGAAGAAGATGGTATTAGATGAAGCTAGACAATCTCAGGGTGCCTGGGTAGCTCACCTGGTCGAGCGTGCGCCCCATGTACAGAGGATAAGTCCTCGCCGAGGCAGCTGTGGGTTTGGTTCCTAAGCTGTCCTATCAAATAAAGGCCTAAAATGCCCCCAAAAATCTAGATATATATAAACAAAACAAAAAAAGAAACAAGACAATCTCATGAATCCAGTGCTAGCTCATCAGGAAGGGGGCTAAATAACGCTCTACATTTTGGAGAGAGAAAAACTTGCATGGTCCCTATCAAAGGGGTCCCATCATACTAGGGCTGAACGATTAATTGCATTTTCGATAATATCGCGATATGTTAAAATGTGATTTCCTAATCGCAAAGGCTGCGATTTGGTCACATGACTAACGAGAGCAATCAGTCTGCACTCCGTAGAGAAAGCATCAACTTAGCATGCTAACGCTACACTGTACCTTGAGCTGATTTCTGTCATTCAAACAACTCTGAGTTGTAGTTTAAAACTTTTACAGCCATTTTAATAAAATGAAGGGTTTTATTCGGGCTTGAGTCTATACATGCAGTTAATGGATACAGGCACACAGAACTCAAGGCTCGGTTGGCAACGATTAGCTCTGATTAGCGGTTAGCTCTGATTAGCGGTTAGCTCCGTTTTAAAGATATGAGTGGAGGAGCTGCCACTGAGAGGGGTAACAACCAGACTGATAAATGACGTTCGGGGAGCTTTCACAGCAGCGTGGCCGCGGTGTTTCAACGGTTTTATTAGTACAGTTAATCCCACGGCAAGAACACCAGCAATTAGCTAACGTAACGATAGCCTCTCTGAACAAGTGCACACGGCAGCACGCAACTTCACGAGGGGGAGGGGCTGGAGGCAGCTCCTCTCTGTGCACTGTAAAAAAAATTGTGTGTGTGTGTGTGTGTGTGTGTGTGTGTGTGTGTATATATACTATATTTTTACTTATTTAACTGTCTAGTGTGTAATTGTGTGTTCATACTATACATTATTATATTATTCTTTGTTGAATAATACAGAAGACAAAGAGCTTAAAAAAATAATCAAATCGAAATCGCAATATTTGGGGGAAAAAAATCGCAATTAGATTATTTTCAAAAATCGTTCAGCCCTACATCATACCCCAGAATATCTGAATACAAATAGGGTTCTATGGGTCTACGAGTCACCCCTTTACAGACATGCCCGGTTTATGCTAATCCCATGCTGTTTTGGCAATAACCATGTAATTTTTGCTCATGCTGTACAAATGTGTTATTTTCGCATATTCTAAAAAAGTCAAGAAAGTAATTTCTACCAAATTCATGTAGTTTAACATAATTCAGCACTATGTGTTTCATGTTTCAATTTTACTGTCCAATGTGTGGCCCTTCGCTTAATTTATTTAAGTCAGTATGGCCCTCTGGAAAAAAGATGTTGCCTAGCCCTGGCCTCGATGAATGATTAGATGTGAGCCAAGACTAAAACAACTGGAAAATTAAGGACTTGAAAGATAAAAATAAATCCGTGAGTTAGTTCATTCTATTGTATCAAGTGATTGGTGGTAAAGGGGAAAAAAACTAATTATTGGATATTTAAGTGTAAAGCTTTGTAGTTTTTTTATACGCAATTTTCAAAACATTTTTTATCAGTGTCAGGGCTCATACATAATCAATATTGCATAATAAACAGTATGTGTGTGTGTGTGTGTGTGTGTGTGTGTTTAATTACTTAACATTAGAGTGAGTGAATACATGTGTAGCCACAAAAGCCACCTCTGTACTGGTGAGGGAAATGGAACTCTGTCATGCAGAACACTGAGATGAGTAAATAATCTAGCAGCCGTCGTATTGATCTGGTTAGATTTTCTCCTCAGACATTGGATAAAGTAGTGCTGAAAGTCTGTCCTGTGGATAATAAGCAACCTGTGATGAAGGCAAACATTATCAGAGCCTGTGACAGCGAGCACAAATATCCCTTGAACCCACACACACTATCAGAAGAGAGTAGACAGAAGCACCGTGGATGATTTACACCCACAGAGAGTATAAAAGAGCCTTTTGTAGATTGGAATTTTGGCATATCAAATGTGTAATAATGAGTTTTTGAGTTGCCAGATGGGTGGGTTTAACTCGCAGGCCAACTCCGTAAGAAGACCAATCACAAAGAAACATCCTTAATTTCAAATAGTCAAACATTGTCTGGCATAATGTGTGCTGTCCTCCATGGCAAACACCCATTGAGATTAAATTAAACCATGAGGAGTGATTGCAACAAAAGATCAATTAAGGGTTATTCCTACTTTTAACAACCGCATTGGTTTCATTACACCTTATCCACAAAAGCCTCTCAGACAGGTAAAATCTAAAGTCATTTATGAGTCTGCCAGGCACAACTAGAGTGATGTCCTCTCCCACTGCAAACAGAGAAAGAAGTGACCGTTACTAACGTTGGGCTAAAATCCAGGAAGAGTGTGAACGAATTAATTTGAAGGCTAACAGAAAATCCTCAGTCATTAAAGCCTTTGAATAACTTGAGTAAGTCACAGAGGAATACCGTTCTTAAATGGAAGTAATCTAATTATTTTAGAGGAGATTTTCTCATAGAGACATGGGCGCCTGATACATAATCCTGCTTTGGAAATGCTCTGGTTTGTTATCTTGGAGAGGGTGCTATTGAATATGCACAGATGTTCTCGTGGTCTAATTCTGATACATGCTTTACATATTTACTGTCAATTTTGTAGACATTTGTAGATTTAGTTTCTATCAGTCATGCAAAAGCTGTTCATAAACTTTGGGCTGGAGGAGTACCTAGATATCAATTTCTATTAGTTTTGTTTCTTTTGACTTTAACACCAATGCAGCATAGACTTAGAACTTGTTCATATCATTGATGAGATGAGAAAGGGTGGGATCATAGGCGTAATTTACAGGGGGGATGTAAATCAAACCTGGCAAGTGCTAGCCACCCCCCCCAAAAAACAAAAAAAAACAATTAGAATTTCCTTTACATAAATAAAGACATTTGCACCATAAATTGATGCAGAAAAGGCACAAATTGTTGCAGAAAAATTCACCAGAATGCAGAAAATGAAGTGTTTTGCTCAAAAGTGGAGATCTCAATCCCCCCCCCCCCCCCGTGTTGAACCCAAAGTTACGCCCTTGGGTGGGATAATATGTCCAGTGATACTGAAGTTGTTTGGCCAGCTAAATGCTTGTAAAACATCTGGTGGCAGGGGTTACATATTCTCATAATTATTATTTTTATGTATGCAGATGATGCAGCCATATTTTCTGGTCAACAACATCTATTGTGTATAAGCTCTCATTCTGTTGCTGGCTCAGACATAGGATTTATTGCTGAACAAAATAATACAATGATAACTAGAAGGGCACTCAGAGTGTGTAGACCTCCGCAAAGGCCACGCCCTATCTCGCAACTGTAATAAAAGTAAAGAAAACAATTGTGTATCTGTCGTGTGATTCGGATCGGATCAAAATCTTTTGGGTTCTTCCTTGGCCCATAAATTGGCCAGTAGTTTTTCCATAATCCTGCTGTAAGACAAACAAACCAAAGCACAAACATAACCTCCGTGGCTCCGTTAGATGTAGTATCAGAATGTAGATGTAGTAGAAGATCTGTATGTGCTCTCTAGAGTGGAGGCGCTCTTGAAGTGAGCAGTGAGGTCAAATATCTTGGTATCAGATGACAAGGGTACTTATTGACAATGTCGTAAATTATATGGTAATGGTATCACACTTGTACTTTGTACTTGTACTCTCACACATGCTATGTGAAGTAGAGATGAGCCGATACCGATACTGCCTAAAACACTGGTATCTGTAAGTACTGGAGTTAATGCACCGATCCGATACCACGTAATAAAACCCTAAAGAAAATCTACGTTAAAGTAGTTTATTTATGTTCTTTTTCCGTTATAACTGACTGTCAAACTGGAGAATAAAAGAAAGTTCTGTGGCATTCATTGTTTGCGTTTGTTCATGTTTCACAAAGAGTTTATCCTGAGCCAGACCGACAACAAAGATAGAAATCATATCACATCCATACAGGGATAGTAGTAATCAGTTCTTAAAACATAATAAAATATATGACACACTGGTATCGGATCGGTACTTGGTATCGGCCGATACGCAAGTTCAGGTATCAGAATCGGTATCGGGAAGCAAAAAATGGTATCGGACCATCTCTAATGTGAAGGTCTTTGTTTGTTCACTGTCTGCTGCTGTACACTGCTGTGATCAGTCAGCAGAGACTCACGGTCACTTACAATGAGGATATTGTGTGTGCCTACCAAGATTTTATAGTGCTGCCAGTCAGACGTTCTTCAGCATAAATGTACCTGTCATGCACATGTCAGACGGTGATAACTGATCTCATGGATGTGTACAGTAACAGATGGACTGTCTAATCCTGTGATGAAGGGATACTTCACAGCTGTGTCCACAGTCAGAGGCTGAGCTGTCGGGGTGTTTTCAGACAGATGGCAAGGCAAATTTGAGACTCAGCAAAATTGCATATAAAGTACATGTACAGATTAAAGACGCAAGTTCATCGAACGGAGGTGAAAATGGGTCACACAAGTTGAAAATGTATAAACTTGAGATAAAAAGGTCCTCATCAATCGGCTTCACAAATCAAGTATAACTTCAGGATAGAGACTGGAGAATAATTGCAGACCAAACTGGAGTTTCTGGTGAGTTCTGAGCGCCGTCAGAGTCTCAACACAGACACACACATGGTCGGTTGCTACAGCCATTATCTGTACACTCGATACATTTACTGGTTAGGACAGTCCATTTGTGCAGATAATTTGAGGTTTCCTTGCTTTCTGTCTGAAAACACCTTCACACAAACACAGACTCATGTATTTTGGTTGTTTAGATGGTAACCCAAGATTTGGGAAACTCTGTTGTAGATGGTGATTAGATGGGTAAGGTTTGATAAGGCATGGATTTGGAATGGTTAAGGTTAGACGGTTGAGGTTAGGCATTGACCTCGAATGGTTAGGTTAGGGTTAAAACGTAGCGTCCGTGATGGGCACTGCGAGGTGCATGGGCACAAGGGGGCCATTGATGTGGAAAACCACTTAAAAAACCTGGTTTGGTTATTTAAAAAGCAATTTTAAAGGGATAAAGGTGTTAAAAAGGAGATTTAAAAAGCCACTGGACAGGACAGTCAGCGGGATTTATACTGCTTAAAAAAAAGGTTCTCCCATCTACCCCGATCTCTCCCCCGGCTAGATTAAAAGAAATACCCCGAGGTGACAGTATGACAATCAATTTAAAACAATGATAAATAACAATTAAATGATCATTTGTTTACATCAAAATTATTAAGATTATTAAACACATTTAAAAAGGACCGTATTAAGTGCTTATTGAATTGATTGCCATTGCATTTAAAAGATACACACATCCCCATCATAAAAGGTTAGGAAAGTAAGTGCTAGAATAGGGTAAGATGGTTGAGTTTAGGCACTGACCTCGAACGGTTAAAGTTAGGATAGGTTGTCGGTCAAAGAGTCTCGTGAGAGTTTTCGCAAATCTAGGGTTACCATCCAGACACAACCCTGTATTTTACTAGCTATAGTATACACCTAATGTCTTTAAAGTCTGTAGTTCAGAAGGCAAATTCACACCAATAATGCAAGGCAAAAATCCCTGGTCTGTCTGAACACACCTTAAGAGTATATTTGTCTACTTTGAGATGGATAATTTAATAATAATATTAATAATAGTAAGAATAATAACAATTACTCCTGTAACAATAAAATAATATTGTGCGCTCTGAAAAAAAATCTATTTAACTCTAGGTTCCCTCCCCATTTGTACCCTGGTCATGTTGGCTTTATTAAACCTGTTCTTAAACTGCAACAACACAGCAAACACTAGTAAGATGACTTCTGAGTCCGAATACTATAGTCAGGAGGCCGAGACCAATCCATAACCTCAGGAAAGTGTTCTCGAGACCGGGCCAGCAGGAAGTACTCCAGCTCTGAAGTACCCTTCACTGAATTTGATGTCTTTCTATGAATTCAATTAAAAGAGTGTAGCATCATGTGCACTCATAACACCACATCCCCATTCACCACACTCCACACAAGCCTGCATCAATCCCAGTAATGCTGAGAGGCTTCCAGGCTGAAGCAGGTGGTGGTTCTACCCTGATTAAATTAAGGTGTCAGAACAATACTCGGGCAGGGCAGAAGAACAAAGAGCAGGCTGAACAAGAGTGCCAGTTTCCTCTGTTCTTTTCATCAATCCACAACATGGCAACACTAAAGCTGACTTTATGGAAGAGCGTGCTCTTCTCTGTTCATCTTTCCAGCACAGACCCTTGTTACTGCTTTTACAGCACAGAAACAATATGTGGGAATGGAGCCATCTTTTATAGCAGTGTTTCTCAAATGGGGGTACTTTAGAGTACTGCAGGGGGTACGTAAGATTTTCTTTTAAATCTTTATTTGAAAAATATAATGATAATGATAATTATCATGCATAATTCCTAAAATATTTGTGCTGTAATAATGAACCAATTTAGTGATATATTATTAAAATAGCATTTAAGTGTTTTTCAGTTACAAGGTTATTATTTAGTAAATCAGAAACTGATGGCGCAGAACGGCATTGTTCCTATTTATATAGTTCTTTTTACACAAAAAATATGTTTGCGCTGGTCAGGGGGTACAACATTATTGAAAAAAGTTTGAGAACCACTGTTTTATAGAGTATCACCTTTGGCTGTTATACCTATAGGGAAGGATGAAGAAAAATAAGTGAGAACAATAGACTGATCAGAAGCATCTCCCTCTACATATGACCTTCTTTTTTTTTTTTTTTTTTTAATCCGTCTCTTGATATGTCCCCTTGGTATCTTTATGAAAGTGCAATCATTAATGTGCCCCTTGAATAAATGTGCACACACATTAACAAGCTGTTCACTCAGTTTGGCAAACTGTGCACACATACAGCGGAGAAAAAATATTTGGAAGTGCTAAGTCAAGATACACTCCTGTGAAATATTGAATAAATGAGTAATGTTTTAATTTTCAAAAAGGACCCTGAAAAAATAGCGTTTGTCAATAATATAATTTTTAAAACTTTTTTCAAGTTTCTTTAAAGCCCTCTGCACTGTACAACTTACCTCTCTCAAACTGTAAGTTCCTGTTGTCTTGTTTGAAAAAGAGAAAATTGACAGCAGAGAAAATGAAACAGATATTGTTCTGACGTCAAGTCTTGTTATTTACACTGCTGTGCTGAAATAAAAAAAAATAAAAAGATACACTCCTGGGAATCACACAACTTCCAATGGCCTTCAGAATAAAAGGAGTGTTTATGAACAATAGTATTTTTTGCTATATTTCTGACACCACTTGTTAGTCTGTGTTTTCATTCAGCTGATATGATCATTCTCTGTGGGTTTGTCACTATAAGCAACCCCTTGTAAAGTCTTATCTTGTGTTATTTTATCTTATCTTATCTTAGGCTGAGATAAGTAACTGAAGAATGTTCTGTTCATATCCAACTCACTGCTATTAATGAGGATATACTGTAACTGCATGCATAATTGTGGGGTAGCAGCACCCTAATGCATCATGTAGACATTGCTGCGACACAAGAACCATCAACCCACCATAAATGGGGAAAAAAAACAGTCCTTAGCAACGATGACATGTTACTGTGATTCATCAGTCATCCTACAGGGCACGTCCTCTGCTCTCATATCCTGCTTGGTAATTGCTTTTAAAGGTGAGCGTGATAAAACGTGTTGTTTTTTTGATCGAGGCAAAGCTCCTTGAAGCACTGCGTCCCAAAGGACATTAAAAACTTCCTCCACCCCCACCTGCTCCCCACCTCGGCAACATCCAACACAACTATAGACCTCAACGGTGCCACCCACAGCCGACTCCGGAAGTAAGAATACAATGCAATTTCTCCATTGACAATTGGAGTATAAGCCATAAAATCGTAACCGTCGATGGTAGACTTAAAACCAGCTACGACATGACTGAGCGATTGTATATGCTCATATAGACGCCAAAAGTTCATGGGGCACCAACCTTGTTTTGAGATAAATGTCTTTCATTCGCGATGTCTTGGATAAGCACTTCATTACCCACAATCCTAAGTGTAACAGCAATGTCTCCGATTTGTCCAACTCGTTGTTACCAAAGAAACGTTTATTGTACCAGCGAAACCGCGAACGGCTAGAGCGAGCTTCTGCCATTGAAGTCTATGATAGTTTCTGTACACAGTCTTGTACCTTTGCCTTTTTTTGCCGTTTTCAAAATGTTTTTTTACGCCAAATCAAATGTTTTATTGTCAACATTCATCTCGTAGCTGGTTGGCTTGGTTCCAGATTTAAAACTATATAATCAGCAATTTCCAAAACGTCAATGAAACAATTGAATGGGGAAAAACACTTCCGGAACCAGAGCCGTTAAAAAAGTGGGCGGTCACTGTTGAGCTCTATAGCCCCTCATTAGGGAAAGGAGCAGATTTCCAACTTCAGCAGTGCTGTGATGGAGTCCTAAGGGAGGGAGTTAGCAATGTTCAGATCTGGTCTGGAACTGATGACTTGAAACTTAGCTTTTTATCAGTTGCTCATTTGTCACTTTGTCATTGTTAATCTTAGTAAATGTTTGTTTTCTTAAAAGACTGGAAGTCTCAATATTGAATTTTACTGCTCTGGGGGTGATTTCAATTTGTGTGACATTAGATTTTTGTTTAGTTTTCTGTTGTCATTTATAGTCATATAACAATGTATACATTCATGTGAAATCCCAGCAACATACATATCATGACAGCCCAGGTTCTCCTGAAAGAAATGATGTCTAGAACTTCATTGTGCATAACAGGGTTCAGTATTACTACATAAGGAGACCAAGTAAACCAAAGATTGGAAAAAAAAATGTAGATCTGTTGGTCGGTCCACCACCTTGGTCCAGAACGAAATATCTCAACAACTATTGGATGGATTACCATGACATTTTGTACAGACATTCGTGGTCCCCAGAGGATGAATAACAAGGGTGATCCCTTAAATCATTAGGTGATCACATAACTTTTCATCTAGCGCCGGGGGTGTTGGACTGGGGGGCAAAAGGGGACTGAGTACCCAGGGCCCTCGTGTGAGGAGGCCCCAAAAAGATGCTAGAATGAATAGCTGTGGATGCGGGGAGGGGCCCATAGAAAATGCCTTTCTACAGGGCCCAGAATTTTGTGCTACGCCCCTGTCTAGCGCCATCATCTTGTCAAGATATCAATTTCTCAACAAATACAAATAAATGCAAAACTAATGGCATTCCCATCAGCCCTTATCTCATGCTGACAACATCACCACATACCAACAATAAGAAAGTGACTCAAGTTCACCAACACATAAATGCTTTCAAATCTTTGCTGTAGTTGGAACATGGAAAAGCATCAGAGCAGTCCTGATCCTGTTTTAGATGGGACTTACTTTGCTCTGGTCCTAGTCGTTAATTTGTAGAAGAAAAAAAAAGCCATACCGGTACATTCATTTTTCTTGGTTATGGTTATTATTTTAAAAGAGACACAGCTGTACATTATTCTGATACATACATTTTTCATCAGGTGGCCCAAGGAGTCATTTTTGATGTATATATCTAACGATCCGTGATTTGAAATGAATGGACGTGAACTGGGCCTCTGTCACTCTTGACCTGAGGTCAATTTGACTCAGGGGTTCTTGTGTTAGGTTTAGACATCCTCTATCTGCTGCCTTAAAGCCAAAATGATGTTATTAATGTATCATAAAACGCTTCAATATATCTAAACACTGTACTTACAGGAAAGTAAGAGCCCGATGAGTCTCTCACAGTGGGAGTTATGAGCTTCCTGCGAGTGCTGCCAGTAAGTCACCCATCTAATCTCTACTCAAGGTTTTAGTGCTGAGGCTGGGAACATGACTGCCGTCTGTAAAGGTTTATCTCATCAGTAAAACATGTCCAAACATCTGCTCTTACAAAAACAGGGATTTTTTAATGAGGGGGATAACGTAAATATCAGGTTTACCCACCAATGGTAACACCATTTCAGATTTAATATGCGCTTTACCATGTGCAAACTCATTGTTTAGGCCTACATTTTTCTAAAATGTTCCATTTATTACATCATACATTTAATGTTAAAGGGGAATTTTGGTATTTTTCAATATTGATGTTAATATTGGTGATCGTGAACTTTTTGCAACATTATTAGGTGATAATGTGTCAATTTTGTGCCAACAACTTGTTTTACTAAGTGCCCAAAGGGAATCAATTTTAAGGATCCAGCCTGCGAAGTGAGTTTCTTTTGTTTACTAAGAAGAAAAACCTCCCTTTCTTGTTACAAAAATTACAATATGTGACAATGTTGTCATTGTGCTAAACCAGTAATACTTCTTTTAAATGTCAAATACTTAATGTTGAACCAAACGTGACAAGTCGAGAGAAAAGTTTCAGGATGAAATTTGAAACGGATCACCTCACATCATGCAAACATTAGTCAATCCCAGGAGTGAGTGCCAAGTGCTGCCATGCTACAGCACACAGTGACAGTGTTGTAAGAGAGACAAGTAAACACACCCACGCGCTCAGTGTAACCTTTGATTTCCCCTCAGAGCGCTGACACACCAGAAGGCTACTCACTCGCCCTCTCAGTCATCTGCAGGACTGTCCCCCACTGCAGGCTGTACTTTAGTACAAATTTGAAGTACTTGTACTTGACTCGAGTCTTTTCTTTTCATGCCACTTTCTACTTCTACTCCGCTACATTTCAGAGAGAAATATTGTACTTTTTACTCCACTACATTCATCTGACACCTTTAGTTACTAGTTATTTTACAAATAAGATTTTTTTTCCACAAAAAACACATGTAGTTTATGAAATACGATACCCAACAATATAACGGCCTACAAGTCCAGCTGAAATGATTAGATGATTAGACTTAGTTGATTGACAGAACTGTTTCTTTTATAGAGACATGTTTATAAGAGTGTATGGTGAGAAACTATGTTTTTTGCATACAATACTAAACTATTCAAATAGCCTAATAATTGTTGGCATGCTTTTATAAATCATGTTTTAATGTTAAACATAAATGTGGCACAGTGAATCATTAGGATTAACTATCTGTGTATGGCCTTAGTGACTACCTAACCTATAGGCCAGTAAGCAGTGGGGATTTATATTTGCTAATATGTTAGATTCATGTTAAATTTGGAGGCCCCTGTGCATTGACTCTGAGGACCGCCTAGGGGTCCCGGAGCCCCTGTTGAAGATCACTGGCCTAGAGTCATGTTTGTATGAGCCTCTGGTTAGAAACTTCTGTACAGCTGTTTAAGTGATAGAAATAGGTTTGCACATGAAAGGAATCTCTCTGGAGGCCAAACTGGTATGTTTGCTGCATAGATCTACTGGATGTCTACAGGGGGTTCTGGTGAGAAACTACTGTAAAGTTGTTTATGTGGTAGAAACATGGTTAATACTCCATAAGCAAATCACTGGAAGCCAAAACATGGTTCCTGCAAAGACATGTTTTTATAGGACCATATTGTGACAAACTACTGTAAAGCTGTTATAAGTGAAAGAAACAGGCTTTACACATCATAAGAAGCTCTCTGGAGGCAAAATTGCATGTTTCCTGCATAGAGACATGTCTACAGGGGGTTCTGGTGAGAAACTACAACATAATTGTGCTCTAAAAACCAAACGTCCGGCTGAATTTTTTCAACTTGACATTAGTCAAAGTGACATTACCAGAAGTCGTCTTGGTCATGACAACTTGACATTAAATTTGTCTTTGTAATGACAACTTGACATTATCCAGGATGACATTACCAGAGGTTGTCTTTTGTCATGACAACTTGACATAATGTCATCCTGGTTAATGTCAAGTTGTCTTAATAAGGACACTCCAAAAAACACTTGTAATGTCAAAAAATGTAATGTCAAGTTGTCATGACAAAGACATCCTCTGGTAATGTCATCCTGGTTAATGTCAAGTTGTCATTACAAAGACATCCAAACAAATGTAATGTCAACTTGTCATGACCAAGACAACTTCTGGTAATGTCACTTTGATTAATGTCAGGTTGTCATAATCAAGACAACCCAAACAATGTCAACTTGTCATGACAAAAACCGAATGACACTTAAAGACAGAAGTCATAAACGTTTGACACGTTCATGACAGTGTCATGTCATAGTTATGACAGTGTCATGTCACGATTATGTTGATACCTTCAAGTAAAGTGTTAATAATGGTTAACATCATAAGCTGAAGGCCAAAACACATTTCCTACAGAGACACGTTTTTATAGGCGCATCTTGTGAGAAACTACTGTAAAGCTGTTTAAGTGATAGAAACTGCATTGAGTACTTTTACTTTTAATAGTAATAGTACATTTTCCTGATGATACTTACATACTTTTACTTAAGTAGCATTTTCAATGCAGAACTTTTACTGTAACAGAGTGTTTTTACAGTGTGGTATTAGTACTTTTACAAAGGATCTGAATACTTCTTCCACAACTGGCAGGCTGTCACTCCCAGCACCAAGGCTTGCCTTTAGCGATGTTAGCTGCCGAGGGGCCACAGACCTCTGGAGCTTATTACTTCACTATACAGCTGTCATTCAGTGCAGAGTAGATGCCGAGAGACGAGGGGAGGAGGAATGGTGATGCACATTCATCGACCTGCCCAAAGAGGCTCAACAAATCCGCCCCGAGGTTTATTTTATATTTGATTGTATAAGGGTTTGAGTGAGGCCACCCAAGCAGCATAAACAGGCCGATGGGGAGTCAGGAGGTGTAGTCAAACACAATAAATAAGCTCCATTGATCCCAAGGAGGCTCTCAGTTGGCAATTGGGCTGTCGCTGCAGTTCATGAGCTATGGCCCCGTCCAGGCAGGCCGGGGAGAGGTGACTGATGGAAACAAGTAAGACAATGCAAGGCCAAGAAAGTTATTAATCCTCTTAAAGGAATAACCCACCCAGGGATTTTCATACACTGTTAGAGGGCATCAATTTATTATGTTTGATTTCAGCAGTTAGTTTGGTAAATATTGTCCTGCAACGGTGCCTCTGAAAATTAGCGTCGGGAAGGAACTTGTTTTGGTGGAACATGTGTCCGTTCAAATGTTGTTTTAGTCGTGCAACTGAAAACTCAGATTGGACAGATAGTCTAGCTAGCTGTCTGGATTTACCCTGCAGAGATCTGAGGAGCAGTTAACCATAGTCCTCAGAAATCCACCAGAGTTTAGAACGCCAACACAAAGGAAGCAGAAGGAAACGGGACATCCGAAAATAGTGACATCCGGCCGAATTTGCGGCAACACCGAAGCTATCACGGAAGTGGAACATCGTGGATATAGACAACCGTTATCCTAGTCTGGATTAACGGAAGGACATTTCCAGGATAAAGCCTGACATCCGACGCGTGGCTCAGGTGCAGTGGGCATAATTATTGATTCTAACTTAAGTTTTAAAAAACAAAAAGATATCTAATTGTGTCAGAGCTAGTTTAGCTAATTTTAGACATATAAGACACCAGTTACCAATAGCCGCAGCTAAACTGTTTTTGCATTCAAATGATCTTCTCACATTTATCTTACTGTTCTACAAGCTGATCCCAGGCAGGTGGGACTACGCTAAAACCATTATGTACTCTTTACAAACAAGCTGTGAAAGTTCTTGACAAAAAAAACAAGAAACTACCATCACTGCACAATCATAAAAAAACACAACCTATTAACCTTTGACAGTTTTCTCTGTTTTGCAGACATGTGCCTGATGTATAAATTGACCCATGATGCATACTTGCACCACCCCCACTCAAGCAATGTGTGCCATTTTGCAGAGATAATGTAAGGGTCTCCAGGGCTTCTGTAAGAGGTGACTGTTACACTCAATTTAGGAAGACTAAATTTGGTCAATCAGCTTTTTCATTTACTGTAGTAGAAAAGTGGAACTTAATCCCACTTCATATTAGAGATCGTGCAAGTCTCAGCAGTTTTAAAATGTTCTTAAAGACTTGGCTGAAGGCGAATCAACAATGTGATCATTAATCTTTTTATAATATGGAATGTATATTTTGTATGTTGGTTTATACGTGATGTAATGTTTGTTATATGTTGTTAAGTTTCTATCGGTTTTGATAGTATTGTCTGTATTGTCTATATTGTCCATATTGTCCTTTTATCTCCCTTGCCCAGGGACCACAGATGTTAATTAGCTGTATGGCTAACTCTGTAACAGGGCTTGAACTGTGTATGGTTCCTGACAAATAAACTAATAAATAATTTTTTTTTTAAAAGTGCAGGATGTCTGCTCTCTGTGTGTCGCCAATCTCGAATCCCTTCGCTACGGAAACAACAACCTTGGAGCTGGTAAGCTACACGCTGAAAATGACAAGTTGTGAAGACAATTTGGATGGTGCAACAAGACAGGCCTGCTTGGTTCTTTCGGGGAATGATTGTAAAGATTCACAAAGAATATGTTTATGGTATTTACACTGACAAAGTACACACGACGATACACTGGTAAGAGTTTATGACATTTAACTATGTATCCAGCTGATATAAATAGCTCCTCTTACTGTAATGCAGCGCCATTTATTTTCTAAAAGGAACTCACCATTGTATACTTCTACAACACTTCAGCTGTTTGTGAATGTCAAAAGTCCACTTTTAAAGCCATTTGAGATGTCGAATCATTTTAGCAAATCACTCTGTGGTAAGTACCACGTGGTTGCACAAACAGAAACTTAGTAAAAGTACTTGTTTTAGTAGAACTCACAGAAATCAAGATCCATTGTTTTAAAAAAAATTACGTTGTAAACCTGTCACTATTATCATTGTAAACTGGATTATATGCCGTGAATGGAAAGCAAGGTTTTGCGAATGGTCAGCTATTTCTAAACTGAAGCTAAATTGTATTGTATGCATAGTTTTGGTGTGTACATTTGGCCTTTTTTTGATTGAAATCATGCAGAAAATAAAGATCTGTTCTACATTTATATTCCAGCCTGATACTCCAAAGGTTCAGGTGATATAGTGGCATATATGTGACTTTTATTACAGCATGTTTCAGCTCTCTAGGTCATTTTGTGTACTGTGTGATACCCAGCAGTGATAACACAGGTGAAGACAGGATTATCAACAGCACTCGCTTCCCTCTTCTTTTCTCAAGTACCCATGCACGCCGTCTTTTCACATCTATTCAGCCTTACGGAGTGCTCCCATCACAAATTGCCTGCAAAAGTCAAAGGTCACAGTTCAATGGCTGAAGGCTGAAGGCAACAAAACAGAATTAATATTCGTTTCACGAATGCTGGCTTCCAGAGACTGAAAAAATAAAATAAAGCAATTAACCTTCTGTCCTGGACGTGATTCGTAGGCAACTTAACGAGAACGTTCTTTGCTTTTAATTGCTCACCAACAGCCTAACCAGGATTAAAAGTTATTTCAAGGTAAAGTGGAGTGCTGACAGGAGCGTGGCCACTTGAGAGATATCGGTGCTCATAACGGGAACAACTGTTTTCAGGTGTGCATCAGAGTGGAACTTAATGCAATCTGCAGCAGGTCTTTTCCATCTGACAACTGCAATAACATTTCATATTTAAATGTAGATGATTCTTTCAGCAGAGTAAAGACAGCAGTCAATAAGGAGGGGAGTGATGATGCCAGCAGACTATGTCATGACCCCCTCTAGTAATATTCAGTAAAATGTAATATCGCATTATGAAGACGTTGGGAGTCCAGTTGCCAGTGGATTTCTGCTTGAGTTGATTATGAGGACTGGGCTGTTATGAATTTTGAAGTAGTTATTACAGACGTGATGTGGCTGTGAGGCGATTACAATATAGCCTGGTTGACAAATATGGACAGTAGTTCTTATAAAAATCATTATTTACCATGTGAATATGACTCAGTCACATAGTTACGATTACCGGTAGCTCTGTTAGACTAAAAACACCTTTATTATTTTACAATTACTTTTTAGATTTTTAGCTACAAATATCACAGCATTGTGATTTGTATATCAACACTTCTGTATCTGGCCTCATCAATATTTATACATACACCAATATTCTAGTCTTTTGGTTATAAGTAGAGCAAAAAAGCTCTAGTAAAAGCGGTGTGTACTGTGAACAGCCCACACAATTCCTACTGAATGGTGAGTTCCTAAGCATACGTAAACCACTTACACTGTGGAGTGACATTACAGTACGTCGCCTGATTAAAAATCCGTCAAGGCTGTCAGGTTCTAGTCTCTGACTCACACTTTTTGCTTTTCTCTTAGTTTAGATCAAGGATAGTACATTTCCAGGATAAAGCCTGATATCCTGATAAACTCCCTTCGCTTCGGGAAACAACAACAAACTTCGAGCTAACAAGCTACATGCTGAAAATGGCAAGTTGTGAAGAAAATTTTGGATGGTCCAACAAGGCAGGCCTGCTTGGTTCTTTTCGGGGGAATGATTGTAAAGATTTACAAAGAATATGTTTACCTGGCCTGGGAACGCCTCGGGATCCCCCAGTCGGAGCTGGTTAATGTGGCTCGGGAAAGGGAAGTTTGGGGTCCCCTGCTGGAGCTGCTACCCCCGCGACCCGAGACCGGATAAGCGGACGAAGATGGATGGATGGATGATGTTTACGGCATTTACTCTCTAGCTGGGACGCTTTAAGTGGGGCAGTATTGTGTGAACAGTTAAAGCTATGGTGCGTAGTTTCTGTCTCCCCATGAGGAATTCTAAGCAATGACAACAACACTGTCGTTGCATCAACATGATACAAGCCTTCTGTGATCTCGCACCACCCCCACCCTCCTCAATACAGTTGCTAGTAGCCAAGGAGGACAAGGAGGATTAAAAAAAACATGATGGACTCTTCAGAAGAGGTCATTATCTTCACTCGATGGTCGACGGACGACACCATTTTGTAAACGTAGCTATACTGAGAAATACAGAGAGAGTTGTGTGGAGCTGATAGTCTTAATTAGCTTTGTATCATTTGGCAATGGCTTCAATGTAACGGACGTTCATTAAAATAAAAAAAGTTACGCACTAAAGCTTTAACTTCCTTTAATATTGTATGAGGCGTTTTCTTTTGAAGGGTGCAAATGTTCCACCAAAAACAAGTTCCTTCCCATTTTGCAGAGCCACCGTCGCTGCGTCCGGAGCTTAGCGCCACCCAAGACGCTTGTGATTGGTTTAAAGAAATGTATGTGTAGTGTAGCCAGACCTTACTCCACAGCGCTGTGGAGATAGGTCTGGCAATGCGAGACTACTTTTCTCTATGCACAATGGAATCCCCCTTTATCATACTTTAATCCTAATAAAGGATTATCTGCTGAAAACTCAAACTAACCAAGACTCCAATTCACCTCACCTCTGTTGATAACGGTAATGGTAGAATCATTTCTTGAAGGGTGGAACCTTCCAATAACCTAAGCTAACAATAGCAATAAAGCAAAATTTCAAATAAACACTGCCACAAGCTTAAATACATATTTCTATCCTTTATATCAGTGGTTCCCAACCTGGGGTCCGGGGACCCCTAAGGGGGACGGCAAAAATCACAGGGGGGGCGCAAGTCTTTATCTGGTTTGAGGTTGAGGTAAAAAAAAAATATTTGCACGTTAAACAAATTATGATAAATATATAATGTATACAAAAGTCTGTATAAAAACTATATATTTTTGTTCTCGCTTAAACTTGTAGGCAGGCTACTTAGTAGGCCAAACCTCCGGGACCTTTAACCTGGGACCCTGCTGTCATCAGGTCAGCTGCTAGCTGCTAGCTGCTATCATCCTCGTTTTTCCTGCCGTCACGGCATCACTATTTTATGAATGAAACATGGCGGAGAAACGTAAAAGTGCTGATAACTCCTCTATATCAAAAAAGAAAGTAAGGGAAAGTTACCTCAACTTCGGTTTCGGAGGGGGGGGCTCAGCTTTTCTTAGACATAAGTAGGGGGGGCGCCAAGGAAAAAAGGTTGGGAACCACTGCTTTATATGATGGTAGCAATTTACTTCTTCCGAACACCATGGAGTTGGTAGATCCAGTCAATTTCACTTCCCTCTGCACACACTTTTTCTGATGCTGCAATATCACTGCAGTATTTTCTCTACCTATGATTTGGAAATGTACTGTAGGCTTGTTTATTTTCAGATAGTGCAAGATCCAATTGACTAGAAAGACTGAAGATGGGAAAAATAATGGTGTCCTTCAGACATAATCATATAATATATTGTTGTGTTTTCTCTCTGTTCTTTTTCATTCCTCGCAGCTGATTCAGTACTGTTACAATTTATAACTTGATTTGTTTCAAGCCATGTTTTTAAAAAACAAAGAACTGCGTTTCCGGCTGGTGAAAATGGCTCATCATAACAGTGGTGACAGCACACTGACAGGTAAGGCTTATGTAACTCCACCTGAATGTTGCTTTAAAAACTTCATTTCAGCCTTGTTTAGGAGCTGCTACAAACTCTGAAACAGAATTCATGATCTGTGTTTCACAGGCTCTGCACAGTATTTAAAGCAGGTTAGGCAGTTTTATTGGCAAAAAATCTCATAATGTAATTGTAATTCAGATGGTGTGAGAGAAAATTAGACTTCTGCACCTCCTCTTGGCTCAGGCTTTAGAAAAGTTCCTACTGGCTGTTCCACAAATGCAGATGCGTGTTGCACGTCCCTTTAGTCCCACGGGCGCCAAACTATTGCTGCCCACTGCTCATTATTAGTTAGGATAAGTGAAAATGCGAAGAGAACAAATTTCACAACACACTGTACTGTGTGTGACAAATAAAATAAGATTTCTTCTTCTATTGCGTACGCTGCAAAGCAATGCCATCACATTCTATCTTTCCAGTTATTGTCACTTTATCTTATTATCCGTCTATCTTTTTAATGTAATTTTATCCTTTTTGTCTTTTTATGTTTATTTATTGCTGAGCTGACCCGTTTCATTGTACCGTTGACCAGGGCCGGAGTGGGGCCACTTTTCAGCCCAGGAGTACCAGGCCTAAGACCGGCCCACTTTTTCCATGGTGGTGGAAATTGGATGAATGAAGCAACAGTTCAGCTCTTACTATCCTGTAGTTTTTATTAATACCATGGTTGAACAAATAATGTAAAAGGTTAAATAATAATTCACTTAAGCTGAGAAGTTAAGATATTCCACTATTCCACAAGAATAGGTTGATAAATTAACAAAAGTAGAAAGAAAGAAAGAAAGAATTTTAAATGTATCCCACTCTTCCACAAAAAGGCATAACATGTTTACAGTTCAATTAACAGTACAGTTTAGAGTTACATTGGGAATAGCACCAACAGCATCTACAGCATCAGTAGCTGCCTAAGCAGTGCACTGGTTTCAGCCACTTTAAAGATAAATGGGCTCCCTAACTCAGCACTCCAGGAAATCAGCAAATGTCTGCTTGGGTTTGATGACAGAGCTACTGTTAGCACAACGTTAGCTGACTAGCCTGGCATAACCAGTGGGAGAGACTGAAAAAGTCCCCTCTTGAAGGTTATACTGTCAGGACATGTAGTGAGGTGACACAGGAAGGTCAGGAGGATAGTGGCGGACTGCCATACAGTATATGGAAGAACCAGAGATGGAGCTTGAAAGCAGGACCTGTTCCTCCTGCAAAAACTGTGCCATTTCTGTCTATTTAATACTCTCACAGTATAACCTGCTCACAGATGCTTATCATGTCAGTGACTAGTGTTACCCTAGTCTGGATCAAGAGAAGTACATTTCCAGGATAAAGCCTGACATCCGAGTTTAGAACGCCAACACAGAAAGAGGAAGGTAAGGGACATCCGGCGGAATTTCCGGCAGCACCGGAGCAATCCCGGAAGTGGAACGTCGTGGATATAGACTAACCTACATACGACCAACAAAACTGAAACTTGAACGTTTCCCTCCTTGTTCCGCCATCTCCTCCTGCTAATCATCACATCATCGTCAGCGTCACCGTCTTCAACATCATCATCATCCCCCTCCTCCTCATTTCCATCATGGCCATCAGTGGCAGTATCATAATCTCTCTTCCATTAACACCAATTGGTGTCAATGTGTGTAAGCACGTTCAAAATGCCATCCATACAGCAGGACAGGAACAATTATGTCCTATCAGGCAATGAAGCTGCGCAGGGATTGTGACTAATGGATAAAAGCCCATTTTATGCATTGCTTGTAATGCAGCTGACCCCTCCTCCCACATCCATCTGAGGTCATCAGAGCACAGAAACTCAATTTGATTCACACACTGTCCAATCCTTAATACATAATTAGACTGGTGAGGATGTACGACTGGCTGGTAATTGAATCAGCACGGCCAGAGTGCTGCAGTCCTGTACTCAAGGAAACACTGAAAGCTTACATAGGTGTGTATGACTAGATGGAATATACTGTGCACTCATGAATCATTTTGTTACATAAAGAAGAAACAACCTTTTGTGTTAGGTTAGATGAGTAGATATGTCAGCATCTTATTAAAAGATAAATGGTAAAGGAGTTGGCAGAAAGTCAGCATGTATCCATCATTAGGGTTTCCTCTACAGGATGCTGCGAGGCTGATTAAATGGCTCAGCGACTCGCAGTGGTGCTGATACATGGCTGTCCTGAGGACTTGAGCTTATAGTTCTAGTCACAGTGCCAACCCCTAAACAGTGTAAAGGATGCACACTATAGATTTGTCAAAAACATCTTCTCGAGATGAACTTTAAAAATTTAAGAAGGAAGATCTGTAAAACGGTTTATTGGTGCTATTTACACCTTTAAGGTCACTTCTTTAAACTAGTTCATGTAGCTGCAAACAGGTTAAATGATACAATACGTCATTGTACTTATAAAACTAATGTCCACAGCATTGCTGTGACTTGGGATAGACCGAGGTTTTCAAAGTTTAGCACTGTGGGCCCCCATAGACAAAATTGAGACAATTGCGCCCGGCACTCCCCGCCAGTTTAGATAGAAGAAAGTCAGTGTTCCAGGGACGTTGGAACAATGTTATGATGAAAAAAGTTCATATTTATGCATTTTCACTCCTCATTCTTTGTCTGACTACTACCATGTTGGATAATCATCTCTATGTTTCGGAAACACATTTCCCATGATGCGTTGGGGAACGTAAACAGGAAGTATAATTTTGCCATGGATTCACTGAGTCACACTTCGGGTTGGGACAAATCATTTTAGCCTATATTTATTTACATTATGGCAAATTTGCTCAATTAAAAGTATGCCGAATTAGCTATTAGCAGTTCCTGTTTTCAATGTACTTAGGGATGTATAGACCATTGGTTTTCAAAGTGGGGTTCGGGGACCCTGAGGGGTCCTTAAGGGGGCTCCAGAGGGTCCCCAGCAAAAAGGGGAGTAATTCATTTTCACTATAATTCCATCCATAAGTAACACAATGACAGAATGTATGACTATTTTTGGTCATGTGTTTAATAGACTTTCTGTAATAAAACATCTAAAAGCTACAATCCTATCAAATGGGGTTCCTGTCGTCTAATTTGTGTCAGTTTAGGGGTCCTTGATGTGAAAAAGTTTGGGAACCACTGGTAAAGACAACTATCACTGGATTACTTTGATACTGAAGAAAACACATGATGATTCTCAGTTCTCGAACTATAAGGAACATCTTTTTTTTCTGTCATTTCTAAGCAGATTCATGGATATTTAATCTTGACGGCCAATTGAGATATGGGAAGTGTAAATCAAACTGAATGTAAAAATAAGTCCATTATATCTGTGTGTTTAGATGTGACTAAATTATGACTCCAAAAAGGAGTGTGGCTTTTGATGCAATTTGCAGCAATCAGGTACCAGAACGCTAGTTGATAGATTAAATATCATACAAATTGTTGTGCATACGTTTTCGTAGGATATGATACAAACCCGTAGCCTGACAAGCCAGACCCACATCAAGATGTTGGGTCTGGGAACTCACCATTGGCAGGGCTCAATCCGAGGGGCGGGATAAACGGTTGTCTTTCAAATTCACTCTGCACGCAATAGGATAGCGCTACAACCAACTAGAGCAACGCTGGTTAATAGATTCAACGTATCCGGTCGGCAAAACTAACAATCAGGTGCTAGGGTTTTTAAAGTACCTTCATTGCCTTCATTAGCTGGGTCACAGTCACTGCTGCTGCAGACCTGGTTGATAAGCATTCCAAATCAGTGGCCAAACTACAATTACTGACAGTTCCAGCTGTTGTCAGATCACCAGCATGCATGTAGCTCTTTCAACTCACGCAGTACCTTTGCCTCATGTCTCTCTCTCCCCCCCCCACAACTTCAACCAGGGAGCTACACCTCACAGTTTGACAAGAAAATGTGAGTTTCAAAAAGTATTACAGTGTCAAAACACAAAAACACCTGTCATTATTTAACTGGGCTTTAGAGTTTGGGCATTTCACGTTAAAAGTAGTGTATTCCCAGAGGTTATTATCTTCTGTTTCAGATTGCGTTTCAAGGCAACATACAGTAAGTGCATTTTGTATTCCACCCATTACGTAACCATGAAAACTACATACAACACAAAACAAAAGTCATAGTTACAAACAACTATAAATTATTGGCAGTGCAACTCCGGCAGCAACCAGCAACATTAAATCAATACCCTTAAAAATGTGAGACTGAGCTGTAAAAGCACACAATGAATTCCAATGCTGTGAGTCAGACCCATGTGCTTGTAGTTGTCAGTATTTGGTGTACACGTGTGTGTGTGTGTGTGTGTGTGTGTGTGTGTGTGTGTGTGTGTGTGTGTGTGTGTGTATGTGTGTGTGTGTGAGAGAGAACACACAGTGTGGTGATGGTACGCTCTGGAATGCAGAGGAAAACAGCACCACATAGATATGTAACTACAGACTAACTCACGCTTGTTTCCATTGTGAAAACACTGCTTGGGGTCTCGGGTTTGGTGAAAATATCTGATAATCTCGTAGAAATCATACTTAACACTAAAATCATATCAAAAAAAAAAAAAGGTCATATGTTCAGGGAGATGAAGCCAGTAATTTTGTTCCAACACAAGGGAATTTGACGTTTATATGCTGCCCTCACTACACTACTTCAAGTTCAATGTATTAACGAAAGTTAAAAGACAAGTACAAGCATAAGACATCATGCAGATATGTGAAATGGGACACCCTGGTAAGCTATTTGAAGTTTGTGTTTAGGGGCCCAGACACTGGCAAAAAATACACTTACATGCATATCACAACTAGGCGTGTGCCTTCCTATGTAGCAGACCTCTGTGCATCATGCTTACTGAAAAGTGCCCAAAAAAAAAAAAATGTAGCTAGTCATCTGCTGCTGGAAGCAGCTGGGATGTAGATGACAGGTATCACAAAGCTGCACGTAGCGTAACTTTTTCTCAGCATGCTCTTTCTTTAGAAAACTTTCTTTTCTGGAATTAGAGAGATGTCATTTAAACTGCATTTTACAGGGTTCCCACTAGGGCTGCACAATTAATCGCAATTTTTTCGAAATCGCAATATGGTGCAATAGTGCAATATCCAAATCGCAGGGTGGGGGCGCAATATTTGTTAAAGGCAAAATATGTGTCAAACCATTCTGAATGAAGTATTGTGGGGCTGCAGAGATGTCCAGGCCTACACACTGTATCCTACAGACTAAAGAAAATATCTTTGTTTGGTACAGATCCTCGCATAAATCACACTCTAAATCAATTCCATTTTTTTAAATATTATTTTTGGGTGAAAATTAGAATAATGATACAAAAATTATCATTCCCTCCAATATCGTGAATCATATCGCAATCATAATATCAGTCAAAATAATCGCAATTAGATATTTTCCTCATATCGTGCAGCCCTAGTTCCCACGGTCATGGAAAACTTGGAAAAGTCATGGAATTTAAAAATCTCATTTTCAAGGCCTGGAAAGGTCATGGAAGCAGTAAAATCCTTGAAAGTTTTGGAAAAGTCATGGAATTTTGTTGTTTGTTTATTGAAATTATTTGTTTAAAGTAATCCTCCGTGAATAGCCTGATAGCCCGTACTATTTGCTGCAGCTGTAAAGTAGCTCTAGGATCCTAAAATGTTTGAATATTGCCCGGCAAGTGTACATTTAATATTCCATGTGTTATATGTTGGGAATGGTCATGTACATTTTTATTAAGGTTCCTTGAAAAGTCATGGAAAAGTTTTGAAATTTTGTCCATGAAAATACAGTATGTGGGAACCCTGATTTTACTCTAAATGAAAGAAAAGAATTAAACAAGTATTCTGGTTGATTTTTGCGTGCCTATGAAGGCACACGTTACAACATTTACTATGTAACACAACAGCCATTTTCACACTTCTTTGAAACTTCCAGAACAAAAATCTGGAATGCTGCTTTTTAAAAACATGAACACACAACAGATTAGTGAAGTGTTTTTGTGTTACGTCTTTCATATAGGTTGCTTTCCTTGATAGAATTGGTGCTGAATTAAGTGAACAGGTGTTGGCAAACAAATGCCTATTTACATGGAGCAGACAGGGAGCAACCATTTCATTCATGTGGAGTTGTTTCTGGCCACCTGACAAGTGGAACTGTAATATTTGCTCTCCTTTTAGCTCCGTTTGGTCGCCGACAGCTCCTCTCTCTGGGCGTTCTTTCTTTGAGTTTGTTTTTACAAGACACACATAGTCCTTGAATTAATAGTTGATATAAAAACAATATTGAAGTTCAGCTTTAAAAGGTTTTACATATTGATGTATAAACAGGAAAAATAAATTCCCTTTCTTAATCCTTTACTGAGAAACAGTTAACTGATATGCATGTGTACATTATACAGGGAATAACTGAGTTTATCTCCAACGTGTGTCCTGCTTCTTGTCAGTCTACTGTTTATTCATGTGGCCGTTCCTCTGTGACTGATCTGCTGTCTGACTGAGGGATTCTGGGAGTTTGTCTGCTGTATGTCCTGTCTCTTCTCATGTCAGCCTGTCTGCACCATCAGCATCTCCGAGTCCCTCCCTTCTCCTGCTCAATGCTAGCGGATGTCCACTGGACCAAGACGGTGCTCATGTCCTCAGGATGTCCACCCTGGTGCTCACATTCGGGTTATTCTGAAAATTCTGTTATTCAAATTGTATCTGGGTTGGCCTCATTTCATACCTGACTGCCTGGAGGGAGAGTCCGTGTCTGAGGTCTTTTGGGAGCTTTCTCTCGGTTTCTTTTTTTTTTATTTTATTTTTTCATGGCAGTATTGTTTTTGTTCTATTTGATATTAATTTCTGTGGGAGTCTTTTGTTTGAGTTTTCTCACTTAAAACATATAGACATGGAGCACTTTTCACATTGTTAATAGTGGTTATAAGAACAGAAATACCTTAATTACTGAAAATATGACACCCATGTTTTCATATTTTCACTAACTTTAATCCTGTTGTATCACCTAATTTTGACAGCATGGGAGGACTGAACATGTATTTCTCTGGAAAAACACACAAGCAATAGTAACCATCACAAGATGGTTTATCTGCACTTTCAGTCCAAGAGCACGCCCTAAACAAAAAGAGTGTGTGTGTGTGTGTGTGTGTGTGTGTGTGTGTGTGTGTGTGTGTGTGTGTGTGTGTGTGTGTAATCCATCATTTGAATGGTCATAAGACTGGAAGTATAGCCTTTCTCGCTTCCACTAGTGGCCCAGAGTCAAGGTGGTGTTCTCACTGCTGGCGTAAACAGATGAAGAGGCTCTCTGGCATGTCCGGACAACTCCAGCAATGCTGGTAATATATCAACATCACACAGACACAGACACAGACACAGACACACACCACCATACATAGCAGCCCCAAAAATAACACTTGATAACATTCACCGTTGAGCCAATGACAAGGATTTCTTTTTTTTTAAGGTAAGAACTGTGAACAATCTTACGAAGAAGATGAGCGAAAAAGAGGGACAGCTGCATGAAGAAGCTAAGGAGAAGCAGGGGAAATAATCGACGTCCGCCCCCCCACTCATTGGGTAATATTTTCTGGATTGTTTTCTTAGCGCATTGTCGTTTCAACATACAGCAACCAACAGGATGGCGGGGCAGTGACACAACACTTGCTGGATCTTATAGTTACAAATGAGGGAAATATGATGGATGATATTCAGTATTTAAACCCTTTAGGTAAAAGGGACCATGTGTTCACCTGTGTTTTGATGTTTAAGGCCATTTGTTACACAAAAACGTTAAGAAATGAAGTTATAAGGAAGAATTACAACAAGGGCAGGGATGCACGGAGGGAATTAGAAAACTTTGATTGGGTACAATCAGCGGTGTAGTCTACGTGATACGCAGGTATACGCTGTATACCCACTTAAAAATGCCCAATGACACGTAACAAGCTACTTTTCATTATAAATTTGATATATTTTGAAATGTCATCTGTGTTTTTCTTCTTCACATAGGCTAAATGAAGGTATTTCCACTGTAAATTGGTGCATAAAAGTGTGTCAGAATGCAGGAAATTAAGTCGTTGACGCTCAAAACTTTGACATGCCCCCCCCAAAAAAAAGGCCCATTCTGGCTCATATATATAGGCCCATACATATACAGTATACCCACTACAATACATTATACTACACCTGTTGAAGCCATTACACTGATTTGTGTTTTATACCTCATTCATGTTGTTTATAATCATGTCGACACACATATATATATATATATATATATATATATATATATATATATATATATATATATATATATATATATATATCTCAACTAATGCTGATCATAATTACTGTTGATGATGATGATGATGATGACGATGACGTCAGGGGGTGTTAACTCTATATGTAGACGTCACCTCGGGCAGGTAAAGGTGTGTGTTTTTGCTAGAGAGCGGAAGGGCAAACTAATTATCAACCGCATTTCTGAGACAAGCGGCCTTTTATCTGTTTAAGATGAGTTTTATTTATGTTGCTGTTGCTGTTCTGCAATAAAGGAACGTATCATTGTTACACTACGAAAGAAGAATGCGCGTTGATTCACTGACCGCTCCTACAATTAAGTTGATAATTAGCCCATCTGAACGCCAGAATGGACCCCAGTCACAGTGGAAATGAATGGATGAGACCGTAGTCAGTGTCTTTTGGATTGATCTGGACTGCTGCCAGAATCTGATTTCACCGGTACCGTGAGTACACGAGCGAATGTGCTGTTTTCCGAGCCTGGTTACGATCAAACATTTAAAAGTGACAAATGTATGAAAGAAGTGTTTGATGAGCAGACAATTAAATATTAAATCCATAAGACTGCCTACGAACTCACTGAAACTATAGGCTGCATACAGCGGACCAACATCGCTGCACGGAAAGCGGAAACCTTAAAAGTGACGCTCAGATATGAATGAAAATATCACGAGCAAATGGAAATAAAAAGGTATTAGGCCTACACGAGGCAACAAAGAAGAGGTGCATGAAAATAAAAGGATCTACTTACAAAAAGAAAGTAAATGGTCTGAACGGACTGAAATGGAAATAAAGCACGGCTGTGCGCATGAAGGAATAAAACTAAATGAATAATTACCGAAATACTAACGAATATTCAAATAAAGTGATCGGATGTACTTGAAAAAGAATTGTACAAACGAATATTAAAGGCTGAAAACGAAAACCGAAACAATGGCAGAAGGAACTGAATGTGGAGTCACTGAAGCCGGGATTACTGAAATGGACGCTGCGCAACAGAGGAAAGCGTTCAAAATCACTCAGCGCATCACGTAGAGGGAAACTTTCACACTGTACACGGAAAATGAATGAAATAAAAACACTGATGAAAGGGGGTGCTGATGTTGCCAGTATTAATGAAGGTGCAAATGAATTTCTAAGACTGCTGGAGGAATTTAAAGCGTGTCATGAATCTGTTCAGGAACTGCTGCCTGAGGATGTGAGAATAAATGAGACTGTGGACTGGTATGAGCCAAAAATGGCTGACTATGATGTTTTTCTAACTGAGGTGGATCAATGGATAAAAACTCAGTCCGATCCACAAGCTCTTGTGGATGTAGGAGACAGTGTCTCACAGACTGGCTCAAGGGGTTCTAAAGGTTCTAAAAGTTCCAAGGTTTCTAAATCTTCATCCGTTGTTTCAGCGCGCATGAAGGCTGCTGCAGACAAAGCTGCTCTGCAGGCCAGAGCTGAAGCTCTCAAGAGGAAACATGAATTGGAAATGGAGAAGCATCAGCTGGGTTTAAAAATGGAATCCTTGGACTTGGAGGCAGATCTTGCTGCAGCTGATGCGAGGCTAAAGGCTCTGGAGGAATTTGAAAGTGATGAAGACTCAGAACCTGGAAAAGAAATGGAAGACCTAATGAATGCATCTGGTGAAATAGAAGGAAGCCTAGCACAACTGGAGTTTGCACGGATAGGAGCTATACCTAAAAACACCCTTACAAAAATTGATACGCACTCAGTACCCACCACCTACTGGAATCACAACAGGGTCTGAGCAAGCACCAAGGACTACAACAATCCCCCATTTAGAGGAACCACATAGACGAGGCGAATCCACTCCCAGAAGTGAAACGGCTCAGGGCCTCGACCTCACAAACATTATACAAAAACAAACAGACTTGGCGGATCTGCTGGTGATACAGCAGAAAGAATCTAAACTCCCAAGAAGGGAGGTGCTGGTGTTCGACGGTGATCCTCTCACTTTCAGTCCATTTATGATGGCTTTTAAGCACAACATTGAGGAAAAAACCAACAGTAACGAGGATCGACTGTACTTCCTGGAACAGTACACTGTAGGTCAGCCAAAAGAACTAGTTCAAAGCTGCTTTCACATGAACGCAACAACTGGTTACGAGGAAGCAAAGCGCCTACTTAAATATCATTTTGGTGACGATTTCAAAGTAACATCTGCATACGTTGAAAAGGCCTTAAACTGGAACCAAATACGTACAGATGATGGAAAGGCACTTCACAGCTACGCCCTCTATCTAAGAGGCTGTGGTAATGCAGTTCAGGAGCTTCCATACATGTCAGAGCTGGACTCACCATCGAACATGAAAAGACTTGTTTCCAAACTCCCATTTAAACTTCGAGAAAAATGGCGTGACATCACTGAAAGAACACAGCAGAGACCTAAATTCCATGACCTTGTTCTGTTTATGGAAAAACAGGCCAGAATCATTCAAGATCCTGTCTTTGGGGATATCCAGGACTCTGCTGGAAGCATAAATGGGAGGAAGTCCAAAAGAGACTTACCGTATATGGGATCTAGCAGCAAGAAAAGCTTTGTTACGACTATCGTTCCCAAGAAAGAAACCAACATGAGCACCAATGCACAGAAAAGGGAATACAAGCCAGAGGACATCCATACAGCCGTTGACGCCTTTGTCAGGCCTTGTGCTTTCTGTAAAGGAGAGCATGTGATGGAAAAAATGCGAGATAATAACAAAGATTCCCCATAAGGAGAAAGTTGAGCTGCTAAAGAAAAATGGACTCTGCTTTGCCTGCTTGGTCAAAGGTCATATGAGTAAAGAATGCAAGAAACGTCTCACGTGTCGGTCCTGTGAGAAGAGGCACCCCACTGTCTTGCATATAGAGAACTTTACTCCAGGAAATCCCAAGCCAGCAGCTAAGCAGGATTCAGACACCAGAAACAACTCCATTGCTAAAGTTTCAGCGGCAGCACAAATTGCTATGGTGTCATTAGCAGCACAAACAGTAAACAGAACCAGAACCACAGACTACAAGTTAGCAGTGGTACCCGTAAAGGTGAAGGTACATAAAGGCAGCTGTTTAATAGAAACCTATGCATTTCTAGACCCCGGAAGCAATGCTACTTTTGTCACGGAGAAACTGATGGAACAGTTGTCTGTCAGAGGAAAGAAAAAAATAAGTTTTTACTCCGAACGATGGGTCATGAAAAGCCTGTGAAAACCCATGTTATGAGAGGACTGGAAGTATGCAGCCTGGATGGAAATAGTTTCATAGAACTTCCAGAGGTCTTCACACAAAACGCCATTCCTGTAAGTGAAGAGAACATTCCTACAGAGAAGGAGATAAAAGGATGGCCTTACCTAAAGGATGTCCACTTAAGACCCATCAAGGCAGAAGTAAGCCTATTGATCGGTGCAAACGTCCCAAAGGCTATGGAGCCACTGAAAGTGATCAATAGTCAAGGTGAGGGACCCTATGCAGTCCTAACACGCCTAGGTTGGACTATAAATGGACCTCTCGGCAGTACGGCATCTATGGATGAGCATGGTCGACCTCAGATAATGTCTAATAAGATATCAGTGGTCAAGCTGGAAGAGCTCCTTGTACACCAATACAACCAGGACTTCTCAGAGTTGGCCTACAATGAGAAACAAGAAAACTCATTTGAAGACAAGAAATTCTTGCATGTAATGAACAGCTCAGTCAAAAGAAAAGCTGGCCACTATGAAATAAGACTTCCGTTCTGTCAGAATAACATCAGCCTGCCAAACAACAGGAAGGTGGCGGAACAAAGAGCACTAGATCTTGCCCGCAGATTTCAAAGAGATGAAGTCTTTCAGAAGGACTGTAATGATTTCATGAATGACGTCTTGAGGAAAGGGCATGCAGAAAGAGTGCCAGAGGAACAACTCCCCCGGACAGATGGTAGACTATGGTACATTCCTCACCATGGTGTCTACCACAAACGAAAAAAAACAATACGAGTGGTGTTCGATTGTACCTCTTTGCTCCAAGGAACTTCTCTGAATTCTGAGCTGCTGCAGGGCCCAGACCTTACGAACACCTTGTTGGGTGTACTCCTCAGATTCCGACAGAAACCAGTAGCAGTGATGGGGGACATCGAAGGAATGTTCCATCAAGTAAGAATTCCTAAAGATGATGTGGACTTCCTCAGATTCCTGTGGTGGCCAGACGGCAACACTAAGCAATCGCTAGCAGAGTACCGGATGACGGTGCATCTCTTTGGAGCAGTCTCATCCCCGAGCTGTGCCAATTTTGCACTGAAGCGGACGGCTGATGATAATGAAGGAAAGTGTGGCGCTGACGCTCTGAGCACCATTCGTCGCAACTTTTATGTAGACGACTGTCTCAAATCTGTCCCAGATGAGAATCAAGCAATCTGTCTGGTAAAGGAGCTCAGATCAGTATGCGCCACAGGTGGATTTAAGCTCACCAAATGGACCAGTAACAGTCGTGCAGTCCTTGCCTCTGTTCCAGCGGATGAGAGAGCAAAAGAGGTCAAAGATCTAGACTTCGATAAAGACAAACTGCCCCTAGAAAGAGCTCTTGGCATGCGATGGGACGTTGAGTCAGACATGTTTTTCTTCTCGATCACCCCGAAACAACCATCAATCACCCGCAGAAGCATTCTGTCGGTGTTGAATTCAGTATTCGATCCTCTAGGGTTCCTAGCACCAGTCCTGCTGACCGGGAAAGGAATACTGCAGGACCTGTACAAGCTAAATTGTGGATGGGATGAGTCGATACCGACTGCTTACACAGATAAATGGAAGGAGTGGCTGAAAGATCTTAAGAATCAGGAGATGCCTTAAACCGCCAGATTTTGACGTTACTGGAGCACAGATGCACCACTTCTGTGATGCAAGTGAGCGAGGTTATGGGGCAGTCAGCTATCTGAAACTGACTCGTGACAGTGGGCTACCTCACATTGCGTTTATGATTGGGAAAGCAAGAGTTACACCTTTAAAAGGTGGTGACTATCCCAAGGCTGGAGCTTGCCAGCGCAGTCCTTGCGGCTAGGATAGACAGGATGATGAGGAAGAGCTTGAGTTAACCCTCGGAGACTCCGTTTTTTGGACTGACAGCACCGCCGTCTTAAAATACATCCAAAATGACTCCAGAAGGTTTCAAACCTATGTGGCTAACAGGGTGTCCATTATTCGAGATCTGACACACAAATCCCAATGACGCCACATAAAGACTGAACTTAACCCTGCAGACAGTGCATCAAGAGGCATGAAAGCCGAGACCTTCCTTCAAGAAGGACACTGGTGGGGAGGGCCACATTTCCTGATGCAACCTGAAACAGACTGGCCAGTGACCCAAGTACCACCTACACTGTCCCACGGTGACCCGGAGGTCAAGAAGGTAGCTGTGGCTTTCAGTACAGGTGTGCTGCATCAAAGTCCTCTGACTCGTTTTATCGAGCACTTCTCATCATGGGACAAATTGATCACATCAACTGCCTGGTTCTTAAAGATCAAAGAAATCCTGAGGCAATTGAGTTTAAAAAAGACAATTAGTGGCTTGGACACAACTGGGTCACAGCTGTCCATGGAGGATTTAGCCAAGGCTGAGCAATCACTCGTGTCTTATGTCCAACAACAATCCTTCCAGGATGAGGTGACCTCTCTACAAAAGGGCCTACCCATAAAGAGAAATAGTAGGATCTATAAATTAGATCCCATCCTCCAACATGGAATCCTGCGAGTTGGAGGCAGACTAAGTAAGCTGGCAATGCCAGAGGAAACCAAGCATCCAGCCATTCTGCCCAAGGACAATCACCTGTCAAAGATACCTCTACGCCACATCCACACCTTGGTGGGTCATGGTGGCAGAAATCAAATGATTGTAAAACTCAGAACAAAATACTGGATCATTAGAGCAAACTCTGCTGCAAGAAGTATAACACGGGATTGTGTACTTTGCAGGAGATGGCATGGCACAGCAATGACACAAAAGATGTCTGACTTACCTCTACACAGGATAACACCTGATTTGCCACCCTTTACTCATAGTGGACTGGACTACTTTGGTCCCATAGAAACCAAGCGTGGCCGCAGCAAAGTCAAAAGGTATGGAGCCTTGTTTACGTGCCTCGCAAGCAGAGCCATACACCTAGAGATGGCATACTCAATGGATACGGACTCTTGCATTTCTGCACTCCGACGATTTATCTGCAGACGAGGCCAAGTGAAAGAAATTGTTTCTGACAACGGTACAAATTTCGTTGGGAGTAAGAGAAGCACTTAATCACCTTAACCTCAGTAAAATCCAGCATGCGATTCACGCTGAAGGTATCAAATGGACATTCAATCCTCCTTATGGTCCTCATCATGGAGGAGTATGGGAGCGGCTCATCCGAATAATTAAAAAGATCCTCTACTCCATCACAAGGGAACAGACCTTGGATGACGAGAGTCTCCAAACAGCTCTATGCGAAGTAGAAGCGATCATGAATGACCGGCCCATCACAGTCTTATCTCAGGATGCGAAAGATCCAGAACCTCTGACACCCAACCACCTGCTTCAAATGAAAAGAATGCCTACTCTTCCACCTGGACTGTTTGACAAAAAAGATACCTATTCCAGAAGAAGATGGAAACAGACCCAATACATAGCTGATCTCTTCTGGAAAAGCTGGACACGAGAGTACCTTCCACTGCTACAAGAAAGACAGAAATGGAATAAGGTTAAAAAGAATCTAAAGCATGGAGACATAGTGCTGATCATTGATGAAAGCTCACCACGCAACTCCTGACCCACGGACAGAATCACGGAGATCTTCCCCGACAAAAAGGGACATATACGTCGGGTCAAGATCAAGACACAAAATGGCTCCTTGGAAAGGCCCATCACAAAGCTCTGCCTTCTACAAGGCATGACCTGATGAAACGGGTCTGACGTATGCACCTTTTTTCTTACTAAACTCCTGAAAGGACTTCGGTTGAACTTATCTTTTTATTCTTTTTTTTTTTTTTTCTCTCTTCTCTTTTTTTGTTTTTTCCTCTCAAACAAGAATCTGCGTTGAACCCTTCCTTTTTGAATTTTTATGAACTTATTTTGCAAAATGGACTATCAAAACTAAATGGAATATTTATTTTGGTTTATTCTTAAAATTCTATGGACAATCTTGAATATTGTCACAAAGGACTCTTGAGTGTATGCTTCCCATTCATAAATGTATGAATTGCCCTGTACCGGTCAATTAGGGGCCGGAGTGTTGAAGCCATTACACTGATTTGTGTTTTATACCTCATTCATGTTGTTTATAATCACGCCGACACCTATATATATATATATATATATATATATATATATATATATATATATATATATATATATATATATATATATATATATATATATATATATATATCTCAACTAATGCTGATCATAATTACTGTTGATGATGATGATGACGATGTCAGGGGGTGTTAACTCTATATGTAGACGTCACCTCGGGCAGGTAAAGCTGTGTGTTTTTGCTAGAGAGCGGAAGGGCAAACTAATTATCAACCGCATTTCTGAGACAAGCGGCCTTTTTTCTGTTTAAGATGAGTTTTATTTATGTTGCTGTTCTGCAATAAAGGAACGTATCATTGTTACACTACGAAAGAAGAATGCGCGTTGATTCACTGACCGCTCCTGCAACACCACTGGGTACAATACCTATCCAATTATGATGTTGAAGATTAATTAAGGCTGAATAAAGTAGAGGGGAAGTCTGTACCAATCAGTCAAACCAGGCCTATGAATAAGGAGCATCACTTCTGCTTGGACAGCATTACAAAGAGGAAAATTAAAGAGAAGAATGATCTTGCGAGAAATGCAATAAAAACGAAAAACTCAGAGGTACAACAGGAGTATCGGAGAGTTAGAACCTTTACGATATTAAAAGAAAGTTATACGAAGAACATTTGGCAAGACAATTAGGGCTGCACAATTAATCGCAATTTTATCGAAATCGCAACATGGACTAGTAAAAATATCCAAATCGCAGAGGGGGCGCAATATTTGTTAACGGCAAAATATGTGTCAAACCATTGTGAATGTATGTTAAAAAAAAAGTATTGTGGTGCTGTAGAGACGTCCCGGCTTACAAATCCTATCCTACAGACTAAAGAAAATATCTTTGATTGGTACAGATCCTCACAAAAATCACACTTCGATCTTTTATATATATATATATATATATTTAAAAATAATAATAAATATTTTTTTTTTTCAATGAAAATGAGAATAATGATACAAAAATGATCATTCCCTCCAATATCGTGAATCATATCGCAATATCAGTCAAAATAATCGCAATTAGATATTTCCCTCATATCGTGCAGCCCTAAAGACAATCTAAACGAAAAACTAAAGTTTATCTGGAATTATATAAATAAAGAGGACAACAAAAAAATAAACATGACTAGGAGGATTATATTTTATATATTACATATAATAAACCAGCTACCTTACCAAGAAAAATGATGGTCTGCTTCCTGGCTGTCTTGGCCTTTGAATCTTCGTGCTTGGCGGACCCTTGAGCTCCGTTGACGCCGCCGTCCGCACATCCCAAAGGCTTCCGCAGGACGAGGACCATGGCCTGGCACATGACGGCCACACAGACCAGCACGATCATGTACACGATGAAAGCCACGAAGATGCTGACCCTGTACATCACCCAGTGCTCCCGCAGATTGGTACAGAAAGTCAGATTCTGGACGGGGGTTTCCGCCAGGACGGGAATGTGTCCCTCCGTTCCCGTGGCAATCAGCAACGGCAGGGCCACGAGCACGGCCACCAGCCAGGCAAAGGTGATGAGGGCAGAGGTGCGTTTCCCCCCCAAGGCTTTGTAGCGAAACGGGTGACAGATGGCGACGTAGCGCTCAAAGCTAAGCGTGGCTACGTTGAGGATCGTGGCGTAGCTGCAAGCCTCGAACAGGAAGTTGTAGATCTTGCAGAAAGCGTTCCCTTGTTCGGTTGTGAACGGGAACCAGATTGCGCTGTAGAGCTCCACCGGCATGCCGATGAGCAGGACCAAGAGGTCCGAGCACGCCAGGCTGACCATGTGGTCGGTGACGTTCTTCTGCAGGTAGCCATTACGCTGCAGCACCTGTGTCACTCTGATAGTGATTGAATTACCCAGGATACCCGTCACCAGGATGAGGCTGTAGAAGATTGTCAGGAAGATTTTGACAGGGTAGTTGGGTTCAAGCTCATGCCAGTCTTTCTCATCTGCTCTCTCCATTTCCTCAACCATGGTCACAGAGTGGGGAGCTCAGGTTTTTCCCCAGATATTGATTTTTTTTTTCCTCCCCTTAAGCTTATCAGTTCTGCTGGGTGAAGTCTCTGTGATTAGAGCCAGAAGTGAGCCGTTTTCCGAGATAACAACTTAACACTGAATACTTCTCTTTGTCTGGAATGATGTCTGATTCTTCAAGGAGAGTATTCCCAGTGGGCGGTCAACTCCAAATCACAGCAGATGGAACATTTCATGACACTACAGTAGAGAATGTGAGGATCCAGTCCAGTACTTATAAGTTTCTGGGATGGTTTTTTTCAATATTCAGTGTCCTCTTATCACCAAGAGTCCGGTGTGTGGTTCCCAGCCTGGCCCATCTCCTCCCGTACCTGATGATCCTCTGGGATCCCCGAGAGTCCTCGCAGGTTTTTTTTTTTTTTTAGTCCAGGCTCAGTTGGTTTCACCATAGTCTGAGCAAAGTGTTAGCCAACGCTCCACTCACACAGGTTTCCTCCTCCCACCTATACTAAGAGGGCAGGGCAGTTAAACATTTCGTCAGACATGGTGAGCCCTGAGGCCTGCTCTCAAATTCTTATCAGCACAACTAATGTGCCTCCCTTTTCACAGAAACACTTGGTTTTACGCCAAGTTACTGTTGAGATTAGGAATATAATAAAGAAACATGAAATGGGATGCAACTTGGAAACCAATTAGAAGAAGAAGAAAAAAAAACTGAATAAAAACATGACTGACTTTGACCAAATAAATAAAACTGGATGAGATTAACAAGCTACCGTAGGAGTTTAGTTTGGAGTTGTTAAAGACAAAGCTGGAGCAGCTGAAAGTGACATTCAGAGAAGAAGTGACATTAAACACGGCTGAGAATGTGGCAGAAAAGAACTATTTAGGCAGACAGAGAAGTGGACGAGGTATATAGTTTTTGATAAATAAAAAAAACTAAGTGCAGGGAAGTTGAGGAGTACAAACAGGAACCGAGCTGAAATAAACCAGGCATAGCTGCGTAGGTTAGCTGAAGGAGGTATGTTAGTGTTACATACATGCAGTTTTTTTTTCAGATTGCTTAAGCACTATTTTTGAAAGCAGGGACCAGTTTTTCTAAACACTACAAACAACCAGCACAGCCACACACCCAATCAGCAGAAGACCTCAGACCCTTTGCAAAAACTATACACTAATTTCTAAAAACCATATTTTGTTACCATATAAAACACACACGTTCCATATGACTTACACACTGCAGTTGGTAACCTAAGAGTACTGTAAATGAAGTACACAGAGAAAGTGCAAATATATAATAAGTTCACCAGACACTACACAAGACCAATGCTGCAGACTGAGGAAAATATCATTTATTTCTCTCCATATACCCAAATCAGTCAACATGTCAACATGGAGAATCCCAACAACAACATGTCCCAGTTTATATACAGCTACTACAGTAGTGTGTAGGCTATAACACTGTTAGCTCAGCAAACAACAGACACACATGAAATACTATATCCAGTACAAAATACAGAAAATACTAGACTTACCTGCTGCATTTTATACTGTATAGTGCTTAAACCTGATTGGTGTGTCTACAATTACAGTTTTTGCCGATTGCTTTGGCCCAGATGTGCACCACTATAAGCACAATGTCAGCCTCACACTTTTTGCAAAACACTAAACACACTTGTATTCATTACACACAGAAGTATGTCATGATGTCACTTCCTTGCAATTCCAAAGCACTAACTGTCAAATGACCACACCTATGAGCCAATCTGTGAAACACAGCCATTTACCACGTAAACACATGATGGCTTAATTTTAGACACACCAATCAGGTTTAGGCACTTTAACCCTTGTGTTGACTTCGGGTCAAATTGACCCGTTTTCAATTTTTGTTTTATATCCAAAAATGTAACAATTTAAAACGTTGGAAAAAGCAAAAACAAACTGTGAAAAAAAAGGCGTCAAAAACGTTTCAAGGTTGACAGGAAGACAACACAAGGGATATAAAATGCAGCAGGTATGTCTAGTATTTTCTGTACTGTATTTTCAGTTGTTTTTAGATCTCTTTTTTTGTTTGTTTCTTTTTTTACAGTAATTGTAACCTGTACTGGATACAGTATTTTATGTTTGTCTATTGTTTGCTGAGCTAAGTTATTGTATATTTGCACTTTCTCTGTACTTAATTTACAGTACCCTAATCACTGAGAAGTGTTTTAGGTTACCAACAGCAGTGTGTAACTGGTTCAAACTGAACTAAGTCATATGGAACGTGTGTGTTTCATATGGTAACAAAATATGTTTTTTATAAATTAGTGTATAGTTTTTGTAAAGGGTCTGAGGTCTTCTGATTGGGTGTGTGGTTGTGCTGTCCCTGTTTTCAAAATAGTGCTTAAGCAATCGGAAAGAAACGATAAGCAATAACGTTTTTGCGCACCTGATGGCTGTGTTTCACAGGTTGGCTCATAGGTGTGGTCATTTGACAGTCAGTGCTTTGGAATTGCAAGGATGTGACATCATGATATACGTCTGTGTGTAATGTATACAAGTGTGTGTATTGTTTTGCAAAAAGTGTGAGGCTGACACTGCTTATAGTGGTGCACATCTGGGCCAATGTTTTGCGCCTTGAGTGTAAGGTTTTGATAATTGTGTAATACTTTTGATTTCAGTGTGTAAGCAATCGGCAAAAACTGTAAGAAAATGCAACATAAACAGAATCATGATTGGGTAATAACCTTTGGGTGGCTGATACAATGATACTCAGAGAGACTGGTGTTGCTGTGTTTCAAAGATACAATAAATATATTGTATTTTCACTGAGAAGAACAGGCTCATTTATCCTTAAAGGTCTCATATTGTATTGTATTGTATTGTATGATTTCCATGCCTTTTTTAATTTAATTCGAGGTCGAGGCGCTATATAAATACTGGGAAAGTATCAAAACTCGCAATCCAAAGAGAAATGGACACAGCCTGTATTCAGAAACGGTGCCTTTAAACCAGCCGTCAGGACTTCCTGTACAGTTGTGATGTCACAACTATACTATATATAGGTAGAAAGTGCTAATACAGTGCCGTTACAGTCATTCCCCGGCTGCAATAACAGTGCAGAAACCCAGAGAGAGCAGATAAAGAATGCCCTGGAAGACCTGGAAGACCCGGAAATGTTAACCAATCAGGGCAGACTGGGCTTTTTTCGGGAGGGGGGGCTTGTACCCTGAAAACTCACCAATAAAGGCTTCTAAACCAAATATTACACAACTGGGCATGTCCCAGCAGGAATGTGACCCCAAATTATACTATACAATGATACTGTTGATATGTAACTGTGCTAGTGTCTTGCTGCTTCCTGTAGTTCTGCATGGCTTACTGAGAAAGCGTATTTGTTGCTCTAGCTGCCTGTGTGGTGTCTTGTTGACTTCTGTCTGTATAGTTTAACCTGTACTAATGTCTCACTGTTTCCTGTTGCTCTGGTCTAAACTCATCTGGCCAAAGGACTACAGTTGAAAATTAGCCGGCTGGCTAACACTGGCACATTTACAGAAATGTTAATTAATGGGTGTTGTCCTTTATAAAATAAAGAATAAGAATTTGGGGAAAATGGACAACTTCTGCAGCCAAAATTACAGTTTTCCCTGGCGTTAGCACGTAACTAGATGTAAGTAGCAGTGGATTGTAATGGAATATAGCAGCACTTTGTACCGTCAACAATCTCCAATACAGGCTCCTGCAGGCACCAAATATTACATAACCATATGTTCTAGCATGTGACCTGAAATTGGGGTTTAAAATAACATCAGTAGCCAAGATTACAGGTTTCGCAGACGTTAGCAGATAGCTACATGTAGCACCAGGGTGTAACGTAAACACTGCAGTAGCGTGCCTGCATGGAGCAGACGACCATATATAGAAAGCCGGTTCTGCATGACATGACACATGACACCGAGCCGAGAGTGGAAAAAAACTGTTGAAACAGGAGCATTCAGAACAGTGGGAAATCTGAAGTTTTGGCTTACAGGGATTTCTTTTAAATACCTCATTATTTTGGCCACGTTTAATATGAACATCCGACACTGTAACATTATAAATATAACTGAAAATACAGAAAGTCATAATAGGTCTCCTTTCAGACAGAGGGTGAACACAGGTGTATTCAGACAGACAGTATGAGGGGGAAAAATGAGTTTTTTGAACAGTAAAGCATGTAAACATGTTCCAGTAAAAACCCAGAATACAATGAAAATGATCTTTATATGTCTCTTTTAAAGCATCACTTTGTCATCCTTAAAAATAAGAACCTTTTCCCGAGACTTCACCAGGCACACAGATGCTGTGCTTTCACAGACAAAAGCTGAACAGGTTGAACCTGATTACATGAAAGCTTCGGGTGCCCTCTCATTGTGATTGCGTATTGTCAGATGCTGCCGATGAAAGCGTCGTGTTGTGCATGGCATCACATTGTCAGTGGCAGATGTTAACTGCCAAAAGTGAGAGAAGTGAAATCATGGCTGATTGTTCGTTATGATACTGAAGCCTCTTAATTTACGCCGCAGATCTCTTTTGAATGTGTGTAATTACATACAGCTTGACAATGCATTTCTCATGTCTCAATAATGAGGTGCTTGTGTGTTAGAGATTGCATGAAATTGTCTTTGTGACTTTGAGATAAACCTATTGTAGTGCGTGCTAGAAACCATTCACAGCTGTTAGATGCATTTGAGGGATCGGGACCATTTTAAACCTGCCTAGGTGGTATTTCTACAGTATCAAAAATGAAGGAAAAGAAAGGATGTGTTGAGTGTACTTTTATGTTTTGATGTAATCACAATGCACTCTGCAGCTTATTGTGTTAATTAGATCATGTCTGTCACCTAGCATACAGCATACAGGAGGAGGTTATTTTTGTCACACGGCAGGAAGAAACCTTTTGTTTATCCATCTTGGAGCCAACCCCTGCTGGCGTGCAGACTAGAAACACATGGATTTGGAAATAACGCCTTCTTTTGGGGGACGACAGACCAATGGAGAGAGTTTTCATCCAAGGAACCGCCCACAACTTCAAGGGAATATATTTGTGAAACTGAGAAATGTTGGGAACCGTAAAATGTGAATCCACAAGGGAGAAGCATCTTTTCAGTCCGCTGCAGCGTAAAACTTGTTTTTGTCATGCCATTTCGTTATTCAATCTTTTTGTTAATCTTCATTGGACCAAGCCTCTCTTTTCTCAAAATTCAAGAAGACGCAACAGATGTCAAAGAATAAGCTTTATTCACTTCATGTATTCTCCACTTGACACTGAAAAAGATCAAAAAAGAACACACTGAGTCTACTTGAAATGCCTCAGGGAATATCTATTCTTTACTTTATAAGACCTAAAATGTGTACTGCATTATGTTATGGCAGGTTTACTCAACATTTAGGCCTCTAGCCTGCGTCTAAATTCGATGATGTATGTGGTTGCAAGTCATGCACTGTTTGCAGGGATTCAGTATTATGAAAGCGAATAGCTGCATCCTTTTCAAACCAATCTCTGCTTTTGTGTGACAGATGAATGGCCCTGAGGTGTGTGAATAGGGCTCTGCTTCTTTCAGCACAATCTGTAATTGGATATCATTGCAAGCTCCTTTCTGTGCACATTTTTCATGGTGAAGGTCATTTTTGTATTTTTTGAGTTAACGGTCATAAATATGATTTGTGAAGTAAAACTCCCTCTCTCTATTTACTATACAGTGCACTACATTAAGTGTCAGAATAACTGTGTAAATTCATCCACTAGTAAAGTCAACTTTGGAATCAACGTTTTATATCGAGCTCTGAATTGCTTTACGCGCAGTGTTCGTATAAAACTATAAAACCCTGTCAAATTATACTTCCAATTATTGACTATTGTGATGTTGTATATTAAAATGCATTTAGCTCAGACCTTGTTCCACTTAACACAGTATATAATAGACTTTGTAGATTTGTTCTTGGATGTCCTTATCTTACTCATCACTGTATAATGTATAATGCACTTAATTGGCCATCTCTAAGTAGTAGAAGACACACTCACTGGCTTCAACTTATATTTAAATGTATTTATTTCCATTATCCTCCTTATTTAAAACAGTATCTTGTACCTTATACCTCAAACTATGAAGTTCGGCACTCTACTCAACTCTACTTCTGTCCCGCGAGTTAAAAAAACAATTGGCAAAAGAGCTTTTAAGTTTAAGGCTCCAGCAGATTGGAATAATCTATCTGTGGATAGATATAAGATCAATTTCTTTACTTGCCCTGTCTGTTCACTTTAAAGGGGTGAGAGGATGCAAAACCGAGTTTACCTTGTCATAGTTGAATTACGACAGTTCGGTGGGTAAAAAGGACATACATAGAACCTCAAAGTCCCATTGACACCTCTTTCCTCTGCAAATCTCACACGGGCGAATCTCAACAAAGCTAAAAGTTGACGTCAACTCCTCAACTCCTACTTTATTTGGCTCTACCTTCTATATTTGTAACGCCCCAAAATTTACATAGGCCACTGACTGATCTGGGACCAGTTTGTCTTGTTTCTCAGAAATTTTATACATTTGTTTGTCTGCTATTTGACGGCCTGTCCTCCTTCACAGACTTTTTTTCACAAAAAAGTCTCAGAAGTGAATTTAGTAATGAAATAGCAGAAGAACAATGTATAACATTGCCGTGTCTGAAATATGAGACCTGCTCTCTCGTCTCCACTATATGTGTATGTGCTTCGCTCAACCAATCAGCACGCAACTCATCTAAATATTCATGAGCATACCATATTTGGAAGAAAAGCTCACGTTTGAAATGGAGCCATTCCACAGGGATGCATTAGGCAGCAGAGAACAGCACCTGGGCCATTTTCAGCCCAACCAATGTTACATACCCTATTAGGAGACCTTAAGGAACAGTGTGAAATACCCTATATAATCATTCTATCACCCCTTTAAGATAAACTGCCTTTGTTATTAAAGATGCAGGCAATCCTACAGTCCATACATAATGTTTATATTTGACTGTAGTTAGAAATTCACTCATACTCTACGGTCTCTACTTACTTATTATTGGCCATCTTGGCCATTTGGTGGTTGTAATGTATTAATGAACATATGCCTGTGTTGTTCTTTTTGTTTTGTCACTTCTCTGTTGTTATGTAATGATTGTGTTATATGTTGGGACCCCCTTGAAAACGAGATGATACATCTCAAGGGGTTTATCCTAATAATAAACAGATTTTGAATATATTAATATATAATGACGCCCTCAAAAATTCTAAGGATGTCTTTCAATGCGACCCAGGACACATTTAAATACACACTGCAAAAAGAAGCTGGCCATATGCGGCCCAGACCACTTCTGAATGTAGTCTCAATGTGTCCTCAATGTGTCTTGGGTGCATTAACACCTGTACTTAGAGGTGCCACTTGTGATCGGATCACCCAGGAATTTAGGGTCATTTTAGTTTTTCCAATGCATTTGTGTCTATGTGACTTGTGTGAACAAAAATCTTGGTCAGTATTGAACAAGAACGCTGTAACCGGTAGCCGCAAACTGCCACAGGCTCAGATTGTTTTTACAAGCTGCTGACAACATTATGGGAAGATTGCAGGTACAGTATTGGTCACATCCATCAAGTAAAATGTGAAATATTTCACTGGGTAAATAAAACGTTTATCCTGCTGGCACTGGATGAAAAGTCTGGGGCTCAGCATAGTCTGTAGGACTAATCCTCTGGGGACCATGAATTGCAAAATTTCATTTACCAATATTTATCAAGATATTTTGGTCTGGGGCAAAGTGTTAGACTGACTGACCCGCATTGAAATTCCAGCACCCACTCTGCTAGTATAGCTAAAAGAAATGCCACTGGCTGTTTGACAACCAAAGCGATACCAGCAGTAAAACAGTCGCATAATGATCTAATAATCCCCAGTCAGCCTATACTTTCACAGCTACAACAGTTTGATAGCAGCGCTAGCACCTAGCATGAGTCTGCACGACAGACTTGTTCACAACTGCCTTGTCAGGAGATCAGAGCAAATACATGCAAATTAAAGAAGAAATGCTGCTGCTCGGACACATCTTAGTAACGTTTACTACTATGTGATGCTGTAGAAATATGCCATTTAACACAGAGATTTAAAAAGATATGTTTTAATAGTGCAGTGTAAGTATGAAAACACACTTGCAGATAAAAACGGATAATTGAAGAGCTGAGGTTGATAAAAGGGAAGCTACTAGCCCTTTTTAAGATCTTAGAACATCTTCATACATGACACTTGAGACAAAGAAATTGCTCAGATATGAAAAACAAGACACAGATCCTGAGAAAGGAAAAAAAAAAAAAACAATATCCATGATTCCACAAGCACCTTTGATAAAATATGAACAAAAATTATAATTTTCTTTTGACGTCTAAGCAGACTACATGGAAAACTAAGCATCCTAAAAAAAAAGCTTGACTTCTTGTAACTGTGATAGAAGGAGGGACTGATTGGCAAATACACGGCAGGCGCAATGAACATGAAAGAGACGCGTTCATATCGGTCACCGAGAGTGCTAAAGCCTGTTAATTTACCGTCACAGGACAGTTATACTTCCTACACTTCATACATCCAGTCAACGCTAGGTGCCATAAATACTCCAGTAACGTCCGACGTTAACAAGGAAGTGGAATAACATTGACATTTCACCTTCAACTGTAGTGTTTACATCGTGGATTACATGACAGACACAAGAAAAGCTTTTACAGTGGCCGAGAGGGGCAAATCTGCAAAAACAACCAATGCAAAGTAAAAAAAAACACAGCATGCAAGTGTGTTTCTCTCTTCTTGACTCCAGAAATGTCTCTCCTGCTTTTCCTGATTCTATTAACAGGGCTTCACTAAATATCCCCTATACATAAACGTAATGCTCTACACTGAAGTCGATCCACTTTTTGCAGTGATATCTCTGCTGATGTACACGACTATAATCTCTTGTTGACCTCATATCGCCCTGTAGGTGTCAAATAATGCCTGTTTTCGCATCCAGCCACAGTTTGTATTGGATTTATGACTTCTTTTTGTGTTTGGTATGTACTTTTCCGTGTATATTTGCTATCTAGCTATGGACCCAGGTAGTCTAATGTTTGGGCCGCCCACACCAAAAACAATAGCTTTAATGACAACGATGTGAGATTAGTGGCGCCAAGCACATGCGCAATACACTAATACAGCAGACGTAAGATTACAGAAATTGTTAGAAGTAATACCCTACATATTCATGAACATGGGTATATTTCATAACCCTAAAAATAAGGTTATTGTCTACATACAGAGGGAATCAGAGGGTAACCAGACAGGTGGGGGGGGTCAGATCTGCGCACAGCTAAAACACATCACGCATCACCGACATATGATAACATCCAAAACTTTTACTCTGTGTGTTCTGTGACATGACAAATACTTTCAAAATATGTATGTTTATGAATACAAAAACTGACAAGAGTTAAGAGCCGTACCGTACACCCCACCCAGTGGAAAGATCACGCCACGTCACTGATACTCCAGTGTGGCACAAATACACTCTCACATTTCAAAGTGCTACTGTTCATACATTTCATGGTTAACGGTTTTATTTTGCGTTTTACAAAGGCGAGAAGGAGAATCAAGCCCTTAATAAATGTATCCCTCTGCAATGTCATCTGCCACTAGGATTTCGATTGTCTCGGTCTCTCTCTCTCTAACTTTGCATCATTTCTGTATTCGCAGCACTTATCTCCTAATGTAAGTGTTTTTTTGCTGTTACCCTGGTCGGCCACCATATTTTAAATTTTTCTCATCACATGAAATCACAAACTCAGTAAATAAATCATCTTTTGCTTAAGAAAAAAAAAGGATCATATACTGTACAACAGACCAATCAATGTGATATAATTTCAAGTAAAAGGGAACTTCAGGCTGTTCTGCAAACTCTTCCTCTGGCAGTAATCATTTACAATGATACATATACAATTAAAGTGATACACAATCTCAGATAGGAATCTGTAGTGGTCATCTGAATTTCGCAAACAAAAACATCAATACTCTGTTAATGCTACACCCATTTTAAAAAAGGAAAAAAAAAAAAAAAAGGAAAGTGCTCATAGGAGCAGAGGACCGTTATTGCAGCAAGGTGTTTTGTAGCTTATAGCGGAAGGCTTACCATCAGGTCATATTCAAACACAACGATTATGTCTATCACAGTTTAACTTCATGATCCAGCACTGTCAGAGGTAGAGAAGGTAGCTAGTGTGATTTCATTTATCTTCATGTCTGACTTTCAAAAAGTTTCCTTGACGAAAGAAAATTAAGACTTAAAACATAAAAAGAAAAAAAAAAAAAAAAAACAGGAAAGTGTTAGTATCACCTGGAGGTCTAAATGAAATGGGAAATACCTCACAACACACAATGGTTCTGTCACTACCCAAGCTGCCAAGGCTGGGTCAGCACTGTGATGCGTTTAGGATCCTACACACATTACTGCTCCTGAAAACAATGCGGCCACACTGATTGACTCACCCATCACATGAAGTGTGTCAAATGGTTGATTTATGGAAAATGCAGGCTCTCTCTGTCAAAAGGCAGCCAAATCCAAAACTTTTTTTTACCTACTGTACATGTCTGACAGATTGTCATTTGTGAAAAAATGCCCATTGTCTGCTTCACACAAACACACAAGTAGCAAGGCTTCGGAAGGCATACAGGCAAACGTAACCACGTCCGGTAATGTGAACTCTGAACTCACGGATTTCAGATTTGTAAAGAAACGCGCACAGTTACTCTGCCTCGGTTAGTGTTATGATCAACATGTACCGTTTGATTTGGTCACACGACAACAAAGTAATCACGGAGTTAATGTCCAGCACCTTAAGAACCAGAAGGTTTCTTCTTTTTTTTTTTTTTTTAAACACAGAAAACATCAACAAAGTAAAAACCGAATCTCAGTCTGCGAGGACTGGACTGTGAAAATAAAAAAAACGAGCTTGTAGAAATGGATGCATCGTCTCAACACTGTAGAAAATAAATAGATTTAACAGGAGGCACTGGGGTAGTTCAATGTCTCTGATAGCTTCCAGCTTCAGATCAGCCAGATTCAACATTCGCCACCTTGGGAGACAAATAAAAAGAAAACTATGAGAAAACAAAAGAAATCATGTACACATTATAATAGACATGTCAAAGGAACAGAAATATGTACAGAGAAGTGCTTCTGAGCAGAAGGCGATTTGTTCATTTTTAGAAGAAGAAGAAGAAACTTTATAGCCTAGAAATCTAGACGCACCCTAGCGACAGCAAATGTAATTTGCAGCCAGTGTCGTCTAGCAACTCTCCGTTGGCTTGCGAGCTGGAAAAACCAAATTCTGGTCAGGCCAATCACATTGTGTATAGAGTCGGTGGGCGGGCTTAACATAAGGACGGCTGAGTTGCGATGGTTCCGCGTGAATTCCCTGCTACGTGAAAACAAAGAAGATGGCTGCTGCTGCTGGCGAACAGCGGCCTTTGGAATCGGCAAAAGTTGAATCAACCAGCGTTGCTCTGGTTGGCTGTGAACGCAGCGGGAATTTGAAAGACAACCGTTTATCCCGCCCCTCGGATTGAGCCCTGCCAATGGTGAGTTCCCAGACCCAACATCTTGATGTGGGTCTGGCTTGTCAGGCTAGAAACTTTATTAATCATAACATACAAATATACAGTACAGTGTACCTCTTGTGAGTCTCTCCTAATGTCAGCAATTGATTTTTACAGGGAGGGGAAACCAATCTTTACTTTTCTGTAAAGATTAAACACTTCATCATTTAACTGAAAATAATAATCAAAGGTTCATCTTTAATGAAATAATCATCACTTGCAGCCTTACTTCTATGCAAGTGAACACACAGACGTGCACACGCATACACTTGCTCCTGCATTTGCTCTTCCATTACACACTCCCTACCCAGCAGACAGGCTTAAGTCTGTCCTAAATTGCTCTGTTCTCCTTCCCCACTAAAGCCTCTATTAGAAACCACATGCTGAGTTCAAAATCTCTCTCTGCCCTGCAGGCAATTACTTTGCGGGTTTGGGAGGCAGCTGGTAGAAGCCTGACTAAACCTATGAGTAGTGAACAGACGGGCGACTTCACTGAGATGCAGACATTGTGAAGTGGGTGGCCAATCTCTTATCTCAAATATTTACGTGATCATCTTCCTGTCCTGCTTGTCTTCTGTCCCTCTTACTCACCGCCATGTCCAAACACTGAGGGCGTCAGTCAGACATATACTTGACAGATGTTCAAAGAGAAACAACTGATTGAAAGCAGGGATGAGATAGCAGAAATCCTAAGCTTCATCAACTATTGCAAAATCTACAAAAATGTAACTAAAGCTGCATTAAAAGATGTTTGGACACTTGGGGGCAGCAGAACAAGCGGGAAGAAAAACATTGACATATTATTATCTTATAAGGTTGCTGTGGTGAATGTATAAGCAAATAATTGCCTATTGACTAAATTTAGCAGACATGCAGCAACATTAGCATTCATTTGGAGTCATGTTTCTGGCCACCTAAGGTAAGGAAGTCTAAATATTCACTCTCCTTTCCACCAACTCCTGAAAAAAAATATGTAGCTCTGGAATTTGATGCTAGTCAGGTGGTGTGCAGAGGGTTTTTAGAGTTTCTCCACTAAAACCCACTGCCTGCTGAAACAGGGTTGAGCAGAGTCGCTGGACAAAAAAACAGCTAAAAAGCTGAGGGGAACAGCAGAGTCAGTGACAATGCTCTATGGGTTTATGATTGGCAGCACTTTGTACAGGGCATTTTGTCCCTCACTCACATTATATATATATATATATATATATACACACACAGAGAGACACACACACACACACACAGGTCAAAGGCAGGAGGGATCATTTACTTTGTTTGACTGCTGGATCACGAACAGAAGCTTCCTTCGTGGAGGGAGACGGGGTGGAGAGGAATCAGGCTTTCACACTGCTCGCTGTCTTCTGGCAATCTGTGAGCGCGGGGGAGAGGAGGGGGGAGGGTGTCAATCATCATCAAGGTCATCAACTTGACAACCGTCATTATTATAATCATCCCTCGCCAAATGGGAACAAGCATTCACAGAACAATGGAGAACATAACTGCCGCACAGAGTGTAGTCAGTCAAGCATGTTCATCTGATTACGGACTTAACTAAGCGAGGCTGCGAGCTACAAATGGAGTCTATTGTCCTTGTAAGAATGTCAGAGAAGAAAAGACTCTAAGTGTGTGTCAGGGTTAAGGTCAATTTTATTTTAATAGGTCACACACTACAATACAATGAAACAACTCAATTTCTAGTTAAAATGTTAAAAGCTTTAACTTCTTAGCCTGGTCTGAGGTGTGTGTGTGTGTGTGTGTGTGTGTGTGTGTGTGTGTGTGTGTGTGTGTGTGTGTGTGTGTGTGTGTGTGTGTGTGTGTGTGTGTGTGTGTGTGTGAGATACCTTGGTTTTTCAAAAACCTTTGCCCTATTAATATCAAAACCAAACCGACAGCATTGTTGCCAGTTCTGATCAATGGAGCGCCAAGCTGAGCACTAAATACTGCTGCCAGGGATTGAACTGCATTGCTCTAACTTTCGTGTCCATAGTAGTATTTTACTCACTCCTTATCTTCTCAGTTGGATTTTCTGAAAATGTAGCTCATAAATGCAATGTATTTTTGGCAACAACATAAAAAAATCCTTTGTCCTACAACTGACAAAAAGACGTTTTCAAAATAGCCCCTGTTTGTGTAACCTTGCAAAAAAGAATAAAAGGTGTTGGAGTGTTCTCTCACACAAGTGGCAAGTCTCTGCAAGTGGTTTTTTATATACTGAAACCAATAGCAGCTTGAAGACAGAAATCTAAACTTACTGTGTGCTTGGAAAATGTTCAACGGTTAAGTATATGTGGCGTATAACTTTGGGTTGTATGTATGTTAGCTAGGCAGTCCCTCCAGGATTTCACTGCCTTTTTGTGAGATTGTTGCGGCCCAAAATGCCCGATTTCGAGGGAGCGTTGCGATAAATTGCGATAAAAGTTGCAATGTCTTTTGTATGTTTGTTGCAATGAAGTTGCGGGAGACAGTGAAAGTTGCAAAAAAGTTGCGATTTTTTTTTTTTTGTATAGTTCTTTCAAAATAAAAAGGAAACTTGTTTTGGGGAGAATAAAATTACTCTGGGCTGAGATTTCCTAGTAACCAAAAAGGCTCAGGATGCTGCAAATGTTGATATAGGAAGAAAATGGCTGGTGGATTTAAGACAAAAAATAATAATTTATTGAATGAATCAAATTTGAACATATCTGTCAGTGGCTTGTTGATCTTTACATTGTTAGTTAATTTCCTATCCTGGCCTGGGCTGGGACACACATTCATACAGTTTGATAAAGTACTGACTTTAACTTATCGTTGCACTTACAATAACGAGAGTAGCTGTCCTCAATTTAGGTCATCGTGTCGTCTCATCTCCTTTTTCTCCTGCATCCACTGTGTGTGTGTTGTTTGTGTGTGTGTCTGTGTGTGTGTTTGCGCGTCAGTCGCGGGGGGAACGGAGCAGTAGCCCCGCCCGCTGCAGAGAGCCGACAGCCAGGATGATAACGGCAGCAACTTCAGCGACTTTTAAATCGTTAAAGTCTACTTTGATGTTAAAATGTATCGGACGGTCTGAAATGTTCTGCACGGTCTTTCGCTGTACGTTTTGTTGGTAAATGAGTCACACACACGTCTCGTCTTCATATCAAAAACAAGGAAATGATCAACCCGTTCTCACTCCCAATTGGTCATTGGCTCTCAGAGTGCACGTGGGACTGCTGTGATTGGTTGAAGTCGCAGGAAACTTCAGGTTATTGGTCAAATGTGCGGAAAAGTTGCGGTGATTGGTCAAAATTGCGAGTCGCACCAAATTCGCGGTGACTGGTTGAATTTGCATGAATTGTCGCGATCGCGACATCGCGAAATCCTGGAGGGACTGGCTAGGGCACTAATTTAATTTAATGAGTTAATGCAATCAGTTGCTTAGCTGGTTTCTGAGCTAAAGACCACCAGTATGGCTCCCACAGGGGTGTTGTGTCACCTATAATGCCTCTGTGGGATCAAACACTGAGTACCTCTGAATGCGATGTTTCCTGCAAATGAAGACGTACAGTCTCCTCAGCCCCACCAGGACAGGGTCCCAGTTGTTGTAGTGGCATAAGACCGTGGCGATGAAGAAGGAGAGGAAGACAGGGACCGCCCCGGCAAAAAACAGCCATGAGAAACGTGCCTATCCATACAAACAGATGGAGGAAAGGAACTATTACAACTACTGTCATAACTGGACTTCAGATTTTCAGATACTGTACATTTATAAACATATGTTCAAATTTGAGAACACGTGTGACCCCCCCAATTTAATAAATATTTACTCACAAACATTAACTTCAGTAAATTAAATAATTATGTGTAAAGTAATATGACAAATATAGTACAAAGTAAACAAATTGAAATTGCTGCCCATATTAAAAAGGATAGTTCAGCTATTTTAGAGTGGGGTTGTATGAGCTACTTCTCTATAGTCAGTGTGTGTTAGCTACAGTAGATGGAGGTCAGCACACCCCCAGTTTGGAGAAGCAGGCAGGAGTACCGACACAGAAGCTAAGCACTGTACTGCTGTGGACGGGGCAGCAGCATAACAGATTTTAGACACCTTAAAATGAAGTCACCTTCACCACCTTACCTTGCTGTCAGACGGCCCTTTACGACGGGGAACTGAAGCCGTTATCTCTGCTCTCTTCAAAGCCACCACACTCCTTTGACAAAAACAGTAATTTGACCCCGCAGAACACAGGCACTGCTGGTCTACCTCTGCCTCCATCGATGACTTTGTTTGTGTTAATGTATGACTTTGGTGTTTTAAAAGGTTAATACAAAGTCAGCAAAGTCACACAACACAAACTAACAGATTGAGGCTGCGGTAGACCAGCAACTCCGGTGTTCTGAGAGGTACAATTACTGTTTTTGTCAAAGGAGTCGGCTGGCTTTGAAGGGAGCAAAGATGGATATACCGGCTTCAGTTCCTCGTCAGAAAGGGCTGTCTGACGGCAAGGTAAAGCAGCGGAAAAAAAACAAAGTATGGCGTGCACTTAAACTGATTGATTTGTTGTTTTTTTTAGGTGGCCCTTTTTTGCTGCTGCCACCAGCAGTACATTGCTTAGCTTCCATGCCAGTACTCCTGCAACCTCCACTTCAAAATATCCAAACTATCCCTTTAAGCAAACTTTTCATTTTGCAATCTGCTCTGACCCCAAGCTCTTCAAACTGGTGTCTTCAAACAAACATTATCTTGAATCTTACCTCAAACTCTGACACTGATTGCTGAGTACCTGTAGTGGGAAAGTTACCTTCTGCATGCAAATATCTGCCATAATAGAGAGTGGGATGGTGAGGCTCAACGCCAGAGTCCCGATTAGAGACGATGTGAGGAAACAGCCCCTGTGGTGAGAAAGCAGCATCACCAAGTCACATCATTAAACAACTTCTGAAATACTGTATATTCTTCAAACTGATTAGTTCAACTAACTAAACTGAGAGGATCTAGATGTCCTTTTACAAAAGGTAAATTGTGATGGTTTGGTGCCAGATTTGGGACCTGAATGAATAATGAGAAAAGGTGCTCACCACAGCCAGAGGAACTCTGAGAGAACGGTTCCAATGAGGCCGTTAATGAGGATGTAGGTCCACACCAGCTGGCTGGGAAGCTCGAAGGCCTCGAAGCCCGTGTAGTGGAGCAGGAGGAAGCCAGGCCACAGCAGCAGCAGGTTAAACAGACCCACAAACCCTGAGAGACACAGCAGCTCCAGCTTAGACAGCTCTAAAGACAACTTCATGGACTAGGAAGTGTTCCACTGTGCAGGGCTCTCTATTATGGTCTAGTACAGGGGTGCCCAATTTCTTTCATATGAAGGGCCAAAGATGTTTCTGGATGGAAGGCCACGGGCCAAAAATAAATGTTGATGTTATGTGAAATTACATTACATTGAAATGTATTATATTTTACAGTATTTGTATTAATTTCCAGAGATAATCCATATGCTTCTTTTTGGGCGCATAAACATATTTTAAAGTAAAGACACCTCCTGACTGAAAAATTAAGTCGAAAACCGCTGTATAGTCCACCTTTGTAATGGAGAGTGGAAGTTAACCAGCACTGGGCTTTACATTCCCATAATGGTTAAGATTAAGTCATTTTTAGCTGCACAGAATGTACGTTTCGTAGTCATTGCGCTAGGACTTTATAGCACTTTTAAAATAAGAGGAGAATAAGCATGAGCAGGTCAAATGCCATGGTGGGCCCTGGCTGAACTTGACCTGCAGGCCCCAAATTGGGCGGCATTGTTCTAGTACATAGAGAGGGTGCAGACACGGCTTAGAATATTGTTAACCCTTGTGTTGTCTTCCCGTCAACCGTGCACTTGTTGTCCTCCCGGGTCAAAATGAAAAATGAACACCTTTTTCACGCTTTTTCTGACATTTATAGCCCTTTCTTCGACACTTTTGATGCTTTTTTTCCATTTTTTTTTTTTACGTTTTTGATGCTTTTGTTACCCAACCACCTAACACCACTAACACCAAGTTATTACCACTAAGTTTACACTTATGTTTGGAATTCATGGACAATAATCCTCATTTGTAGGAAATTCTACCTAATTTTGGAGTTAAAAAAGCAGAAATTAGGAAATATTTAGACTAATATTAGAGGAACGTATGTTGATGGATAATCAGAGACTTCAAAGAGTCAAAGTTTAGACCGAATACAGTTTTGAAACCATTTAGATTTTTTTGAAATGCTCAAACTTGAATAAAACATCCCAAAATCAATAAAAGTAGTGATCATGAATTGTACGTGCGAAGAGCATTGTATTGAATCCATCAAATTTTTGGGTCACTTTATTTAAAAAACAAACATATTTCTGATTTAGAAATTTAGAAAACGGGTCAAATTGGACCCGAGGACAACATGAGGGTTAATTAAATAACTGCAAAAACCAGTACACATTTTTTTTTTGAAGACTGGCCTTGTCCTTAAAAACAAATAAACTCATGTGCTTACCAAAGAACATGGGGATGTCAAGCTTATCCTCCCGGTCCACTCGTCTCTTGATCATTACGATGTAGACAGCGTACAGCACCGCCCCCGCCAGGGACCACAAAGAACCTTCATGAAAAAGTCAATCACATTTGGAAAGAAGCTTTCTAACTACATTAGTGCAACACTATCAGGCAAAAAAGGAATGTCCAATTTCATTACACAACAGTAATAGGTTGACAGATTCTCGCTGTCTCCATGGTTACCTATGACGCCTTTGTCATCCGGGCTGTCCATGCTGGAGAAACTCACCAGGGTAACACCTCCCATGCTAAACGAGAGAGATACTACATGAACTGACTGAGCCAAACTGACAAGGACAGGTAAACAGGGCGATTTCAAGACTTACACTTTACAATGAGATCTAAATCATTATGACAGAATGTCTAAAGACCCCCTACAGTGTTCATACTGTACCAGCCCAGTATACCCTGGAATAACATCTAATTGGACAATTCTGCACATCATGATTTATGTCCGATGCCAACGTTAAAGGGACAATGCAGGAGGTATTGTGTTTTGGTGGATGGGCATGTGAGGCATGTGACTTTGATATAGGAGACCAGAGTTTGCGTGACATCACAGACAGGCAATTGACGTTGCTTTATTAACCGTAACTACAATCTTTCCCTAACCTTAACCATAGAACTTAAAAAACGTGGGCAGTGGATGCCAAAAGCATTGTCATCAAACATAACTTGGGGTTTTGCTAAATTATCCAATATCATCCTTTTTGTCTGGCAATAGAGTAATAAGAGAGTGGTGGATGAAAACAACAACATTGGGACAATTGTGCTGTTATTATAGCCTTAGACAGAAGCAATGACTCGACTTACACTGACTTGTGACCAACATGTAATCAGTTCATTTTAACTCTGATTCAATCAAATAGGCCCAACTATTTGGCTATAATTAACATTTCATTTATAAACATTTCAGACAAGGACAACACACAAAACAAAATTGAAATAGGTGCCTTAGGGCAAAAAAATTAAACATGTATCAGGCATGCCACAATTGGCCAGGGTTTTTTTTTCTTAAAATCCGGCCAGTAATTGTGGAAATATATTGGTCTGAACCAGTGTCGAATGGGGAAAGGATGAAAAAAAGACATTTACAGCTCCTCCGGTAAATCAAAGCACATGTCCCCAAGAACTTCAACTTCATGAATTTCCACTATTACTTCCACCAAAGTGGGTGGATGGCATTTTAGAAAACAGAAATAGAAATGTAAAGCATGGAGACACATTAAAGGGACACAAAAAAACAAAAACAGAAAACAATTAATCCACTCATGCAAATATGTGCTCAGCACAGGAACCTTCCAACATGCCCTGAACCTCTCATTCAGCCCTTACCTCAGAGCCACGGCTAACAGTTTGGACAAGGTGAAACGGTCGCTGCTGTTGCTGGGAAATATGGCTGCCAAGATGAGCGTGAACAGGCCTGAAGAGGGAGAAGGGAAAGTCAAGGCCAGACAATTTTATTTACATAGCCCAATATCACAACTCCCAAATGTGTCTCAAGGGGCTTAGAAAGAACAGAAGTGAACCAGACAGTGGCATCAGACAGACCAGTCAAAGCAGTGGGTATACTTCTCTTTAGGTTAAATACATATATGATGGCTGACAATACCTAACCAACAAACAGTTGCCCATTTTCCTTTAAACCAGTGGAGGTGCAATCGTTTCTACTTGACATTTTACGTATTGCGTGAGAGAAAGAGTCACCTGAGGTGGATGACAGGATGTTGACAATGGCGACCTGCGTGTCGGACAGGGCTTCCTGATAGGACAGGTTGGCCAGGAACCACTGGAAGAGAAACAGAAGCAGTGATGTGACATTTTCTACACCTTACAGTACAACAGCCCTGCGGTAAATACCATCCAACTTACCTTATGAAGCCTGGTTTTACCGACTGTCTCAAGTTTTAATTCGTTCAATCTCTGAGGCCCTAGTAGTTCTGTTGTGTGAGTAAACAAGCATCCCACTAAGTGATTCTCAGTCTTAACTTCAACTTTAACAGGTTAAAAGAGGGCCAAGTCAAAGCCCCTTTGTCTTAGGGCCTGGGACCTGTATTGCATCTCTTTCTCTCTCTCCCGTTTCCTGGCTTCTCTCCACTATCTCTATCTTATAATGGCATTAAAAGCACAAAATAGTGTGGCCGGGTTAGCTCAGTGGGTAGAGCAGGCGCACATAAACTGAGAGGTTTATGCCTCGATGCAGAGGTCCAGGGTTTGAATCCGACCTGTTTTGATATCCTGCATGTCTTCACCCTCTCTCTCCCCTTTCTCACCTAGCTGTCCTGTCAAATTAAAGGCGGAAAAGCCCAAAATAGTTAAAAAAAAGAGATAAGGTGCCAGAATTGTGTCAGATTAGTCACAAACACTACATACCTACTGCATTAGAAGGTAGAGGAAATAAACAGGAACATCTTACAATTCAATAACAACACCTAGCCTCAAAATTTAGAATGTAACACATCTCTGACACAGTGGCACAGGAAACTAGGGCTGGGTATCGTTCAAAAATATTCAATCCTGGTACCGATACCAATACTGTAACTTCGATACCGGTTCCTAAAGGATACTTTTTTCTATACCAATTTTATAAAACAAAAAGAAGTTACAACATTACACAATACGGCACAAATCATTTTTGTTTATTTTTCCTCTCCTACTACGTGAGCTGTGTAACAGAGATTTCTTTTTCCTGTGTGTCACAAACTTTATTAGATCTTGGTAGAAGCACGCTGCATGCTTATTGGCTCACTGACGCTGATGAGATTTACTCCTTAGGGATTGAAATTGGGTATTGAATGACGAGGCATTTTTCAATACTTCAGAGGCAATTCGGTCTGTGCCTTAAAGTATTGAATTAGGTACCCAGCACTATAGAAAAGATGTTCCTCTTTTGATATGATTGATAGTTGCCAATAATATCAAAAATCATAGCAGGAAAAAAGCTAAATACAATGAGTAATTACTTGTGCATTGTAACAAGTTGGAGTATAATTCCCAAACTCTTTAAGGTGTGGAAGTGATCACATCAAGCCCCATGTCAAATACTCTGCTTTAAGATTTCCTACAAGTTCTTGATTGTGCTCAGACAGGATGAGTCAAGAATTAAAAAGCAGTTCATCACTTGAAAGGCTACATGATTAACGACTTGCCGTTTTGGGGCTCATAATCCATCACTTTCTGCTCATTTACATAATAAATATGTGCCAAAAGCCCTTCTTTTTTCGTGCCAGCAAAACACATGGCTAGCAAATAGCACACAAAGAATGATCAAGTGTGTGTTATTAATTAAAATCGTTACTATGCATCATGTCTATAATCTGATACCGCAATGTACAATCAAAAGCTGGCATTCCAGCTGACTTTTTCTCACCACAAAGCAGAAGAAGAAGCTGATTTGGGCCACATCAGTGATGGTTAGCTTGCCCACTGTGCGCAGCATGGCCTCGTGGTCCTTGGCAGCTGGGTAGGACATGCGGGACAGTTTGGCCTCCAGGGCTTGAGTAGAGGGCAGCTGACGCACCTCCATGATATTACTAAAACGCACCCGCTGCTTTTTGGAAGCTGCTGGGAAGTACACATGGAGTGAGGAGTCAATTGGGAGAGACAGGGAAGCTCCATTTGTATTTGCAGCAAGACCATTTTATTTCATTTCACAAAATATGAACCTAATGTAATACTAATGTATGACTAAGCTGAACAAAAGTCATGCCATTTTAAAAACAAGGGTGCCAAACATGTAAACGCTTGAAATACAAACACAACAGACACCAGAGAAACCCTACTTTGAACCTTTACTGTGAGGCTTTGGGCTCCAGAAGTACATTGCCTTTCAGCCAGCTCAAGAAATTGAGGTCAGTTAGGCTGCGTTCACACTGCCTGCGTCGGACGTCCGACAAAAACGCAGCTCTTTCCATTCATTTTGAATGGGGGTAGTGCGTTTAGGCTGCGGCGGGGGATGCCGCAGGGGGGGACACGCAAAAGAACTCGGCGGGCCTGCGGCGAAAAGTTGAGACCGACTCAACTTTTGGAGAAACGCAACCAGATGTCACGCTGCGGTGGCCAATCATGTAACCAGAGATCAGACTTGTCGGTGTGCTTTGAGCGATGGTTTGAGGCAGTGTGAGAGCCCCGTACAGGAAACATCACTGCCTCTATTGCTGCCACGAGAACGTTTTAATACACTATGAGGGTAAAAAAAATGAAACTCAAGCACTGAACTGCCCGGGAGTGTGTGTAATAGCTATATGTTTCCTGCAACAACAAAGCACTCGCTATGTCTCGCTCGTCTCTTTTCTTTCTCTCTCTCTCCCCCTGTGAAATAAGCTGCCTTCAAGTGCGGTCGTAAACGTCAAAATCTATAAAAGATCTGACGGAAAACAGTAATTGTGAAATATAAAGTCTACTTGTGCTTTGTTGGGGGGGTTTAAGAACACAACAGGACAGGAGAAGAGGGGGAGCGGAATCCTTTTGTTTTTATTATGATGGTATGTTAATGAAAAAAGAGAAAGAAGAGTTGAGTGTGAGAGTTGCCGGAAAAGGTCCGACAGGTTCCTCTTGTCTATTTCCATAGCTCACCACTGCCCTCTGTTGTTGAGTTGCATTTTTCATTTAGGAGACCTAATTAATGAGTTTATCAATCACATATCAGACAAAACTTAAGCATGTACGCTTACTTATGTGGTCTTAGCAAACACAGACAAGATCAACTATGTACTCACAAGATTCACAGTCTCCCATCAAACAATTTGATTGCTCAGCGGGTACGTCCTGGAACTTCACTGGAACATACAGTGGTTCACTCTGCACAAGAGAAAGTCAAGACATTTATAGTTGTTAAAGCAAAGAGTTGCACAATGTTGGTATTCTAGCCTCAAGATGTCATTTTGTACTGTATTTCTGTAAGACTGTCACGGTGTAAGCTTTAACAGTGTTTACACGATTGGGTCCTTCCACTGCAGACTAGCTGCTGTTAAGAGTCATAATGTTCTCTGCGATTGAACTACGTACCAAACAGTTGTTCACAGTGCTGTCAGTGGTGCAGGGTGCAAAGTAGGCCTCAGCATCAGCAAACTGCAGACACACGCAATTCAAACCATCAACTTACAGGCCAAAATGAAAAAAAGATTTCTGAATTTCCCCAAAAGTTATTTACAATGTCAGCTTGTCTTAAAGCAGTAGTTCTCACACTTTGTTTATCATTCCCCCCTTTAGAGGAAGAACACTTTAAAAAAAAAAGTCATAATCCATGATTTCTATGAGGTTTTCCACAACTTTCTGCTTCTGCTGCAGATGTAGCTACAACACATTCAGTAAATAAACCTGATAGAAGGCAGGGTTTGTGATTCTGTATGATTGAGGTTGTGAAATGTACAGTCGGCAGAAAAAAAAAAGACATTTCAAACATTTAAACATACTCCCCACATGTGGTGAGAGTGTGCTTCTGCTACTTACAAAGGCAGAGTGCCGCCGTTTCAGAGTGCCAGTGCACTGCTGCCTCCAGGGCCGCCACAGCAAGAAACCCAGCAGATAGAGTACAAACATGGAGGTCTTGGTGAATGTGCTGAAGAAGGGTTTGTTGTACTCCTGTCGCTTGAAAATGTACTGCAGGAAGAATCAACAGAAGGAAGCTGTTAGGAATAACAGCTTTTATTGGTTAACTAACACGTGTTGCAAGGCAGACAGTTTTCCCTCTCAGGCACTCCTGTTTCTTTTGCATTCTTCTTCATTCTTTGTTTAGTTAATCATTTAGACATGTTTGACTATGAGAGACTATGTGTTGGCTAGTTTCCTATTGTCTTACAATTCTAGCTATGTCCGACCTTCTATGCTGCTAACCCAACTATCATTTGCAATAGCGCGTCTGCCACAAGAAAATCAACAGGCATCCATGTAAGAAGTTTGTGCTGGCAACATTTCAGTACTAGATCATCATCAGCCTAATTTTTGACTGATGATGGCCTAGTACCGAAACATTGGCAGCTATTGAATTTATTTTTGCAAGTTAGACAATGTGCGGGAGTTTTTTGCAACTTTGGACCTACTCGTCCCCCTACAACACACCTGTCTCATGTTATAGATTCTGTTCTATGTTTGACACTGTGAAATGGTCTGTACTTTCACCTATCCAGCAGTACATAAAGTCATTACAGGACCTACACTGTTCAATACTTACACGCTAACACATCAATAATTTAACACTCTAAAAGGGGATCAGCGGACAAAACGACGTAGCACTTTACTACTAATATTGGAGCTGTAATACATTATAATATATAGGGTTGCAGTATTGATATTCACTAGTTAACGATTTGAATACTTCATCATCGTTGGGAGAGAGAAGAAGTTATCTCGTACATTGGGGCAATTGCCCATACACACTAACGCACACACAAATATATCAAGTTCACACCATTGTCTGCTGATTCCAGTACTTCTCAATGCACTCTAGTTACTGAGTACATCTGGGCCCCCCTCTCTCATTTTATTACAGCTGTGTCTTCTCGTACTGCAACCCCCCCTCGCGGCAGCAGGTGTGGAAACTGACTGACTGTGACAAAGTCCTTACGGAGGTGAGCTCGGAGGAGGCTACCCAGATGACATCCACCAGCAGGAGTATCACCACCCCCAGGGCCATCCGCCTCCGCTGGGCTGCAGAGCTACCCTGAGAGCTCATCCGGTTCATGATGAACACCCACTCCATCAGGACACTGAGAACACATGCAGGGACGCACAAGTACTTGTTAAGTTACGAGATATTCAGAAACTGGCATTTACCAATCATTAATGAGTCAATGGGTTTTCTATAAAGGAGACAATGCCAACAGAATTGTAGATTCTAACAAGAAGGTACAACAATATTAGCAAGCTCTGTGTCTCGTACCCTACTCAAAATGTGTTATATGTAACGTTTGACGAAATTCAACTATGGCAGCATGTAAACAGTTTCAAATGAAATTTGAATCCGAAACTATTTTGATAATCGTTTCAGTCATTTATGAAGCACAGATAAACATTCATGCCAGCTTCTCAAATGTGAGGATTTAATGCTTTTCTTTGTTTTATTTCATTGTATTTCACCGTTAGTGTGACAGAAAGGGCAATTTGAAGGTGACACCATGGGCTATTTTCTCTATTTTCTAACATTTTATAGTCTAAAGAAGCCATTAAGTCATTTATCAAGCACAGATAACAAACATCTGTGCCAGCTTCTCAAAATGTGAGGATTTACTGCTTTTCTTTGTTTTATTTCATTGTCATTTAAAGATCTTTGGGGACAGAAAGGGCAATTTGAAGGTGTCACCATGGGCTATTTTCTCTATTTTCTAAAATGGTATAGTCTAAAGAAGCTATTACTCCTTCCATTTAAAAAAAAAAAAAGAACCCTCACATTAATCAATAAAGAAAACAATCGTTAGTTGCAGCCCTAATGAAATAACATCTGCAAGATCTCTCTTATCAGTGAAAGTAAACCAGCACATCTGTCAGACTGTTGCTCAAGAACCAACATTGTATTGACGTGAAAAAATCCTGAAGGCCACACTTGAAGTGAGGTAAGACACAGTACATTAGGGGCAAAAGGAAAAGTATGACTATATTATCCTGGCAGATCTGAGAGTAACTTTGAAATAACTACATTTTACATTGCAATACACACCTGTTTACCAACAAAATGTACACACTGAAATGTTCTTTCCAGATTCAGATTGTGTGTAACGCAGTGAGTCGAGAGAACCAGGGGACTCACAGTTTACAAAAACCTGCCACAAAAGAAGGCAAAGGCAGTCAGTAATGTTGTCACAGCAAACATCAGTGGAAATGCTACCGCTCTAGTAAGTGACAATATGGGACTCTAAAGGCAACCAAAGACTTCATAAAGAAATACATGTTTACATCTCTACTTCCCTGTGTTAAATAATAGTTACGCTATAGAAGTAAGCTAAATGACAGCTGTGGTGGTGCATAATAAACAACGTACTGTAAATCAGAGCTGTAATGTTACTGAATGTAGCCACACATTTTAAGAGTTAGCTTAGTTAACTGGCTAATTTCCGTTTGTAAATGGGTAATGTTAGCTTAGCTATGTGTGCATTCCATCAAAGTGCTCGTGGTCAGATGAGCCGTCGCTTCTTCAACTAGCTAGGGAAACATCTTACAAGCTAGCTAGCTATATTAGTAACGTTAACTATTAAATTGTTACAGACTGGACGTCAAGAAGCAATGCTATAGGTTGTGTTGCAATGTAAGGTTAACGCTAGTTTATTGACAGGAGTTGGTTCAAGTCCATCAAATCTGTGTATTTAACGTTTGCAAATAACGTCGCTGTGCTATGCTAAGTTTACTTGTTTATCAATATCAGATAACGTTGACGAGCTAAGCGCTAAGAAGATTGTTTGATTAAGTGATTAAATGCTTAATTTAAGTAGTCTTGTTACCTGAAAGCGAGAAGAGGTCATTTAGTTTGCGCCATTATGTACTTGTCTTTTCATATGCTGCTGAAATATCGACAGAATCACAGTTTTTACGATAAAATGATCGACAGCCCAATGGTTGTAAACATTAGCACACCCTCCCCTCTTCATTATCAGGTGACATCACTTATGTGCGGCAGAGACTTCTGGGATATGAAGTCTTATAGTGGCGAATCTTAAAAAGTCATATTTATTCATTCTGTCTATTGAAACCATGATTGAAAAAACACGAATTTATACATTTAGACCATTTCAACTGAATATACATTCACACCACAGCTAAATACATAACAGTGTGTGGTTATATAGCGTAATATAGCTAAGAAAGATGTAAAAGTGTAATACTGTATTTATTGTCTGACAGTTGCTAATACTGAAAGACACACCTTTATTCAGTTTCATCTTCTTTCCAGTGCATTACGATCTTAAGACATAATTTCAACATGCATGCAAAGAATGAAATCATAGGAAAGTTTACTCTCATCTTTTAATTTCATCCTTGCAGTAGATGTTAGTGCAGCAGAAATAAATGATCAGTTTGCTGAATTAAAATACATTTTAACTGCGTTGACCCAGTGAGCTACACTGCTCTGTTGGGGAGAGACACAGTATTATTATCCTATATGATGCAGAAAAAGATAAAGATCACTGTCAAGATGAAATTGCAATATAAAGAAAGTGATCAGAGACCTTTCTCAGGATCCTAAATTATTTGGTGTAACGTAGAAGGGGTCCATCCTCTGGCAGCAGGGACCTAATGTTGAGCCATGTAGGCCTACTGTATTCAGTATTTTGATAATTGACATTAAAGGTGCTGTAGGTAGGATTGCGAAGATCCAGGACTTAGGCCCAGACACACAGAGCCGACGGCCGACCCTCGGCAGAAAAGGCAGTTGGGCTGATCAGTCTCCCCGAGTTGGTCAAAAAAGTGCTTCAGAACACACCAAAGAGACGAATCGTAATACATCTCCATAACAGCAGGCGGCTCTAATCTGTATTGTCGCCCAAAAATGAAAACCGGCAGCTGATTGGATGAACGCATCACGTGGGTCTGGTTTCTCCGGAAATTCAAAGACAGACTGTCATGGCTGCTTGTTCAGAATACGATCTCATATTGTACTAAAATAGTTCACCGAAACGTGTTTCTGAAAACATTTTAAGTGAGAAATAGGCCATACAGTTGCTAAATCTGTCTTCATTTCAGATCAACAAAGGTCAGTTTAAAAGATTTTCGTCAGATTTTGAGAGACTCTAGTCACGCTCATCCTGCTCCCCGTTTCCGGGTTAGCACTCTACCAATCAGATGAGTCATTTGAGTCAGACTGCCAGCAGTGCCTGCCCCGCCGATTATACATGTCAAATCAGCCAAAATGAAGGCCAACGGCCCCTTGGACGGACTGCGGCACGCAACACACCAAACAGACTTGAGTCACTGACCTCGCCAGACTGTCCAATGGCCGATTATCGGCTTGGTGTGTCAGCGCCTTTAGCCAAAAAATTTGAACATCAACAACTTCTCAGTCCCTCCCCCCTTTCTGCTAAAGCCCAAAACGTTCTCCTAAGCCCCTCCCCCCACAAGGGACAATGAATGTGTATGCATGAGCAGTGATTGACACGCACTTAGACACCCCCCCCCTGGCCCTGATTGGTGCATCTGTCAGTACCCGATCCGTACCGCCTGTAAGATCCGTTCTGTGCATGTGCATAATTCAGCGCATGCGCAGAAACTCGACGTGTTTTACGACACTGCCTGATCAGTTCTACGCTTGCGCACAGCTCTATGGTTACCAGAAGAAAACATTAGACAGTGACAGTAGACCGTTATGATGGCAGAGATCAAGTTTACAAGGTGTTTGCTGGAGTTTCCTAAAGTATCTGTTAATGATATACGGAGCGTCGTCCGGCCATCCAGTACAACACCATGTAGCAAATTAAATAAAGGCTTCAAATTTTACGTTTCATCATTTCTTTGCAACTTTGAAGGTAATTTGCTAACGCTAGCTAGCCTGAGCTAGAAGCCTTGCTTTGGTGTTTTAAGTCATGACTCCGTCCTGCTTCAGGTTAATCATGCTTGAAATAAAGTTTAAGCATGTGTATATACCTTATGTGTTTGTACTTTTATGAAAGTATCAGGTAAAAACAGGGCTACAAATGAGATCTCCGTGAGAGACCAGCTAACTCCTAGCAAACTATTATGTAGCTCAATGCTGGACATTTCACCCCAAATTCCGATCACTTTACTTTATTTGTATTTGTTTAGTATTTGGTTTAGAAGCCTTTATTGGTGTTTTTTTACGGTACAAAGTCCTGCTACATACGTACATATATAGCCAGCTATATATGCTCCGCTATGTTGCGTTAGCACGCAGCTACAATAGTTAGCTATGAGTATGCTAACATTAGATTGTAGAATCAGAATCAGAATCATAAAGGGCTTTATTGCCAAGTACGTTGCACATACGAGGAATTTGTCATGGTGTTGTTGGAGCATGTCACACATACAAATATAAGAAGGATAAAAAGAATATAAACAATATAAGTATACATATACACACAGTATGTATTAATAACGATAAAATTAAATTAAATAAATAGTAAAATAAGTTAAACAGTAGTAAAAAGGAACGCTACAGCAGAGTAGGTACAGAGTAGGTACAGTAGGTACAGAGTATTTACAGTGGGGTGTGGAGAGAGTCAGGATGGATTCCGGGCCTTGTTAATAAGGCTAGTGGCGGAGGGGAAAAAACTGTATGTGGCATGAGATTTTGGTCCTGATGGACCTCATCCTCCTGCGGTGGAACGAAGCAGCACTTTCTAACGTCAAAAAAAAAATCGCAGATAAAGGCTTCTGAACCAAACACTACACAATCGGACATGTTTCAGCAGGAATGTGACCCGGAATTGGGCAGAATTTAACAACATTGCCAGCTAAGATGACATGTTTACTGCCGTTAGCATGTAGCTACTATAGTGGTATACAGCAGTGGTGGCTGGAAGAGCTGTCATCCCGTCTTCGAAAGGACACTTAGCTATGTACGTTTATACTTCATCGCATTAATAATGTACAGTCTATGGTTATTAGTCAAGACGAAGTATTAAAAGTTAAAACATTAACATAAACAACACAACAACGACGTCGCTACACGGTTTTGGATCAGTGACAACAAGTCTTGATTGTTTGTATGACTATTGTATAATAAAGATTTAATACAAAAGTTGTGATGTTTGGTCATAAAGTGTTTCAACGAATGCGTGGTACAAATCGCACAGGGACACTGTTCGTTTTCTACTACGTAATCATGCGCATGCGCAGAACGGATCTTACAGGCGGTACGGATCGGGTACTGACAGCATCTGAACAGTTAGACACCCCCCTTGTCCCTGATTGGTGCATCTGAACAGGGAGCGGTGGATTTTTGCAAAATCTCACTACAGGCTGTAGGTGGTTTAAATTATATTTTCTAGACTATTTGAAATCTCAAATGAAATTCTTTTTATTTTGTTGTTAATACTCAATGAGAGTCAAGAGACTCTTGATGAAGGTCCGGAGGGAGTTTCTCTAAATAAAAGGTAATGCTGTAGCAACAGCAGAGTGTGTGATTTCTGTCCTTTGTTTCTAAGTTGATGTTATCGTTCATCACACCTGTACAGAAGAATTAGTTGGCATGTGTGAGTTGTTTCTTCAATGCTTTATTGTTAATAAAATACTAACACTATAGAATATTTGGCGAATGTTCTCAATTCCTTTTTTTTTCAATTCAAGTCAGTAAAAGTAAGCTAGATAACCAGAAAAAAAATTTGTTCAATACAATGATATTTCTACTTTGCTAATATTAAGTGTTTTTCTGAAAGGCGTCCGACCCGACTCACCAGTGGACTTATTTTCTTTCCAACCCGTTAAAACGGTTGTACCTATCCTCAAGTTTCAGGTAGGCTACTGAAGCTTTATCTTTCAACAAAAGATAAAAGTAGCCCTTGTAATGGAATAGTTTTTACAATTGGGAAAGTTTTGTTTTACATCATTCTCTGAATAAATAATGGTTAGTGGGTAGCCTATCTTAAAGGTCCCATGGCATGAAAATGTTACTTTATGAGGTTTTTTTAATATTAATATGAGTTCCCCCAGCCTGCCTATGGTCCCCCAGTGGCTAGAAATGGCGATAGGTGTAAACCGAGCCCTGGGTATCCTGCTCTGCCTTTGAGAAAATGAAAGGTCAGATGGGCCAATCTGGAATCTCCCATTTATGACGTCATAAGGGGAAAGGTTACCTCCCCTTTCTCTGCTTTGCCCGCCCAGAGAATTTGGCCCACCCATGAGAGAGAGAGAGACATCATGGCTTGCAAACAAGCGAAGCATGGCAGTTGGTCAAGGCCACACCTCCACCTTCCACCTTGCCCCCCCCCCTCTCCTCCTCAATAGCATTTAAACGTACAATATGTAACTTTCTGCCGCTAGGGGTCTCTCAACCAAAACAATGGATGGTAAACACAGACGTTTGATGACGTTGGGAAGTTGCGTGGAATTATGGGAGTTTTTATTGGTAAAGCTATTGTTGATTAAAATGCATCTGTTCACGGACGAGTTTACCCATTCAAGTTTATTTACGTTACGTTTATTCATGTCATGCTAATAAAATAGCTGCAGTTTCCCCAACATAATTACGTTTTTCTTGAATCAATCTGTATTGGTAGCTAGCTGACCAGTTAGCTAGTGAGCCAGCAAGCTAACATTAGTGGCTAACGTTAGCAGGTTTTACCACAGTATCACAGTATATTTCACATGCCAATGTCATCTTTTGGATTTTACCAGGCGGACAGGGTTTGTTGTAACGCTAGCTAGCTAGCTACTCAACGAGGCTGAGAGAGGGTGTGGGTGGGGAATGCAGGGGGACTCTCCACGATAGCGAGCATGTTCGATTGCTGTTGTCAGCAGCATGAGAACATGTCCCAGCTGCCAGATCTCCCCCTTCACTTTTCTGTTATCTTAACTATTCATTTTGGTGCTTAACCCACCTGCTGTCGGGTTAATTTAGCTAGCTAACTGTAAAGACAGACGGGATAAATTCGGCAGGGAGATTTTCGGTACAAACACCGGAGACGTAGCTAGCTAACTGTAAAGACAGCTAAACGCGAAGGAGGGAGAAATTCGGCAGGGAGGAGATTTACGATACAAACACCGGTAGCTAGCTAACATTATGGATGGCCGATGTTGTGACTAGGATGACTGGGTCTGCTATTCTCTGTTTCCCGACGCTTCATTAAACTGCCGTTAGCACCCGGCACCGGCTGGGGCTAACGGTAACTAGCTATTGCCACATGTCCCGGCTGTGTTGTCAGCTATCATCCCGAATGAAGTCTCTTTGTGCCGGGGGAGTGAGGCAGGCAGAGCGGGGTGTGCTAGCTGGCTAAATTAGCATTAGATTAATCGTCTATCTATACAGCTAACGTTAACGTTACTAGTGAATTTATTCGTGGGTTAGCGCAGTGCTGCTTTTATCCATGGTCAAAACAATCATACTACTAATAACTTTATGAGCATATTGAACGATGTTGTAACCCTATAATGTTATCCACCAAGCATTAGCTAGCATTAACGTTAGCTACTTGTCAGCACATACCATTGTAGTAACATTAAGCTGGATTAATATTGATATGTATCAATAAATAAGGTTTCTGCTGTATTACTGTGTTGCAAAGTGGCATGTAATTAATCACAAAATATATATGCATTTTGGCAGAAAAAGCAGTGTTACCAGTATTTTTTCTGTAACACAACTTTAACTCTCGAACGTAGCATCTGGGTGCTCGTGTTATGACGAAAGTTACGAGTAACTAGATGGTGAAAGGTTATATGACGCCACTGACGGGCGACTAAATGAAACGTGCCGTGTCTGAAAATAAAATAACAGATTTCTCTGGGTTTGCCATTTGATGGAAACATTTGGGATAGTGTAACTACACAACTCTAAAAAATATATAACATAGGTATGGTCGTTTTTAGACATTTTAATGCAGAAAAGTTACATATTGTACCTTTAAAGCTACAGACACAGAAATGGCACATCCTAAGGAAAGCTCATTGTGGGACTGGCTCTAGTGACTGTAATTCTACACCAAGGCTGAATTTCAGGAAAGAGACTTCAGATACAGTATTAGGGGACCACTAAGGCCTATATAAAAGAGACTTCAGATACAGTATTAGGGGACCACTAAGGCCTATATAAAAGAGACTTCAGATACAGTATTAGGGGACCACTAAGGCCTATATAAAAGAGACTTCAGATACAGTATTAGGGAACCACTAAGGTCTATATAAAAGAGACTTCAGATACAGTATTAGGGGACCACTAAGGTCTATATAAAAGAGACTTCAGATACAGTATTAGGGAACCACTAAGGCCTATATAAAAGAGACTTCAGATACAGTATTAGGGGACCACTAAGGTCTATATAAAAGAGACTTCAGATACAGTATTAGGGGACCACTAAGGCCTATATAAAAGAGACTTCAGATACAGTATTAGGGAACCACTAAGGCCTATATAAAAGAGACTTCAGATACAGTATTAGGGGACCACTAAGGTCTATATAAAAGAGACTTCAGATACAGTATTAGGGGACCACTAAGGCCTATATAAGAGACTTCAGATACAGTATAGGGGACACTAAGGCTACAAAAAGAGACTTCAGATACAGTATTAGGGGACCACTAGGCTATAAAAGAGACTCAGATACGTATAGGGGACCACTAAGGCCTATATATAAGAGACTTCAGATACAGTATTAGGGGACCACTAAGGTCTATATAAAAGAGACTTCAGATACAGTATTAGGGGACCACTAAAGAGACTTCAGATGCAGTATTAGGGGACCACTAAGGTCTATATAAAAGAGACTTTAGATACAGTATTAGAGGACCACTAAGGCCTATATAAAAGCATCCAAAAAGCAGCATGTTATAGGACCTTTAAGTTTGGTGCTGATGAAGGGTCTTTGGCAGAGGTGCCCAAACCCAAACCTGGCCCAAACAATCACACAATTGACAGATTATACCACTCACGGCATATTTATCGCTTTTAACGAAATATTTTTTTTTACAACAAACCTACTAATAATTGAAAACGTATTATATGCATGTGACAACATAGGCCTACTAGACCCAACTTGTTTTTGAAACCGCGAGAAGGCGCTCATGTGTCCAGCAGGTGGCGCTGCCTCTGTAGCTTACTGCTGCGCGTTCACGAGCAGTAGAAGAAGAGCAACACCGCTTGTTCAATTAAACATGGCAGCTTCCCAGAGCTGTTGAACATGAACATTGGATATGTAAAAGCTACTAGCTACATTATTAAGTATGTCACACTAGTCACGTTTAATTACTGGTGCTACGTAAAGAGTCTGTAAAGGAGTCTGTTTAGTGGTAAGTACATGTTAACTATCCCATATCCATGTTAAAACAGCTCGCAGGGTTAGCAATACGGTTAGCATGGGGCTAGCGCGCTGCATTAGAACAAAGTACGTTTTATTGTGACACTTATCGTTAAAGCCATGTTATTAATGGTGTATATAGTCTAATGTATTTTATTTAGTATTATGTATTTAGTATTTAATGGGGTACAAATATGAAGTCAATTGGTATGCGCAGTAGGTGTAGTACGCTAACCTCATCCCTGCTAGCACACTCTAAACGTCATATTGATTAATCCCATAGCGTCAAATACCTTCCTCATTTATATGTGTTACACAGGTTGCGGTGTTTAATAGGCTTTTGGAGACCATGTTGTCCACATAGTGAGGGAAGCAGAGCAGCACCATGGAGTTTTCTTCAGAGGAGGGGGACACTCAAACTCCCCATGTCGTCGATATGACCACCAGTGAAAGGGTAAGCTTTTTACATCCTAATAACGCAATAATAACATTAACGATGTCGGCTGGGATTGTTAAGGAGTGAATCGATATATTAGACCACAAATATTTTTACTGCGTAACTTATATCTGGCTCATCAAGCAAATTCATGGAAACATTTATTTTGTTCTAGCAACTGGCAGACTAGCAACACAATAAAAGTGTCATGTTCAACTTAAAAATAATAATAATAAAATATATATATATATATATACCCAAAATGTTGATGTGAAAGAATTTGGTCAGCAACATTGGTCCTCTAATGAATGAAGTTGCAGTCTCTATGATGGTGATGTATGGATCTGCTGATTAACCTCATTTAGTTCCTATGCTAGGTTGAACTGAGGCATTGGCCAATAACATCTGTTACCAAAAGTCACTTTGCTCTGCTAATAAACCTTGATTCTTCCTTACATTTGGCACTGGTGTTATTACCTTGTAGTGGGTGCACATACACATGGCCCACTATGAAATAATCAGTGGAAAGGGTTAGTTATTAAGATGATTAAGTGAGTGGGAACTGTCCAATAAACTGTTACAGCATCTCAGTAGCAACTACAGTAATTAGTATTGAGCAGAAATGTTTGAAAGCAACTCTTACATTTTACATGTTCACAATAAGAGAATTAGTATGATTTTGGTTAGGGTGCAGCCGGACATCTATTTTCATGTAGTGTGCAGTCATGTAGTTGATTTAATTTTATTAGGATCCCCATTAGCTGATGCAGAACATCAGCTACTCTTCCTGGGGTCCACACAGAACATAAAACTACATTTTCAGACAAAACTACAAAAAAAAATAAAACATGAAAAGTGATTTCCATATATATATATATAAATAAATGCTTATATAAGGAAAAGTTGATTCAGTTTCCTTTTCTGTTGCAGGTGGTGGAACTTCTGAACCAGGCTGCGCTGATAGCCACAGATGAAAAGCTAACCGTGCTCAAACAGGTTTGTAGTCTGTTTATTAAATCAGTTTTTCACTGTTGTGATATCCCAAAATATATATAAATAAAAAGCAGTTTCATAATAATGTTAACCTTATTTTAAAGGTCCCATGGCATGAAAATGTCACTTTATGAGGTTTTTTAACATTAATGAGTTCCCCCAGCCTGCCTATGGTCCCCCAGTGGCTAGAAATGGTGATAGATGTAAACCGAGCCCTAGGTATCCTGCTCTGCCTTTGAGAAAATGAAAGCTCAGATGGGCCGATCTGGAATCTTTCCTTTATGAGATCATAAGGAGCAAGGTTACCTCCCCTTTCTCTGCTTTGCCCACCCAGAGAATTTGGCCCACCCATGAGAAAGAGCTTGCAAATGAGCGAAGCATGGCAGTTGGTCAAGGCCACACCCCCATCCCTCCACCTTGGGGACCACTAAGGCCTATATAAAAGAGACTTCAGATACAGTATTAGGGGACCACTAAGGTCTATATAAAAGAGACTTCAGATACAGTATTAGGGGACCACTAAGGTCTATATAAAAGAGACTTCAGATACAGTATTAGGGGACCACTAAGGTCTATATAAAAGAGACTTCAGATACAGTATTAGGGGACCACTAAGGTCTATATAAAAGAGACTTCAGATACAGTATTAGGGGACCACTAAGGTCTATATTAAAGAGACTTCAGATACAGTATTAGGGGACCACTAAGGTCTATATAAAAGAGACTTCAGATACAGTATTAGGGGACCACTAAGGTCTATATAAAAGAGACTTCAGATACAGTATTAGGGGACCACTAAGGCCTATATAAAAGAGACTTCAGATACAGTATTAGGGGACCACTAAGGTCTATATAAAAGAGACTTCAGATACAGTATTAGGGGACCACTAAGGTCTATATAAAAGCATATTATAGGACCTTTAATGCAAAATTGGTTGCACATCTGAGCAAATGACTGTGTTTTCCCTAAACACAAGTTTTCCAACCATTAATTGGCTACTCTGAATTGCAATGTACTGCACCCTGTCCTGGATGTTCCCCTGCTTTCTGCCCCAGTGTATGCTGGGATATGAGGCAAACCACAACCCTATGAAGCAGTGAGTCAGTGGAGGACAATACTGAATCAATGAACTTCTATCATTTTCAGGTCCAGGAGCTCATCATTAACAAGGATCCTTCTCTTCTTGACAATTTCTTGGATGTGAGTAAACCTGTATACAGCTCTCTTATCTAAATGTTGTTTGACCTGAAATAAAGCTATTTGAATACACAAGCTGTATTTGGTATACAATGGCACATTGTGCAGAAGAGCTTTATTAGCGTGGTAGTAAAAGTGAACTAAAACTTTGATTCATAATTCTTCTTCTATTGGCCTGTTCGTCCTGTAGGAGTTGATCGCCTTTCAGACTGACAAGTCTATCGAAGTGAGAAAATTTGTCATTGGCTTCATAGAGGAAGCATGGTGAGTTATTAGACGGACAAGTCTTCCTGTCCCGTGGCTGTCAATTTCACATTTGTGAAAGCAAAGTGGTTTTCAGGTTTCTTCAGTCTTTTTCTTTTCTGTGTTTTCCAGTAAAAGGGACAATGAGCTCCTTCTCAGACTGATCGCCAATCTGAACATGTTGCTGAGGGACGAAAGTGTGAACGTGGTGAAGAAAGCCATCCTCACGCTCACCCAACTGTACAAAGTTTCTCTGCAGGTAAATACAGGCCTCATTTATGAAATATTCTCATTTGCAGTACAGATTGTGTGATTTGTGATTTAGCCCAAAGAGAAAATGCTGTAGATCTTGATGTAGACCGTCTGTTATTTTTTTTTTGTTTTTGTTTTTTTTTCAGAGGAATATACATTAAAATCCAGTTACTACTACCAATATCCGTTGTGTTTTCAAACCCTCTACTTCTGTCTCTTCCTTGCCAGTGGTTGGTGCGCTCCAAGGCAGTATCGGAGAGGCAAGAGGCATGCTGGGATCTGGTCACACAAATGAAAGGGGATGTTCTGGCCTTGCTGGACTCTGAAAATGACGGCGTTCGCACTCACGCCATTAAGTTCACCGAATCATTAATCATCACCCTGTCACCGCGGACGTCAGACTCGGACGTTCCCAAGCGCCAGGAGGGTGACATCAGCCTGGGCAAAGTTCCCAGAGATCACTCGTACATTCGCTACGGTACGGATATTACAATTCCTCTGAGGACAGAATGTGTTAATGTTTTTTTTTAGTCCAGTCCATTAACGCTCGCTCATCTTGATATGTTGAACAGATGTTTTGTGCGAGGAGGGAAAGGCTGCACTGGAGAAGCTGCTGAAGTTCATGGTCCATCCGGCCATTTCCAGCATCAACCTCACCACAACCCTTGGCTCCCTGGCCACTATCGCCCGCCAGAGGCCAATGTTCATGTCAGAGGTGGTGCAGGCGTATGAGACGTTGCACGGTGAGTGCTTCTGAGCCAGTGTTGCGTCATGTTCACCTGAGGCAAGCCTGATGTTGATACAAAACAAATTGATAAATTAAGACCAACATCTTTTGTGTTTTATCTTTTTTATAGTGCAAATCTTTGTGCTCGACGCATCATTTGACTGTACGTAGTATCACACTAAATGGGCTCTTTCCTGTACACTCAAATCTTTTTAGCGAACCTCCCACCCACTCTGGCCAAGTCTCAGGTCAGCAGCGTGCGAAAGAATCTGAAGCTGCACTTGGTGGCCGTCCTCAAGCATCCCTGCAGCCTGGAGTTCCAGGTTCAAATTAGCACTCTGCTGCTGGACCTGGGAATGCCCCAGAGTGAAATAACACGCTCTACGCCTGCGCCCCGCGAGCAGCGCAAAAGGCCGCGCCATGAAGAATACACAGAGGGGAAAAAGGTCAAGATGGGTGAGTGGCAACAGGTGATAGCAGTCACAGACATTCTGATTTAATAGATGTAGTCATTAGACGGTTTGCTGCACTGGTGTGAGAAGTATAGAAATGAATGGAAAATATTAGGTGGCATTGCAGGTTTTGAGGGCTGCAAAACATATTGTAGCTCTGTCTTATTCTGCACACAACTATACATTTATGTAGTTTTTATTTAGACCTTTACTGCTTTAAAGAATACCATTTACCTGTAGAATCAGTGTGGCATGTCTGTCATGGTGACTGTTTGAATCACTGTCAGCACCAAAATCTTTAAATCGAGTCAACCAAGCGTGATGGAAATGATGTAATCCTGAAAGAGAGTTGGACACAAACGCCTGCAGATTTATCTTCAACCCCCAGTGTTTTTGATGTTAGTTTCTTTGCCTTCAGAGCCCACCCTGATGGAAGACGATGAGGACAAAGAGGAGCCAGCCCCTCTCTCGGCCCCTAAACCAGCTGCTGTTCCAGCAGCTCAGTCAGCCATCGACCTCACAGCTGAGTTCCTGCGCCCGCTGCTCTCCCCTGACAACGTAGCCAACCTGGTGAGCACTGTGGCCTTTTTTTTAATTTTATTTTTCTTCTTTTAAGCCTGACTGTGTGGCAGTTCAGCTCATGTCTCTGTCTGGTGTTTAGGTGCTCATCAGCATGGTGTATCTGCCGGATGTCATGCCGGCGTCCTTCCAGGCCACGTACACACCTGTTGAGTCAGCAGGCACTGACGCGCAGATTAAACATCTGGCCAGGTTGATGGCCACGCAGATGACTGCAGCTGGGATCGGTCCAGGTTAGAGACAAAGGCATCCAGCACGGGAAGGCCCATACATTTGGGCATTTTGTGTTTTATTGCTTTCTTGCTGAGTTAAGCCACGTTTCCATCAACCACTTTCAGTATCGTACCTTTTTTTTAGAACCATATGTAACCCGTATGGACATGAACACTAGATCACTAGCTCTGTTCTTTTGTTTGGATGTTCTTTTGTTTGGATGGTAATAGCCGTGCACAGCCATGTGCTGATAAACAGCTGAAAAACCTTTTTTTATTTTGCTAGTTGTTTCAATACCAGTATCGGGAATGCCTTCCGGCTTCCGTACTAGTTTAAATGCTGGTATCGGTGAGTACACAAGTCTACGCACTGATCCGATACCAAGTCATTTAGCCCTGGAAAAAAACCCTACTTTAAAGTACTTTTATTTATGTTCTTTTTACATTATGACTGACTGTCAAACTAGACAATACAAGTTCTCTGGCATTCATGCTCTGTATGTATTGCTCATGATTTTACAAAAAGTTTGACCTGAGCCAGGCCATACAACAGTGATAGCAATCACAGCACATCCACACAGGGTTAGTAGTTCACAGCTGTGAAATAATAATAATATAATATTATTATTATTTTTTTTTTTACACACTAGTATCAGATATGTGCTCGGTATTGTCCGATACCCAAGTTGAGCTATCGAAAAGGAAAATATGTTTTTTGGTTTTTATGGATGCAGAGGAACGTCGCAGACTGCAGTATTTCTAGCCCGACCTTTTAGCATCGTTAAGTGGGCCATGTATCTCAACAGAGTGCAAATGGAAACAGGATGGAATGTAGGAGTTCTATTGGTACCTTTGACAATGGAAACACAAAGATAACCGTTCTAGGGGCAACCTTTAGCTCACCTGGTAGTGTGCGCTCCATGTAGGCTGCGTCTTTGGCAGCAGCCCAGGTTCAAATCCGACCTGCGGCCCTTTGCTGCGTGTCATCCCTTCTCTCTCTCCCCTTCTCTGTCTATCAACTCTATCTATACTAATAATAAAAAAGGCCAGAAAAATCATCTTAAAAAATAGCTGGGCTGCATGGTGGGAACAAGGCTTTCAATGAGACGATTGATCTCATTCAATGTGGAAAAAAACAAAGTGTAAATTTTCGATTCTTGGCTGGGTGAAAGGATATGTTTGCTATATTGTTATCAGATTGTTTTTTTGTGTTATTTTTACTATTATTATTGGTCTGAGCCACAAACTGTAGCTGTTGGGGGTCTCTAATGACAAACCTGCTGTCTTAGGACTCGAGCAGTGCAAAGCCAGAGAAGGCGACGCAGGCAAAGACGAAGGCAACAATGAGGACGCCGATGCTAAAGACCCGCTCATCAAGCGCAAAGCCTCCGCGCTGGTGGGACAAGCCATCTCTGTGGTGGGAGGCTACGAGAAAGAAAAGGCTCCAGAGGCTCCCGCAACAGTCAAGAGGCTTCCTGAACCCATCCTGCCTACGGCGCAAACCAAGTGAGTTCTGGCTCCAGCACAAAGATGGCAGCAGTGAAGTACGCTGCGCCTTTTGTGTATGTCAGACTTATTACCCTGCACGACTTTTGTTCTGTTAACAGAATGACGGGGGCGACTGGGAGAAAAAAAGTGTTCCGATTGTCGGATGTCGTCCAGCCTTTATCGGACACCCAGATGGAAACGTTAACCTCCAGAGCAGTCAAACGCATCCTGCATTCAGAGAAGGCGATTGCTCAAAGTGGCATGTCCCATGTAAGCAGTCACCCCCGTGGTTCATTTCTCCTTTTCTTCATAATAATTGAGTTGCACTTTTGAGGTTAATTGGGCACAGAACAAGAGCCTGTCTTTAGAGGATAACCCCACTGAATGTGTGTCTGTTTGGCAGGTCCGAGTGAAGCTCCTCTCTAAGCTTGTGACCCAGTTTGAAGGGATGATGAGAGAAGACGTGCTGGAATTTATTCTGGAGGACATCAGGACACGGAGCGACCTGGCCTTTTCTCTCCTCTACCAAGAGTACAACACCTACCTCAGCCAGCTGCCATCTGGGCTGCTGGACAGCTACGACCAGTGTCTCTACACGCTGCTGTCAGGCCTGCAGGAGAAACCCGAGCAGAGGGACGGGTGAGACCAAATACTCATTGTTCTCACGTGTTTGCAGCTTTTTTTGTAGCGCTTATTAATGCTAAGGCATTAGGGCTGAACGCCGAATCGTTTTCAAATCAAAATCGCGATTTGAAAGAATGCGATTAGCCAATCGTGACGACCGCGATGAATCGAATGTGAAAGATTTAGTTGAATGTTTGGTTTAACATTTTTTATTTCTCTTTTTATTATGGTATTTACTGTTTTTTCACAAGATAAATGTTACGTATCACAGATTGTTTACAGAAATGTCCTGTTTTCAGTGGATCTTTCAGTTATTTGTTACTACTTTATTTAACATGATGGTAGAAGGGGCCATATGTTGATGCTGCTATTGAACTGAGGCAGATCAGACAATTGAGTTTACAGGAAAGTACTGGTATTTTTTATTGGAATTGTTTTTTTATTATCATAACTTTAGCTTTTGTAATAAGTGTTCTGTGTTTGACTGTTTAATGTCCCATACCACACTTATTGCTGGCAATTCATATCTATGTTATCTTTCTTGTATAAGAATATAGAGCCAGTTTTGATTGTGTCTCATGTTACTATGCTCCATGACATGTTTTATCTGTTACACAGTGAATATTGTTCTTTAGCTATACTTAAAAGGAAAATAATCACAAATCGAATCGTAATCGCAATATCTGGCAGAAAAATCGCAATTAGATTTGCCTCCCCAAATGGTTCAGCCCTAATAGGCATAGAGTAGGCATGGCGTACTGGTCGTGATCTATAATGCCTGAAAATGGTCAAACACGGCTCATTTGTGTTTATTTGCTGATGCTGTGGCGCAAAACATGAGGCCGTTATCAGCCAAAACTGAATCCCATCTTGTTTTGTTTTTTCCTGTTCTGTCTCTTCCAGACTTTTCACCAAGCTAGTACTGGAGGCACCCATTATAACCGAGTCAGCGTTGGACGTAATCCGACGTTACTGCGAGGACGAGGTAAGTGACACGGTAAAGACACAGCTCCTCGTATAGAGCCAAGTTCCCCGTGCGTCCACTCAGCGGTTCGTTGTGACCTTTTTGTTTCAGTCGCGGGTGTATTTGGGCATGACGACTCTGAAGGAGCTCATCGTCAAGCGGCCCTCGAGGCAGTTTCAGTATCTGCACGTACTTCTGGATCTCAGCTCGCATGAAAAAGAGAAGGTGACAACATGTTCTTGTCCAGATCCTATTCATGTGTCACTCACACTCTTGCAGTTTGCTCGGCTGCTTTTTTTTTTCTGTTGTCATATTTTTTCAATGACTGTGTGTTATTTTCAGGTGCGGACCACTGCCTTGGCTTTTCTCAAGCGTATGTACGAGAAAGACCAGCTCAGGGACTACATTGAGAAGTTTGCCCTGAACTACATGCAGCTTCTGGTCCACCCCAATCCTCCATCTCTGCTCTTTGGAGCTGACAAAGACACAGGTTTGGAATACGTTCAGTGTGATCCGAGTAGTACCTTGCTTGTCTCTTAAAGGTGCCGTAGGTAGGATTGGGAAGATCCAGGACTTAGCCAAAAAATTTGAACATCAACAACTTCTCAGTCCCTCCCCCCCTTTTCCGCTAAAGCCCAAAGCGGTCTCCTAAGCCCCTCCCACCACAAGGGAGAATGAATGCGTGTGCATGAGCAGTGAATGACACGCAGTAGACACCCCGCCCCCCCCCCTGGCCCTGATTGGTGCATCTGAACAGGGAGCGGTGGATTTTTGCAAATCTCACTACAGGCTGTAGGTGGTGCCAGAGGAGCCAGATTTTTTTTTTTTTTTTTTAATGACCTGCTTCATGTAGTTCTACTGGAACATAGGGTCAGTTTCAGCAAATATGACAGAAAGTTAGTTTTAGAAATCTTACCTACTGCACCTTTTAAGTATCTTACATCATGTTTTCACAACCATTTTTGACCCGTAACACATTTTTCCACTTATTTATCACCACTGCACCTTACAACTATTAAATGCATTTACTGTAACACACTAAGCATCCTCAGTGGGGAGTTGCTGAGTAGCTCTCTGTTAGCAGGTCTTCACTGCTTTTCTTGCAGCATCAATGCACATAAGGCAAACATTTATGTTGACACAATTCATTAAAAACTGCATTTAGCAGCAGCGACAAAGTGTTTTCAGTCATTGAGACTACTCTTGAAAGTTATTGGTCTGGCTTTTACAACACAATTTCTTGTACACAAGGACATGGTTAGAAAATGGTTTGAAATAAAATGCAGTGGATAAGACAGAACCTGTTTTTGTCCCTAAGGTGTGTGGGTCTTCAGTTTGATAGGTGTGATCAAGACTGAACCCAGGCAATCAGAGTTGTAATGTAGTACATTTGATAATGAAGAAGGTTTAAACAAACGTAAACTGGGGGCACCTGGATAGCTCACCTGCTAGAGCACGCGCCCCATGTAGAAAGGCTCAGTCCTTGTCGCAGCTTTGCTGCATGTGATTCCCCCCTATCTCTCCCCTTTCACATATTCAGCTGTCGTATGTAATAAAGGCCTAAAATGCCCAAAAAATAATATAAAAAATAAACTATGACGGACATGAGTTAGCTTATTTGAAGATATATAAACTGCTATGGTAGCATGGATGAGTTGTAGTGCTGTTACTAGAAACCTACACTACCTGTGGGCGTTGCAGCCCCACCATAATTTACTGCAGAGAGGAGGGGTAGCTGGTCTGTGGCAGGCCTAACTAGCCAACTAGAAACCGTGTTGCACAGAGAAGAAAAAAACACTTGAACTTTTCCCTGCCAGTCGTAGAAATGCAAAGTAGCAACTTCCCCGTTCTCCTGTCGCCTCACAGTGCTGTTGTGTGTGTTTGTTGAGACAGAGGTGGCTTCCCCCTGGACTGAAGAGACCGTGAGACAGTGTCTGTTCCTCTACCTGTCCCTGCTGCCTCTGAACCACCGGCTGGTCCACGAGCTGGCGTCAGTCTACACCGAGGCCATCGCAGACATCAAGCGCAGCGTGCTTCGAGCAATAGAGCAGCCTGTAAGTCCTCAGGAAAAACTGAACCGCCGTTTGAGTTACTACCAAGCACGTTTAAAGCTGTTAAGATGAAAATATTCAAATGTAAACTCAAGTGAGTCTAAATAATTGTGCCAAGACGAGAACCAAAAAGACATTAGCCTCTTTCCGACCAAGTAGTTACAGGAACGTAGTTATAGGAACAGTCCACTACTAAACAGTTCTACTAACTACTCTCCCCCATTTTCCCATTTGCATTCACACTGACCAAGTGACCTTTTGTTGTTATAATCACAGCCATCTAACCACCACTATGCGGAAAAGGGAAAAGACCCTGCCCTGAAGTAGGAGCTGAAAGAGTTACAGGAACTGCGGCCAGAGGGACTTAATAATCCCCAAATTGGTCCAGTCGGAACAGGAGAAAAAAAGGAACGTTATGTTCTAGGAACTGCAAAAATCCCTCCGGTCGGAAAGCGGCTATTGACCCCAAACCACAAAGTTCTGTGGGTACAAGGTGAAGGTACCTTGTAGCCAGCAGGTGTGCATGTCTGGAAAGCCTAGCATGACAAAATCAACAGAGGGCAAAGGCCGGACTATTGGACTATATGTTTATCTATTACCTCATGTGTTTTTGACTGGTTTGACCACAAGAGAAGGTAAACTAGAGCAAACTCTGCACGGTGCAGTGCAGCTTCCCTGCTGCGTTTCAGACCAAGGAAAACAGAATGAAGTTGAGAAAACACAGCTGTGGTCTCAAACCTGTGACGTTAAAACTGCAGGGTTATAATTTGTGAGAGAACTGTTGGTGTTCAAAATTGAATGAACTCTTCCTCTGAGGGAAGAAACTAAAACTAAAATTGACTTAAAGCACACATATTCTCATATGCTTTTTGGCTTTTTCCCTTTCCTTTATTGTGTTATATATCTTTTTTGTGCATGTTATAGATTTACAGAGTGAAAAAGCCCAAAGTCCACCGCAAAGGGACTTACCATCTCCAACAGAAAACACTGTTCACAAACTGCTCCAAACAGCTCTATTGTAGTCCAGCCTTTACTTCAGAGACAAACGTGCTCACTTTGGAACACATGTTATAATGATCACCTAGCTGCTAGCAGGGCACGCCCTCATACTCTGCTTCTGACTGGCTAGTAGTCCTTACCTAGCTACTGTCAGGGCACGCCCTCATACTCTGCTTCTGACTGGCTAGTAGTCCTTACCTAGCTACTGTCAGGGCCCCCTCATCTGCTCTGGGCATAGTCCTACCGTCGGGCCCCCTACTGCTCGACTGGCTAGTAGTCCTTACCTAGCTACTGTCAGGGCACGCCCTCATACTCTGCTTCTGACTGGCTAGTAGTCCTTACCTAGCTACTGTCAGGGCACGCTCTAATACTCTGCTTCTGACTGGCTAGTAGTCCTTACCTAGGTACTGTCAGGGCACGCCCTCATACTCTGCTTCTGACTGGCTAGTAGTCCTTACCTAGGTACTGTCAGGTCACACCCTCATACTCTGCTTCTGACTGGCTAGTAGTCCTTACCTAGCTACTGTCAGGGCACGCCCTCATACTCTGCTTCTGACTGGCTAGTAGTCCTTACCTAGTTACTGCTCATGTGCGACTCCCAACAAAGATTGAACAGAAGTGAGAGGTCTCACTCTGTAGCTAAAACAGAGAGCTCAACACACAGGGTGAAAAGAGGAGCTGCAGCAATGTGCAGTACAACAACAATATGTTTTCTGAAAATTAAACTACATAAACCTATTCTGATATAACCTCTAAATACAATTATGAACCTGAAAATGAGCATAATGTGAGCACTTTAAATTAAGCATATGCTCCTCTTCTTAAGTTGTGTTGTTTTAATTTTTTTGTTTTTTTCCACCCCTGTTGTAGATCCGTGGAATGGGGATGAACTCTCCTGAGCTGCTGCTCTTGGTTGAAAACTGTCCTAAAGGAGCGGAGACGTTAGTTACTCGCTGTCTGCACATTTTGACAGATAAAGGTAATCAACAACAAGACCATCAACACAGAATGCAGCCAAACATGGAACAACGGCACAATAGAAGACATGTCTACCAAATGCAAAGTGTGTTTTTAATTTTGATCCATTTCCTCCGTTCAGTGCCTCCGTCTCCAGAGCTGGTGGAGAGAGTGCGAGACCTTTACCACAAACGAGTGCCGGATGTTCGTTTCCTAATTCCAGTCATAAATGGCCTCGAAAAGGTAAAAGTTATCCATCCCAATAGTCTAGTGAACTGATTTGGAACACGTTACACTTCTTGTAATGTTGAAGACGCTGCATACAGCATGGAAATGACGTCCGTGCGCCCTGGTTATTTCCCATAATGAATTCTTTCACCTAATGCTTTGGTTGTTTGTCTCATGCAGAATGAAGTCATCCAGGCTCTCCCCAAGCTGATCAAACTCAACCCGATTGTAGTGAAGGAGGTGTTCAACCGTCTGTTGGGCACTCAACACAGTAAGAGTCGTTTTTTTATCCACTGGTGGATGTCATTACCTTCCTTCCTTCTTTTTTTACATTAAGAACCCTGCTGCTGGGCGCCCGGATAGCTCAGTAGGTTGAGCAGGCGCCCATATATAGAGGTTTACTCCTCGACGCAGCAGCCGCCGCTACATGTCATTCCCCTTCTCTCTCCCCTTTCATGTCTTCAGCTGTCCTCTATAAATGAATGCTTAAAAATGCCCAAATAAATAATCTTTAAAAAACATAAAATAAAAAAAGAACCCTGCTGCTCACACATTTTATCAACAGCGTATACTTGATTTTTAAGTTTTAGTCTAGCTAGTAGAAAATGGAGCATTTTAGCTTTAGATATAATTAATAACATTCTCCGTTCCTGGTATGTTACGTTTTATTTGAAGTGACTAGCTACTTGTGAGGAAGCTGACTTTGGGTGAAGGACTCTGATGTATTCTCACTGTTGCGTGTTGTCTTTCAGGTGAAGGAAGTTCATCTGTGTCCCCTCTCACCCCAGGAGACCTGCTGATTGCCCTACACAACATAGACTCAAACAAATGTGATATGAAGTCCATCATTAAAGGTCTGTGTTCACGGATGCCTTCAAGCCAAAAACGCAAGGTGTTTTTTCGGATGTTGGTTGAAGGGGGAAGTGTGCCGTTCTGGAGAAAGACTGTTGATGTTTGAACCCGACACCCAAACCCATACGCCCCTTCTATTTTCGGAACGTTCTGCGTGTGCCAGATTTACCGTCCGTCTCGCTCCCGACTGCCTTCCTTTTCATGCACCCATGGCTTTTCCCCTGTCCTGAAGTGCGGACAGTGGCAGCAGCAGATCAGACATCAATCATCACATCCATACATATATTAAATAGACCCATCAAGACAATACAGTAATAAAAAGACATACTAAGATTGGCATCTGAGCCATTTTTTTCCCAGTGCCTGCTTAAAACCTCCTAAACTTCGGACCATCTTTTAGATTTCCTGGCAACCTATTCCACAGGCTTGTTGCTACATACAAAAAGGACTCCTTACCTAAATGAAATGATGCTTGGTCGAGCCCAAATGACCCTTTTCATCAGTCAATTGTGAACTGTCTCTGTTGCATATGTACCACAGGTGGCAATAAAAGTGTTGTGTGTGTCTGTACCACAGCTACCAACCTGTGCTTTGGGGAGAAGAACGTGTACACGTCTGAGGTTCTGGCCGTGGTGATGCAGCAGCTGATGGAGCAGAGTCCCCTCCCCATGCTGCTCATGCGTACCGTCATCCAGTCCCTCACCATGTACCCCCGGCTGGGAGGCTTCGTCATGAACATCCTGTCCCGCCTCATCGTCAAGCAGGTCAGCGCCAAACTCAGCCCAAATAGTCATTGTTTCTACAATCATCCATGTCCCGGAATTAATCTTCCTAAGCTTTGTCACAAATGTTCACAACGCTGGTTGTTTTTTTTTTTGTTTTTTTTTTCTTCCTCCCTGTAGGTGTGGAAGTACCCCAAGGTGTGGGAAGGTTTTGTCAAGTGCTGCCAGAGGACCAAGCCTCAGTCATACAGCGTGCTGCTTCAGCTGCCGGCCGCGCAACTGTCGAGCGTGTTTGAACGCTGCCCGGAGATGAGAGAGCCTCTTCTACAGCACGTCCTCTCCTTCACACCTCATCAGGTAAGAGCTGTTTCCACTGAAGCACCGAAACCTCATTGACAGTCGAAACATTCTTTACTCCTCTGGAGATTTCCTTATGTACCAACTGCCTCGGCTTTACTTTTGTCTAACAGCAAGCTCACATACCTGCCTCCATCATGTTGGTCCTGGAAGCAAATAAAAGACCAGAACCAAAACCTGTAGAGCCGGTCGTGGAGAAAGAGGTAACTGATGAAGATGCAAACATGATTCATAAGGCCTGCACACTTTCCCCTGCCATTCATTTAAATGTTTTTCCAGTGACATTGGTATTATGATTAACTTGAAGGGTTGATTAGTACAACAGAAGTGAACATCATGTCTTCCCAACACTGCTGGCCATTCAGTGTTTCCTGTTCAGACCATTCTTACCTACGTATACAGTAATGTATCAAAAAAAGTACAACTATCTATTTATTTATTTCTAAGTTGTTCTTCTCATTTATCATACAGATGGAACCAATTCCTGCCCCAGTTAGAGAAGAGGCTCCCACTGTGGCAATGGAAGAGACTCCCACTGCTGCACTGGAAAAGTCTCCCACTGTGGCCCTGGAAAAGGCTCCCACTGTGGCCCTGGAAAAGTCTCCCACTGTGGCCCTGGAAAAGTCTCCCACTGTGGCCCTGGAAAAGTCTCCCACTGTGGCCCTGGAAAAGGCTCCCACTGTGGCCCTGGAAAAGTCTCCCACTGTGGCCCTGGAAAAGTCTCCCACTGTGGCCCTGGAAAAGTCTCCCACTGTGGAACTGGAAGAGCCAAATCAGCAACACCCAGCCGTCATGAAAGATGAGGAGGAACCAATGGAGCATGAAGAGTCTGGTCCAGTGATACAGGAGGAAACTGGTGACACTGTTTCCCAGGTAAGACAAAGTTACAATAGACTATACAATTCCAAATATATATATATATATATATATATATATATATATATATATATAATTATTATTATATATTTTTTTTTTTTTTTTTAAATCACACAAAGTAGACCAACTAGACCTTTCCATCTGCACTTGCATGTAGGGGTGTAAGAAAAAATCGATACACTTGAGTATAACAATATTTTATTTAGCAATACTATATCGATTTTCAAAAACCCAATATTGATTTATTTATTTTAATTATTATTAGTATTATTATTTATATATAGTAGGGGTGTAACGGTACGTGTATTCGTACTGGACCGTTTCGGTACAGGGCTTTCGGTACGGTGCGCATGTGCACCGAATGTAATCTTTTGTGTGCGGAACATAGGTCAATTTTCGTGTTTCCACACAAACATATTAAGTGACGGAAGTCTCCGTGTTAAGCGCAAATCCCGCCCTGCAGCTGATTCTAAAGTTTTCATTGGTCATGTCAATATGTCAATCACTGTACAGACTGCCTACACCAAACACTGATCTCTAAACCTACCCGCCCTCACTGTAACCTAAACCAATGAAGTGAAGTGGTTTGGGGAAAAAAATAATAATCACACACTGCGTGCTGTACAACAACATACACGGCACGCTTTAGCCCAGCCTCTCGCTAGCTAGCGTCATGGCCAATGCAGACAAGCTCATAGACAGTACGGACAAGCTGGAGCTTGAAGAGCCACCCATATCATTAAGGTCTCCTGTTTGGGAACACTTCGGTTTCCCAGTGAAATAGGTCAACGGACAAAGACTAGTCGATAAGACGAAAGCAGTGTGCCAACGTTGCTCAGGAATGATCGGGTATGTTTCTAACGCACTTGAAAAGGCATCACGCGAGTGTGAACATCACTACTACAAGGAAAAAAACGACCGTAATTCAGACGCAGCTCCTGTTGGCATTTAAACAGACCTTTGCTGGTAATTTGGCCAACGCAATAACGAAAGCAATTGGTGTTTTTATATGTTTATCTACGACCATACTCGGTTGTTGATAAGCTGGGATTGGTAATGCTGCACTGTAATCCATAGTTATTTATTTATATTTTTCATTATATATATTTTATTATGTGATATTGGTTTGAGACAGAGAGTATTTTATTTAGTGGAGAACTTTGCAGCAGTATTTTTCTTATTCTTTTTTTATTTTATATATATATATATATATATATATATATATATATATATATATAATTTATATAGTATAGTTTATATAGTAATAAACAACCTGCAGTTTAACGTTTGCATTTCTTTCCCTTACTGTACCGAAAATGAACCGAACCGTGACTTTAAAACCGAGGTACGTACCGAACCGTGATTTTTGCATACCGTTACACCCCTAATAAATATATATATTTCTTTTTTATAGTTTACGTGCAAAAATATTCATGTAAGACAGTGGTTCACGTTTATGTTGTGTTCAAATCCCCTACCACTAGATGGCTATGCTGAGACACACCACTAGTGTCCTCACCTAACAGTGGCTAACAGTGGCTAACAGTGCCTAGCAGTGCCTGACTTTTTGCTAGAAGCTAACCATGTAGCTATGGCTGACCTTTGGCCTACTTTAGCATATCAACATTAGCTCACTAAGAACCTGTGAACCACAATCCCAAACTGGCAGTTTGATTTTCTGTGTACTGAATTGTTTACCTAAAGTAAAGTTCTTTGACTTTTATAAACATCATGTCTTTTTTTAAATATTAGTTTTTCTAAAATTATACTTAAAACAAATCCCAATATATCGCCTTACGCACAGTATCGAAATATATTGCAATATACTGAATCGTGACCCATGTATCGTGATACGTATCGTATCACCAGATTCTTGCCAATACACAGCCCTACTTGCATGTAGGCATGGCTTACGGTTTTCAAGGTATAGCGCGGTTTGCATGTTAAATGTGTATGGCTCAGGCGCCCAGATAGCTCAGTTGGTAGAGCAGGCGCCCATATATAGAGGTTTACTCCTCGACGCAGCAGGCCCAGGTTCTATTCTGACCTGCGGCCCTTTGCTGCATGTCATTCCCCCCCCTCTCTCTCCACTTTCATTTCTTCAGCTGTCCTGTCAATAAAGGCCTAAAAATGCCTTTATAAAAGAAAATGCATCTGAAAACCTACACTACTGAATCTGACCGTTTAGGCCAGGCTATCTACTGGTCACGGAAATTCAGAAAAATAAAGGCCTTATGTGATTTAAAGTTATTCAAGTAATTCATAATGAGGATGTGGATGATCAAATAATATTTAGGGTTGCAAAATATATGAAGTTGAATGGCTTTTGGCCTGAAATATGTCAAATAAATTATCAAGAATGTAGTCATCTTCATTTTTATAATCCACAGTTGAATAAAATATTGGCTAAAAGTGGAACAAAAAAAATTCTGCCCTGTAAGGAAAATGTTGGTTCTCTTCAGGAGGAGTTGACGAGAGCAGGGAGGACACCGTCACCTCAACCAGAGCTAGCTGAGGAACCGATGGAGGCGTCTCAACCGCAGCCTTCACACCTCCAGCAGCCTGCTAAAGATGTGGAAGCTGACGTCACAGCACCTGAGGCTGAAAGCAGCAGCCAAGATGTAGAATGACTGCTCAAAACAAATGCGCACAAAATCGGATTTCTTTTACAGGATTTCTTGAAAAAAAAAAAAAAAAATGAAAAAGCTCTTTTTGTTCTTTTTGTATTTGTAGAAAGCAGATTTTGATCGGATATGAATTCCATATGCGTTCATGTCATGAGTTAATAAACCAACAAAATGCTGGTTAACTGTCTGCTTCAATTCTGTTTGCTCCACTACTTTGGTGTGGTTCAGCATGAATCTGTTAATCACGTCTACAACACCATGGATAACAGGGTTTGGTTTGGAAAGACTTTCAGGTGAAAATGTCTTCTTTTTTTCAATGGTGAAAGAACTACTACTGACGCCCTTGAGATATGTGTGTGTGTATATTTTAAGTTTACAGTAAAATAAAAGTGATGTATTTAATTCAGTGGTAACAAGGGTTAGATTTGCAGTCTTAACTCTTGATAATTGACACATGCCTGTGTGTCACGGTCACATGCAAGTGTATGTATATTTTGTTAATATATTTTATAAAGTTAATTGGTGCAGTTAGTTTGCCCATGTATGGAATTTAACTTGTGGGTTGATTTGCGGTTCACATTAAGTACCAAATAACACAGAATAGTCTCATTTCTAATACTGGACCATGTTCAACAATATGCCTGCTAATGTTCCTGAACATTTTTATTTAATCAAAGCTGTTAACAGCCTACACTAGTCTGTTCTCTTTTTTTAAATCACCGGTGAAAACTCCTTTTACTTTGGAAAGTGCAACCGGAAGAGTAAACTCAGGTTTCGCGTAGCTAGACTTCGGACTGGACGGCTAATCTCGCGAGAGGAGTCCGACCCTGTTCCGTGGAATGTTTCCACCATGCTCTGCACCAGCTTGCAATATTAACCCTACCAGCTAACTACGAACTGAGCGGCGTTTCCACCGGTTCAGAGTTGAAATGAAGGCTGTGATTCTCGCCGCCGGGTACGGAACCAGGCTCCAGAGAGATGTAGCAGCCGACAGCAGCGGGAGGTTCGCTCACCTGGCTGGCACTGCCAAGCCGCTCCTGCCGGTGGGACGCTGTGCCTTGATATCCCACTGGGTCCATGCGCTGACCGCCTCTGGCTCGGTGGACGGCATTTATGTTGTTGTAAGTAGCACAGTGTAGTCGGTGGTGGAAAGTAACTAAGTACGTTTACTCAAGTACCGTTCTTAAATGTTGAGGTACTTGTACTTTGAGTATTTTAATTTTGTACTACTTCATATTCCACTACATTTCAGAGGGATAAAGTATTTTTGACTCCTACATCTAACATCTAACTAGTTTCTAGTTGCTTTACATATTTTAGTTTACAGATATATATATATATATGTGTTGATCAGATTTTAAAATATGATGCATTGTTAAAATTGAACTACCCAACAGCAGCAGTATATAAATCAGCCCATCACAGTTACTATTATCCTATTGTTTCCATGTAATGCATCAATTACAATGATCCAATCATGTTATGACACTTTAAAAGGAGCCATTCTGCATAATGAGTACTTTTTTTTTCATTATTTTTTTATTACTATTTTGAGTAAATGTAGCATATAATACCATGTGTTTTAAGCCAATACAGACATGTTTGCATTAAGGACCAGGGCTGATGTATAAAGTAGTCAAAGCCTGATGTTCATCCCTAATATACAAGTCTAATAACCTTAACTATGAATGAATGACCCACTTTGTTCCTTTACTTGTCGCTCCCCACTGCTCTCCTCTTCACAGACCAATGCTGTTTACCATGCTGCATTTGAAGAGTGGGCATCACAGTTCACAAATGTCAAGATTCTCAGCGATCAGACAAGAAGCAATGATGTAAATATTATTTGACATTGTTTTCACAGTCTTTACTGTTGTACCTATGTGACGTGGTTTGGCCCTTAGAAAGTAGACTTGTTTTTTAATACCATCCTCTGACTCGAGCTTATTCCACCAGGGGCGTCTTGGTGCTGTGGCCTGCCTGCAACTTGCAGTAAAGCACTTCAACATAGAAGACCATGTCTTAGTAATTGGGGGGTAAGTTTAGTTGATTTAGTTAACATCAATACTACCATGCAGAGTTGTTGTTAACAGGTGCAAATTCAAATCCCTGTTTCTGCCAAATTGACAACTCCCTTTCCATCCATAACAGTGACACCCTCTTCAAAGAAGATTTTAGCCTCGGGAAAGTAAAAGAAAGGTTTTCCGACCTCCAAGCAAAGTGTGAGGACAGCTGTCTGGTGCTCTCGTACCAGTGCAAAGAGGAGGGTGAGTAAGAAATTAGGTTTTAAGCGCACCCCTATAGAAGCTGTCAGGTAAGGGAGTGAATCTCATCCTGAAATGTCAAGCGTGGCTTGGCCTCACGCTCAAAATGCGTTCTGTATTGTGTGTCTTTGCAGAAACTTCTAAATACGGGATATTGGAAGTAGACAGTGATCTTCGGGTCCTCTGTATGAAGGAGAAACCTCTTCCTTCTGAGACAAAGTCGAGGAGAGCAGTAAGTTCACTATAAACACTGAACAAAGCCAATAATGCCTGTCCACATGGATATAAAAGATCTTTAAAGTCGCGGCAGAACAAGGGGAGAGCCACCTGAAATTTTACTTAAATCATGAGAATAATGGGTTTACCAACCAGATCCTCTGTCCCTACGGTGAAATCAGTAAGTATCAGGACAATGACACATTTTTGTTTGCGTCATCATATAATATTGTATTGTTCTTCAAAAGAAATGAAAGACTAAAGGCCTCTTAGCTCCAATTAGGGAGTGCTTACATCTACATCAGATGGATTGTAACCCTTCCTTAGTCGCCTGATTTATCAATAGATAAAGTCATCATATTTAATCTTTGTTGCAAACCCTTCTCAGTGATTGGCTAATGTTTTAGACTCAGACATCAGCAGAGCCCTGGTATCTTTCCTAATGGCTGCAGTCTTCATTCTGTTTGGCTTGGGGGATTTCAGGGTAATTTGAGCTTCAGCAAATACACAAATATTACTTTGTCAACATTTAGCTCATCGGCCATAAAGACTGTCTTTAGTTCTGTTTAGGATCATTGTCCTAAAAATAGGCAGCTTTTTAAAAACAAGGAGTTTTGAGTCCTACACTGCTCACCAATTATGGATATCATTGTAACATAGGTGTGAAGGTTACTGGTATTTTTCCATGATGCTTACAAACACTCAGCTGATCATTCCTATTTGTTTTTCAGTGTCCCTGTTTCTACGTGTTTTCAAAGAAAAGCATTCCTCTGTTGGATGCCTTCCTTGAGGAAAAGAAGGTACATTTAATAATCAAAAGCCCCACATGTAAAGTGAATTACGAGTCAAAAAAATTGTTATCCACTATTATGCTGAACTTTTTCTTTCCATAGGAGGCTCCTATTGATAAGAAAGATGCCCCAGGAAACTTTGTGTCTTGGCTCATTCCAAGGTAATTTCTGCTGGACCCTGGAGAGTTAGGGGTCCAGGTTTTACTCAGCAACGTTTTCTAAGTCATGTTGTAATCCTGCTTTGTGCCAGGCAGCTGCTTCTTCACTGTGTTCACAGAATGGGATTTAGGCGACTCTTAACCCCAATTTCCACCAACTGCGGAATGGCTGCGGATCCGCTCCGGAACAGTGGTGGAGTCATTAGGTTTCCATTAAAGTCAATGTGTGGATTTCCACTGACTGCAGAACGGCTGCGTTCCGACTCCGTCCCAGTTGGAGAGCTCCGCAGCAATTCAGCACACGGCAGATAGTGCGGGACAGGAAGTCGAGCACAGAAGCAAAATAAAAAATCCGGTTAATTTTCAAAATAAAATACACCGTGCTCACGGCGGATCATATTTCCCTGCACTACACCTTGAAAACATAATCAGTCCCTCCAGAAAAACGTGATTATGCGATCGCATAATTCAATGCATAATCAGCCAAAATCCGTCTATTATGCGGGGGACGCATTTTTTCAAATACGCCGCACTAATTGCCGATTTCCACGCAAAATACACGGGGCTTGCATGATTTCATAATCCCCGCATTTTCGTTGCAAAAAAGTCACATATCTTAGCAGAAAGTTGAAAAATGTTGCGTTTACTTCACACAAGAGCAGCCATTTTCCGCTGTTGCCATGGGAACGTTATGAAGTGACGTAATTACGCAACGTGAACATCATCAAAAAGCTGCAAACCCCGCGATGAAGCCACGATGAAACCGCAGTTTTTACAAGTTCGTGCATAAATATCCCACATATTCCATCGCATTTTTAAGAAAACGTGCCGCATAATCAAGGATTTTTGCCCACAACAATCACAAAAAAACGCCGCATTTTTCTGGAAGGACTGTATAACGGGCGGAGACAGGCCTGAAACAAACTGTTGTCGGTTTTGTGGTTCTGTTTATAGAAACTACATCCTGTTATATCGCGCCATCATACGTGAATTCGCGAGATCTCGTGGGTCCTCGTGACTTCAGCTGCCAGTCATGGCCACAAACGGACCAGGTGGGTATTGACGGACGGCGGAGCACGGAGCCGATCTGCAGTTGGTGGAAATTCACCGTTATATTTGTCATACATGTAAAATGATGTAGATACTCGGCTAAAACGAATACACTTTTTAAAACAATGTGTCAGTTTATATCACAAATATGTTTTGTTTCTTTATTTCCCCCCCTTTCAGGAAGCCAGTATACATTCATCTGATTTCTGGGCGTTTCGACGTTGGAAACTTGCCTTCCTATATTGAATGTGATCTTTACTTCAGAAAACAACAAGATAGCAGGTCTTACATGGTGTAGAGGAAACCCCATATTTATTATACCATGCTAAAACATGATCCAAGACCAGCACAGATCAAATGGCCAAATTCAAGAATCTGTCTGTGACGGTCAATTGAGAATTGTAACTGTAAATGAGCCTTTAAATAACATTTGTAATTTCATAATGAATATTTTCTATTTTAAAATTACTTTTTATATTGTCTTCATTACCAACAATTTGTCTACTCGGCGAGGAGTCTCGTGCATTTGTCAGAGGCCTTTTCACGGTGGTCCTCCATCTTTGCGATGCGGGAGCCAAACTGCATGGCTCTCTTGGGCAGGACTGCTGATTGGCCGAGGCCCAGCTGCTTTGCCGCGAGTCTCAGGAGGAGTTTCTCCCCGACGCCCCGAGGAAGCGACAGGTCCGCCTTCTCCCACACGGGCAGGGAATTCAAGTAGCTCACCACGTCCTCATCCAAGTAGGGGAATCTGCAGATGCCAAAGTTACTTTTGTCAGATACTCTTTTCTAATTTCTCTCGTTATAATCAGAAAATTGGTAAGAAAGGTGTAATTTGTCCCACACTAGCAGGCTCAACAAAGCTACCAGGTGCATGATAGTGAGAATCAATCAAACCGTCTGTAAAAGCCCACACAGAGCTGTAGGGCTGGGTACCATACTTACTTACTTACTACATACTTTTTAGGCATTAACCAAATTGCCTTGTCATTCAATACCATTCAATAAGTGAAGCTTGTGTGGGTGAGACGTGGGTGTGAAGGGCCTTAAAGCAACACCAGAGAAGTTTTCCCGCTTCGGTCCCCCTACAGCACGTGTCAAACTCAAGGCCCGCGGGCCAAATCCGGCCCCTCACACATTCTGATCCGGTCCGCATATCAATTTTGGTCCACCTAGTTGTGCGCCAAACCAAAAACATGGGAAACTGTTTTTCAACTTGCAATTACGTGACACTCAGAATTTGGCAAATTTGCCGACTTTGAGACTCAGAAATTCCCACAGAACCAGAGAGTTTGCATATACTTGCTGTGAAAGAGCTTGTTGTGAGTCAGCTGTGTGGTAGCCCTCTTAGAAAATGTAATCATTGTTTTTGCTTGATTTGCTAAATTCTAGGATGGCTTTGGAACTTTTTTGCTGACTTTTTCAGGGCTTTATGTGGACCAAACTGTAAGTGAGAAGACTAAGATATTTGACTTTTTCGATGAAATAAAAGCATGTCCATAAACTATACATGTCTGGCCCTTGATGTGATTCTCTTTTTCCAGTGTGGCCCTGTGTGAAATTGAGTTTGACACCCCTGCCCTACAGGTTGGAAGCGGAATTGTTCATTACATTATGCAAGTTTGCCAGATCGGGTAGCAGATCTGTAGTTCAAATGAACTGGACAAAGTAATGTAATGGACAATTCCACTTCCAACCTGTAGGGGGACCGAAGCGGGAAAAGTTACATGGTGTTGCTTTAAAATGAATACTGCTTATCTGACTTGGATAGAAACTAATAAGAAAAGATGTAATAACAAATACTTAGCATGTGTGTAGCCAATGTGCCAACAAAGGCTGTGAAGAATAAAACCGCCAGCTACGATTTGTAAACACCACACAATTTTAAATCTTAACACGTTTGTGAGGAGGATACGAGAACACACGACATTTAGGTGAGAAACACTAAATTTAAACAGAACTTGCTTTAACCCTCCTGTTGTCCTCGGGTCAAATTTGACCCATTTTCTACATCAGCAATTTGGGTTTCTTTCAACCAAATTTCCAAAGAAAAGTAACGTGGATGGTTCTCTGCAATGCTCTTCACAGGTAAAATAAATGATCAGTTCCCTACTTTCATTGAATTTGGTTGTTTTATTCAATTTAATAGCGTTTAGAGAGAAATCAATTGATAAAAGGAAGTTGAAAAAAGTGACTAAAATGTCAAAAAGCTTCAAAAACGTAAAAAGGCGCTGAAAAAAATTGACAAAGACTTTGGAAAAATTGACAAAAACTGGATGCCTGCTTGGCCTAGTGGTTGAGCGAGCACCCATATAAAGAGGCTCAGTCCTTGATGCAGAAGTTGCGGGTTCCATTCTGACCTGCGGCACTTTCCTGCATGTCATCTCCCCCCCCCCTCCCCTTTTCATTTCTAAGCTGTCCTGTCACTAAAGGCCTAAATGGGGGGAAAAAAAGGGACAAAAACATGGGGGGGGGGGGAGAGCAACAAAAGTGTCAAAAAAAAAAAAAAAGACCAAAACGTTCAATAAAAAAGTTTTTATTTGAAATTTTGATCCAGAAAAACAAAAAGTTGCTTAACGTTCGACGGGAAGACAACAAAAGGGTTAATAAAAGAAAACCTCAACGGGCACCTTAAATGATGTTGTAAAATTGTTTTACAATTTTGAAGCACTTTTGGTTCTGGTAACGTGTGACGGGTACTTGAAACCGATACCACTTACCTAGCCTCTTTCCCATGGTCCCCTATCACTCTGTCATCCCTGCCCAAATTCCTGGAAGGGATCCTGGCCAGCTCCATGGCCAGTTCCTGGACCAGTCCCTCATGTCCAGACATCGTAAATCGGACTCGGTGTCTGGAGTAACCTGCTAGCTGCTCATCGGCTCCTATTCCTGTCAAAATGACCTGCGGGCATGAAGCGGCAACGCAGAAAAGCACGTCAGTGTGGTTGTTGAAGATTGTGAAACATCTCTTAAATATCAATGTATTTTTGTTTTTATTAATTGTAAAGGAAAAAAAATGGCATTTGTGACTTGTTATTTCATTGTGACCCCACTGTTTACGCCTAAAGCACTCAGACCAGTAAACATTTAAATAGAGCTCAGAAGTCCAAAAACTTTGGAACGTTGGAACTTCACCATGGCTGATGATGTGAAGGCTCTCTGGTCCCCGTCCTGCATGGTGGACCCCGTCCCTCTTGCTGCAAACCACACAGCACATCCAATGCTGTCGTCCAGCACCGTGGCCAGCGGATGCACCAAATGACAAATGCGCTCCTGGCGGACTGTCTGCAGCTCCTCCTTCGTTACGTCGATTTCCACAAAGTTCCATCTTCTTTCAGGATTCAAGTCTTGTAATTCCTTGAGACCGGCTTTTCCAGTGATCCGGTCTGGAACGTCAAAGGGGCTGGAGGTTTGGTAATCTGCTCCATCAGTCTTAAAACCCGTGGGTTGATTTTTGTGCTTCCCAGGTTTCTTTGCGGGCTCTTTCTGCTTCTTTGGCACCTGTAGTTTGAACGCTACATTGAGAAGATCTATCGGTTGATGAGCAGGTATGTGACGGTCAGCTAAGGCAGCCAGGACCATTGAATCGATACCTCCTGAAAAAAGTATGGCAACACTAGCATTGTCGTTAGGAGGAGGGGGACCGTCTTGTGCCCTGAACGGCAGAGACTGAACACGTCGTCTTACTGCCTCACTGAGAACATCAATAAGCTGGTTCACCTCATCGTTTTTCTCTTTACTTGCGAGCATCTGCTCCAGATCCTTAACACATGGATGTGAGTTTGAAAGGCTTTCTTTCTCATTTAATGACTTTGGGATGGATGTGTTAAGAGGGCAAACGGGTGAGGTGAGTACCAGGCCCGACGGGTTCGTCACAGCAGTGCAGCCGCTGGGGACAGACTCCAATATGGTTTCACTGCAGCTGGAGGCGAGATCATTTCCTCCATGAGCCCAAGGATGAAACTCAAACGTCACAGAGCCAGCTTCTGTAACTGCCTTCAGGTCAATCCGGTACACACCGGCTGCTGGGACTTCTTGCCAAGCAGACCGATCAGGTCCAGAACTCTGGGCTGCTACAGAAGTCAGGGTCAAGGCGTTGACTGCCGCATCAAATTTCCACAGCAAACTCCGCCTACCAAGGAAGTCTCTGCCAAACCAGAGGTAGTCCCCAGCCTTTTGGTAGTAAACAAACGCCCACGGCCCCCGTACAGCGGAGAGGAGGGACAGAATCTCTGAAGGGCTGTCGCAGGAGGATAGCCGCTGAGAGAGAACAGCAGTGTCATTTTCCTCTGGCATCACCGGGACGCCTCCAAATATCTCCCCGTTCCACACCAGGACATTTCCAGTGTTGTCTTGAAAGGGCTGAGGTGTGAGAATGCCTCTCATGTGAAGAACATGAGCAGAGAAGAAACACCGACAGCTGGGATTTGTGCCTCTAACTGTGAGATCCCGGCTCAAGTTGGGCCCTCTTCTTTTCAAATGTTCATGAACTGTTTTGTCCCACTCAAAGTGAGCGGACGACAGACTCAACAGACAAAAGATGCCACACATTGTTGTGGTAAGGGTCCGTCTTACATATCCTGCAGATCCTTTTTCATGTTATCCAGTTCCTCTGGAGACAGAAAATATCATCCGTTATGTTCACCTACAATATGATGCGTTATGATCACATTTTGTTTGTACAGCTTCAGTTATTAATCAATGTGACAGACAGCTACCAGCTAGTTTATGTATTAAAAATGACATGTATTCACTTAAATGTGCAGCTCTCAACTTACTTTTGCACAAACCCAGTGTCTGACTTCTGTCTGCTAGGAAGAATATGTTACTGTTCCTCTGCTGGATGTAGACTTTCTGGATAAAATACATACAAAATGTACATTAATATATACAGAAATGCACGGTCCTGAGATAAAAAAATATATATATATATATATATACATACACACACACACACACACACACACACACACACACACTAGAGCTGGGCAATATATCAATAATCGTGATATGGCATAAGTGTAGTCTTTTCCTGGTTTTAAAAGCTGCATTACAGTAATGTCATTTTCTAAACTTACCAGACTGTTGTAACTGTTCTATTATGTACCTTTACCCACTAAGTCATTATATCCACATTACTGATGATTATTTATCTAAAATCTCATAGTGTAAATATTTTGTGAAAGCACCAATAGTCAACACTACAATATCGTTGCGGTATTGATATCGAGGTATTTGGTCAAAAATATCGTGATATTTGATTTTCTCCATATCGCCCAGCCCTTATACATACATATACATATACACACACACACACACACACACACACACACACTTTAGACATCTTTTTCTAGAGATACATCTTACAACACTGAAAAAATAAGTTTAACTAAGAAGGTTACTTCTTAGGGTACTCACCCTGTTTTTCTTCAGATTGGAGAGCTCGTCCACTACAACCTTCTGCTCCTTGATCTGCAAGTTAGCAACACGATTTATTTCACTGACCTGAGAAAATGGAAACTCTTCAGGCAACAATTTAAAATGATTCATAGACAAGTAGCTTGTGGAAAAAAGTCCTCGGAGTCCGTATATTTACACATAAACGTACATTATCCCAATGTTATCCCAACATTCACATTTGCTACGGTTACCAGCAAGCTAACGCAATATGCGTGGCTATTAGCTACGTTAGCTACAAGTAACATGTTGCGGCTAACGCTACTAACCTTTCTGTTCAATTCCTCCTTATGTGCAGACTGTCCTTCAAAATTGTCGTCGTTATCCCGACTTTTCGAAGACATTTTGGTGAGGTTTTGTATAATATTGTTGAAGCTGGCTAACCTCAGCGAGTGTGGTGTAAACCATAGACAGTACGGTGTAAACACATGCTCAACAGCTTTGAAAGCTTCTTCGGGTGGCGAAATTTTTTTTTGCAGGATGGTAGGGGAAGAACCCGCCCTACTCTCCCTCTGAATGGCTAGTACTCGTTGCCTGCTCTGGTGGGATTGGTTATGTTTAGACAAGAGGCGTGGGATTGGTTATGGTTAGGGTAGAATGTCAGGGTTAGCCAATCAGAGATGAGTTCCCTAATGAATATTCATGAGTCTTCCCCTACCATCCTGCTAAAAAAAAAAACTCGCCTCCGGGTGCGGAGCATAGACTGTATATAGTCTATGGTGCGGAGGTCGATCTGTCCAGGTGGGCCTTTACTGCCCCCTGGAGGTTGGCGGTTGATACTTACTATTATTAAGCTGTGTATTTATTTGTTCTTTTGTGTAAAACTATTCTCGTTCTAAAGCCACCACATACAACAAATTAATGTGCTATTTTTTTTAATTTTTTTTTACAAAAATACAAATGACCAATTTTAATGAGTTAATTTTAGTGTAGATTAATTAAAACAAAAATAAAGTCTCTTAAGAAAATAGACAACATAGGCCTACATAACATTTGTTGGAGGTGTCTTTGATTCAGTCATCATATAAATGCATATATAAAAATATATATTTCGAGCAGTATAATTTAGGTCTCTTAGTACAGTATATCTCTGATGGGATAACAAAAAGGGGCATTTTATGCTAAATATCAATGTGAACTGCGAAGTTCAGCAACACCATATCAACACCAAGTCTAAACATAGCCCACACTTTTGTAGATGAAGAATCACCCTTTTGACTACATGTTCACATTGTTCTCCTTTCTTTGTTTCATGTATTCAGCTGTCCCAGGTCCCTTCTGAAAACACCACTGTGTTAGTCCTTTAGAGCCTTTTAGTTTGTACACTCATGACAACCCAACATTTGCAAAAACCTCCAACTTTCATCTGAGAGCTGTCGCTTGAGTATCTTAAAGTTTTAAAGGGGATGTGGTATGTTGTTAATTTATAGTAGTGTGTCTGTGTGTGCTTATGTGTTGTTGATGCGTTCTAATGTGTGTCTAAGCACTTTTACCTGTCTACTTGTATGATGTTTTTCTCATGCCATCAACCTGCCAGTTGTCATGATCTGGAATAGTGGTTGTGTCATTGAATATATTCTTTACAAATTTACAACTCAAAGTGTACATTAATGTCAATGGAAATTATGGCCCGACCGATACTGGATTTTTTTAGGCCAATAATCTGATAAAGCTATATTGGCCTATAGGGATTTCAAAAAATATATAAACGCATAATATAAACAAACATTTATGAAAGATATTCCCTAAATTTGGGTATTAAGGAATTGTGACAGACAAATATGTGTACTGAGCAGCATATTTTAGAGTTGAAAAATAAACTCTGAATGACCTCAAACATAGCCTACCTTTGGCTTTTCTGTTTGCCATGCCTCATTACTTATCGGCTGTCACATTTTCAGCTACTTTCTTACAACGTTATCAGAGTCCAAGTGAACACCATTTTTTCCATACCTGTTTTATCCTGTTAAGGGTCACGGTAGAGGGATGGATGCTATCCCAGAATGCATTGAGCGAGAGGCGGGGTGCAACCATGGATAGGTCTATCACAGGGCTAACATAAAGTATACAGTATAGACAAGAGCAAACACAGTCACACCTGCATTTACTAGACACAAGCACTCCACCAAACCTGCAAGTCATTGTGCTGAGACCAATGACTGTATATATTTTTTACAGTCTATGGCTGAGACGGAAACAAACACAGTCACGCTAGTCAGTTCCAGTCATATGTATTTCGTCTCCATGTTGCTGTTTTCCAAGATGGAAAAACTGACTCAGATGATGAGGGTAATAAGGAAATCAACCCTGTTGTGGAGGAAAATCACACGGCTGTGTAGGAACAAAGATCCGGAATTAACTGAAAGAAATCACTGATGTAATTGGAGTCATTTCAAAACCCCCTGAAGCTACTGTACAGAGGTACATTTGAACAAGTCTACTTAAACACAGCAGTGCTTTGAGCTAAACAATTTTAATTGAACCTTTATTTATCCAGGTAAGTCGATTGAGAACAATTTCTCATTTGCAATGACGACCTGATCACATTCACACTGTTCCACATTCATACCTGGAAGCTGCCCAGTACAACCACAGTCTGATCTGCTGCCACTGAGCAGCTCCACTGGAGCAGTTGGGGTTAGGGGCCTTGCTCAAGGGCACCTCAGTGGTGGTAATGAGGGAGAGACAAGCGCTGCTCTTTCACTTTCCCCACCCAGATTTTTCCTGCCGGTGTGGGGATTGAACCGGCGACCTCCCGGTCCCAAGCTTCTTTAACCTTTAGGCCACCACTGCCCTAAATGTTAACATTGTGACGGCCAGTGGCGATTTTAGACCCTTTTTTAGGGTCGCTCAAGGGGGGTTAACACTTTTGCAAGGCACTGTATCCGTGTCACATTCTCATCAGAGGCTGAGCCCCCCTAAAGGTCTGATCTTAGAATCGCCCCTGGTGACGGCCCAGAGCCTGTTGTCTTGTGCCTGGTTACTGTTTTCTGTCTTGTGCACTTGCAGGTCTGAGGCTGAGGTGCTAACGACATGACTGGGAGCACATGGCCAGTCCTCCCAGTCTATTTAACCCCGCCTGCCCAGAGACCAGTGTGCAGCGTTCCCTTCACCCAGCACCAGTTCATCTTTAGTTACTTCCTTAGTTAGACACTGACAGTGTTCACTGCATCCATACACCCTCATACACCACTGATCCTGACTACCTCGTTGTTCACTGCATCCATACGCCCTCATACACCACTGATCCTGACTACCTTGTTGTCTTTCTGTTTGCACTTTTACTTAATAAACGGCAGTTTGCTAATACTACGCTTGCTGTGCATCTCCCTCTTTTCGTTGTGGCCTGTGAGCCGCTCGTCACAACATTTCAATTAAATTTTAATTTATAGTGTCAAATCATAACAGAAGTTATCTCAGGACACTTTACAGATAGAGTAGGTCTAGACCACACTATAATTTACAGAGACCCAACAATTCGACTCTCAAGAGCATGCAACTTCCTAAAACGTTATTGTGTGAACAGTTATCTTCCTTTAATATGGTATGAGGCGTTTTCTTTGGCAGGGTGCAAATGTTCCACCAAAACAAGTTCCTTCCTGAGACTATTTAGCAGAGCCCCCGTCACTGCGTCTGGAGCTTAGTGGAAGTAGTGAAAGAAATGCAAACAACCCAGAGTGTTTTTTTTTCTCCTATCCCAGAATGTATGTGTGGTGTAGCCGGACCTTACTCTGCAGCGCTGTGGAGATAGGTCTGGCAATGCGTGACTACATGTGGTACAATTCCATCAAAGAGATAGGCCTATTTAAGGGACCTGAGCTTCACTGGTCTGGCAGAGGCCAACAACCGGTGAAAAGAAATTACCCAGGATGACGCAATTGTTGATCTTGCTCCAGCGGTAGGTCAAGCACCCTTAGAACCTGCAGACAAACACACCTGTCTGAGATCTCACATTGGTTTGCTGCCCACTGAGCTGCAATGTATTGATTAGAAACAGCTGTCAGATGTTTACCGTTTCATTCCCTGGAATCAAGGGCTGTCATTTTGGGTTAGGTGTCCAGGTCATTACAGCCAGACAGTGACCTTTGATGTTTATTGTTCTCTGGTGGAGCTGACAGGCACACATCAAAGTCTTAGGCCCCGGGCAGCGGTAGATATCCACAGAAACAATAAGAGCACAACACTGTTATGTTCCAAAAATGGGTAAAGTGATAATTATAATCACTGTTTCTGGTGTTCTTTGGTCACTGAGATGTTTGGTCATCTTACTGTGTCCCTGCCATGAGATTTTGGGAGACCTCAAGGGCTCAGCCTCAGTTATTCCAGCTAAATATTGATGAAATTGTTGAACCATGGGAGCTGTACTAAATACCTTCTGGCTTTATTGCAACAAGGTCTAAGAGCTCAGCACAAATAAAGGAACAGAAGCCCTGCATGAAAAATAGATGAATTATCTGATCCAGCCTCATGTACACCATCCTACAGGTGAGATTTCACACCCTCCGTCCACCTCCATTCCTTCTTTAGCTGTGGCTTTGTGAGTGTCACACAGCTTAGAGCCCCAGGAGGCTAGTCATTCTCATATTTTTGTCCTGGAAGTACAAATATAGCTGACGTAAACACAGCTTGTTGTTCCACAGCTGGGCTGAAAAAGGATCCCATCAGGGACGGACATACCTGCAGGTTGCATGGCCACAAAATGACACAGCAGCTGTCTGACCGCTGATGACAGGTAACTGAGCCAGGCTGACACATTGGCCCACTAATAGTGCGGCTGGTAATCTGTTTGTACCAGCTCAATGTGTGCAGACTTTCAAACGGCTGAGCGCTCTCTGTGATCCTTGAATAGATCACAAAAGGAGAGAAGTGCCTATTGTCATCATTTAGGCTCAAAATATGTGCTTATGTTCCTTCTTAGCGTCAATTTTGCTTCCTCACAGGATGAGATTGCACCGAGCAGGTCTACGTGTTGCTCCAAAAAGAAACTAGTGCTTTGCATATCTTTTTTTAACATCTACATGTGCAAAAATAATAATAAGCCGATTTATTCGTAGGCATGCAGCCATATGAGTTTTCAAATATATTTGTGGTACTACATGCAAAAATATAGTGATCATATGTAGATCATGACTACATAGCCACCCTAGGTGCTGGTTGGCTAGAAAAGGGTCACATATTAAAGGCTAAATACAGGGCCGGATTAACCCCATAGGGGGCCCATAGGCAAAAATGAGCTGCGCCCCTGAGTGACACCTGCTTTCTCCCCCTCTCTGTGCATTGTGTATGTATTGTGCTGTGTTTCCACTGTATGGTACGGCTCTGCTTTATGCACTTTTTTTTTTAGCTTTTTTGGTAGTTTAGTAGTTTTCTCTTTCCGTTTTCCACTGCACATAGTGCCCCCTCAGTGTAGGCAGGATTCTCAGCTGATTGCCATATAGGACCTTTAATGGTACATTTGTGAATGTTGTACCTTAAAGAACTAGATTGTACCTTCACTATTACATTATTTATGATAATGTACCTTTTCAAAGGGTACCTATATGTACCTTTCAGCATGCATAATTCATTGTGTACCCTTTTCTTTGGAAAGGTACTTATTTGTACTTAGCTGGAGACATGTTTGTACCTTTGATGGTAAATTTGTGAAATTTGTACCTTAAAGAACTTAATTGTACCCTCACTGTACCTTTATGTGCAGTGTAGCAACGTCACGTGATACTGCCATGACATCATCTTGAACGCGACATTCGCCGAATCCTTTCGCCGGCAACCAAACAGAGGAACGTCTGCACTTCATCATTTGTTCGGCGGAGTGTTCGGCCCAGTAACTTCCTGCAGTATTCGCTGGGTATCTGCCAAACTCATGGTGATGCATGTTGTTTTTATGTTGTTTTTTTTTGTATGGATTTAAGAAAGCAAGACATAACGTGTTAATTTGGGAGCTTTAGAGGTGCTGGTAGGTGGATTGTGTTCCCTTTAGACAGAGCCAGGCTAGCTGTTTCCCCGTTTCCTGTCTGTCCAGTCCAAATAAACGCCCAAAACAAATCCTTTCAGAATAGACATGAGCTTTCAGTTGTGACATTAGACACTGGGGGTCCCACTCAGCTGATAACAGCCTTTTTAAAGTTCACTGTGCATCCAGGTACAGTGTACAGTTAAAAGAAACATAATAGCCATTGTTTATTACTTATATGGATGCGGGCCAAGGAGCCCTCATCCATGCAGCCTGTAATTATAGCTGTGATTCTGCTCTGTTGACATAGCTGGACAAATGCAAGTCATCCAAATGTATGATTTGTACACAATTTGTCTTTGTTAACTGCCAAGCTCTATTGCAACAGCCCTTTGGTAAACAGCTTTACCAGGTCAAGGCAATAAGGACGGTCTCTGTTACCAAAATGTTTGAAACATTCATCTTTTGTTTGTGTTGTGTGGCATCAAATGCACAGGCTAGTTCAGTTAATCTTTATATTTTACTTTAAAACTTTACTTTGCTCTCTTGTTTGACCATAGTTTATTAGTGACATAGTAATGGTAAAAATCTGAACAAAATGCAATATGAATCTCACTGACTCAAAAGGACCATATAGTTGTAACTCTGTAACAGTCAGTCAGTCAGTGATGGAAAGTACACTTACTCAAGTATACACTTAAGTATAAATTTGTACTACATCTAGCCCACTTTACTACTTGAGTATGTTGTTTTTATGCCACTTCAAACTATTATTCCACAAAATGTCAAGAGACAAATATTGTAATTTTTACTTTACTTCATTTACTTACATTTAAATAATTTTGTTTTGCAGAATAAGATTTCACATATAAAACATTTTATAAAGAAGGATGTAGATCGTCAAGGACCCCAAAATCAACACAAATTAGACCACGGACCCCTTTTTGATAAGAGTTTGTCCCAGGGTCCCCATCTGATAGGATTTTTTTGCTTTTAGATGTTTTGTTACGGAAAGTGTATGACACCAATAACCAAAATATTTATGCGTATTCTGACATTGTGTTGCTTATAAATGGAACTTTAGTCAAAATAAATGATTTCCCTTTGTGCTGGGGACCCCCTGAAACCCCCTCAAGGACCCCTAGGGGTCCCCGGACCCTACTTTGGGAACCACTAATCTAGATTAAACTACCTAACAGTAAAATGCTACTTACACATGAATGCATCAGTAATGACATTCAAATGGTATAATATGTTATAATACAAACCTCTCAGGTGGCAGCTTTCTGCATAACAAGTGTTTTATCCTCTAGGTACATTTTTTTTCTCCATCAACACTTCTGTGCTTCTGCGTAAGTAAGATTTTGAATAGAGGACGTGTAATGGAGTATTTTTACATTGTGAAATTGCTGTGAATATGTGGTGGAAGCAACCACTGCAGTGAGTAAGCAGACACACAACCTGACAACAGAAGGCCTTTAGAAGATGTGGCTCGGCCAGCAGACATGTTCATGTTGTGATAAAGTGATCATCTTTGTAGAACACATATCTGGGTCAGGTCACACACACACACACACACACACACACACACACACACACACACACACACACACACACACACACACATGCGTTTCACTATCTTTGTGGGGACCCGTCATTGACATAATGCATTCCCTAGCCCCTTACCCTAACCTTAACCATCACCACTAAATGCCTAACCTTAACCCTTACCCTCACCCTAACCATAACCTAACCCTAACCCTAATCCTAAAACCAAGTCTTAACCCTCAAACAGCCCTTTAAACTTGTGGGGTCCAGCATTTTCTCCACAAAGCTGTCGGGACCCCACAAGTATACTGTATTCCCAGTTTTTGGACCCCACGGATATAGTAGAACAAGAACACACACACACACACACAGAGTTATGGTCCTATTCTTAGATTTAGATTTATTTTATGTCTCTTTATTTAGTTTATTTTATTTTGAAAACGTTTAATATCTCTATAATATCTATTTTTTTAAATACCATTTCAATCTCAAAATACAATCCTAAGTCTTATTATATCATCTGTTTTATATCTGTGAATGTGGGTGTGTTTTCATAATTGTTTTCATCATTTATTTTTTTAAGGTCAGTGCATGATTTTTCAGCTAGTGAGCAAAGGTAGGGCAGCAACTCATGACTGTTGTCATTATTAAACAATCTCTTGATACTTTTCTGCCTACATGAATATCATTTTATTATTCCTTCATAGAGATACAAAATGAGCATTGACGCAACCATCTGCTGTATGCATAATCTTCTTTGGCTCAATACAGATGTTTAAAACAATGACACATTTTTGTGCAGATATTTTTTTTCTTCCTTTTTTATTTTTTTTGGAGCGCGTGTGCGGTAGGGAGGACCACACTTGTTTTTGACACAATGTAAATAACGGCCGGTCACGTGACACCGTGGGTATATTCGAGGCGGGACGTAAACAGAGAGAGAGCAGAGAGAGAGAGAGCAGCAGAACAGGGCTAACCGTCCAACGGAGCGGCGCTCAGTTCAGCTCCTAGCTTTGTGCTTTTGCGACTAACGGACTTTTAGCGCATACAAGTATTTCTTTCCGACTTCAGCTACAGTGATAGCTAAGTTTGGAAGGGAGAAAGGGGTAGAAACGCCGTGTCTTTTTAGTTTCTTTAGTCGTTACCTTCGACAATAAGATGCAGTGGTAGCCGGGGTCCACCTCCTTCACAACATCACAAAAGAGGAGACAGCGTCAAGCAAAAAAACAAAGCAATACTCTCTTGGTTATTTTTTTTTTGCCATTTGGACAACTTTAAAAATGGATAACCCTGGACCTAAGAGGTCATGCTGTGGTAGGGAATTTTTCATTGCATGCCATATTCCAAAATATTTTCCCACATCAATGGAGAAGGATGGGTATGGACCACCAGCTGTCTGACCGTTAACGTTACATGTTTTCTTCACAGAATCTGTCCGAGACTTCTTCACTTCAGCTAAATTCCTCATTTACATGGGACATGCTCTGTCAACATGGGTAAGTGAGACACTGACACCGTTACAATTAGCCGCTATTGTTGCCTATTTAAATGACATGCCATCATACTGTATGTGTGCGCACGCTCATCATGATGAAAGGCTACATATGCGGCTTTTCAGTGTCAAACTGAATGTAATACAACATACATGTGTTATTGTTACATTATGTGCTGCTATTATAACTGTCATAACAATACACAATCATTGAAAATGAGGGAGAGCTTTCCAAAATTTTAAATAAAGGTTTTATGTAGTTTTTCAGTCTATGGAAGCAGCAGGGCTCTTATTAATTATGGAAAGCTCAGTATCTATCAGCCCTAACCTGGATGTCTTGAATCAAGTATCAGCCTTGCCTTTAAAATAACCACATTTTGAATTGCCAGGGTGACCGAATGTGGAACTTTGCCGTGGCTGTTTTCCTGGTGGAGCTGTATGGGAACAGCCTGCTGCTCACGGCCGTGTACGGGCTGGTGGTGGCCGGCTCCGTGCTGCTTCTGGGGGCCATCATTGGGGACTGGGTGGACAAAAATCCCAGACTCAAAGGTAAGGCAACACAAATGAAAAGTATAGCTGATCTCGAGGGATTGTCATAACACAAGTTTGTCATGAATAAAATGCCATTCCTTTGTAGATTTGATCCTGAAAATAGATATTGAGCACTTTCAAAGGATCTGGCATTACAGTGTTGTATACAGTGTGCACATGTGCTATCCCCCCCCTCATTTTCACAGTTAAATGCACCTCTTTTAAAATGTTTATTCAGAGGAATTTGGCAAAGACACTGTTAGATTAGCTCAGGGAGCGGGGAATGTACCCAACCATCTCGTGGAAGTGCTCTAATGAACTAGTTATCAGACTGAAATCTCTTGTCTCTGATTAGATTTCTGTCCCTAATGTTGGTCGTGGTGTTTCCACAGTGGCCCAGACTTCGCTGCTCGTCCAGAACAGTTGCGTCATCGTGTGTGGGATCCTCCTGATGGTTGTTTTCCAGTTCAAAGAACAGCTTGTGGAGCTTTACAATGGATGGATTCTGGTAAGATCCCCCCCTGTGCTTACACACTCGCCGTTTCAATGAGATCTGATGGGCTTGGAACTGAAAGCATTTTTACCCCTTTTTCCCCAAGTAGAACACTCTGACCCCGGGATTAAAAGTTGCTTATGTTTACTGATATGGATTCCTGCGTCAGTATGATTTATGACCACTTGAACAACTTTTACAGATGAGTGAAATGATTGTGGTTCCCCTCCAGAAGACCTTTGACTGTTCAACTAACTTAAATTGACAGAGTACTTTTAGTATTTTAGTTTTCAAACATTGCCGTATCAAAGATCTCCTCCTTTCATGATGCTCATGATACTCTTGCAGTACAATATTTAATTCTTGAACTTGTGTTAGTATTGTGTAATCACAAGCAAAGGCTTGCTTGTGACGCAATCATAAACAATTAGGTTTTTTAAGCATGAGAGGTGATTACACACACGTGCTCGACAGTCGGCTGTTGGAAAAGAAAATTAGTGTGTCAGTGTTTTGCATGAGACACTTGTTGAGGTATGTTGCTACGGAAGAGCTCCCTCACCACAAAGATTTTGGACCGGATTCTGCAGCTGACCGACATACAGAGCTGCAGACTAGACAGTTTGCGTCCGTCAAGAGAAACTGGTTACGGTGTCGGTTTGAAACACAAATGCCTACAGCGTTGCCCTCGGAATTTGTAGGAAGCATTTGAGTCTTCAAAGAAAGGGAGGGGGGTTGGCCATGTGAGAGTGTTTAGAGGGCCGGCCGGTGTCAGAGTGTGTGTGGAGGTGGAGAGCAGTCGGGAAAACAGGAGATTGAGTGTCTCGTTGAAGGCTGTGCAGTCAGCAGGTTCTTCGAAGCCTGTCACATGACCGAGAGAGAAATGTAGTCCGGCCTGTTGAAACATTTCACTTGCTTTTCTAACCAGAGCAGCTGCGTTACCATGTTCGCACAGATCCAGAAAATAAAGGAGCCGACTAGTGTGCTTCACAAATGAGCCATTTCTAGACGAAAACATGCTATGTCTTTGAGGGGTTTTTTGTCATCCGGTGCTTCTTTATTACTTCTGTTGAGGTCACATGCAGTCATTTTTCTCAGAATGTTACAGATTTTTCCACAGGACCTTATTGATTTCTTTAGCTTACATAAGATGACACTTAGTAGTAGCACTTGGGCTTTGACTTTGGTAATAACAAAAAAAGTATTTGGTTGTCAGTATCAGGTGAAATCTGTACTTCCAAACTAGCAACTCTTTAGCAGCCAAGTCTCATTTTACAGTTAGAATTTTGATGTTACAGAGTTAGGAAGGGGTTTTTAACCCATAAAGTTGCCTGTCATTCTTGAATTGAAATCATAAAAATACCCCAAATCTTGGTCATTGCATTTTTACCAAATAGCGACAATCTAATGAACACTAGATGCAAGTCTTATAATTCCACATTTAAAGGACAATTCCGGCCCAAAATGAACCTAGGGGTTAATAACACATGTGTACCTAGTCAACTGTTCTCTGGGACATGTTTTCATGGTAATCGAATGTTTCTCTAGCTTGAAACAAGCTAGCGCGAACCGCTGATTAGCTTAATGCTAGGCATTTGGGGCACTGGTAGAGTAAAAATAAATCTCTATTTCTATACCACTAACAAGGCTCAAAATAGCACCACACTTCCACGGTAGCATAATGAGGGTCCCTACATGTAAACCGAATCATTGAGAACTTTGTAAGTGTACAGACAGTTTATTAAAAAGATAGATTAGAAAGACATTACCTTTGGGTATACAGGCAATCGCCATCTTGGGAAGACAGTCATGATCAGTCAAACGACGAACGCCCTGCCTGAGCTATGTATGTTATTGGTTAATGGTTGCACGGCGTTCGCGATTTATTTTTACTCTACCAGTGCCCCGAATGCCTAGCGTTAAGCTAATTAGCGGTTCGCGCTAGCTTGTTTCAAGCTAGAGAAACATTTGATTAGCATGAAAACATGTCCCAGAGAACGGTCGACTAGGTACACGTGTTATCAACCCCTAGGTTCATTTTGCGCCGGAATTGTCCTTTAAGGTTACTGATAAGGTTGATATTTTTTCTGTATTTTATTGTAAAGAAATCCCATGAAAATACCAAAACAATTTGTTTTGTTGTCTGTCTCTAAATACGTGTGTGGCACTCCAGCGCAGGTTTCTCCTGAAGATGTAAAGTTACTTTCCTGAAACAGCTCAGCGCTGTAGGTTACTCAACCAGTGGTAAATACTGCCTTTGTTGGGGACTAGATTAGGCTGTGGATTAATGCACATTTGATGTAGTGCAGTGGGGTGCACTGGAAGATGATTAAAGGGATTAAAAAATATTTCTGTTAAGCAAAAGTTTTTTTTCTTCTGTTCTTACTTTTCAGACTTTTTTTGCTTGGAAAAATGCGGAATACTTTCACCCAGGGCTGGGCAATATGGCCAGCATTTTCTATCCCGTAATAGGTCATTTCATATCTTGATAACGACAAATATCACAATATAGCATGTTTTCTACTAAACAGTTTATTTTTTAATTAAGAATATCAACTCTTTGTTGGTTGTAGGCTTACCAGCCTTGTCCTTTAATGACACAAAATTGATCATGTTGATCAAATGTAACAATAACATACAAATGTAAAAATACCCTTTAAAACAGTTGAAGGAATCTGAGGCACCCAGAAGGTAATGATTAAAAAAACTTGAATATCTTTGGCATGACTTAATAGCCAAGAAGATATTCAAATCTTTGTAATCATTACCCTCCTGAGTGCCTCAGCTTCCTTCAACCTTTTTAAAACTAGTCGTACCCCCCCCCCCAAATTGAAAAGCACCAGAGGGACACTTTCCGTTTCCACCCCCCCCGAGCAGCACGCCACGCAGACTGGTTTGTGACGGAGTCAAAATACCCTTATTCTGTTTTTCAGACCACCTGCTACATCCTGGTGATCTCCATCGCCAACATCGCCAACCTAGCCAGTACGGCTACAGCCATCACCATCCAGAGGGACTGGGTGGTGGTTGTGGCAGGTCAGGACAGCAGCAAGTTGGCAGGTCAGTGTTTCTCTCCCGCTGCTGGCTTATCACCGTATGTAGGCCCCACATGACCCGTTATCGGATCTCTTCAGCGGGGCAGACTTTGAACCTCCGGACGCTGACTCACTCTCGTTTTAGCTTTTATGTCACTGATTGTTATATGATATTTAAAAGATTTGCTCATGTGGTGGAAAACACTCATGAACAGTTCATGAACGTGATGACCTTGTGCCGTGCTAGGACCTGTGGGAGAGAAAGCATTTGGACTGAAATATTACATACATACATACAACATACTGTATGTATGTACATACAAAAAAAAAACAATGGATGGATGTTGTGTGTCCTTACAGGTGTGTGTTTGTCAGTGTGCCTGGGTCTGTGTTGTGTGTCCCCGTCTGATTTGGACCTGAACTGGGTTGGTTTACGGGTGGGTTGGGTACTTGAGGCGAAGTGACATATTATTTCCACTATGCTTTGTTCACCATGGCCTATGTTATGTCATTAATTGTTACAATTCAAATAAAAAAAGTTGGGAAAAAAAATAAAAATAAAGATGGGAAAAAAATCCCCCCAAAAAAAGCATAATATGGGGCTCTTACACTTCCACCCCCTTCCACTCTTGTATCAAACAGACATGAACGCCACAGTGCGGATTATCGACCAGCTGACCAACATCCTGGCTCCCATGCTGGTGGGTCAGATAATGTCCTTTGGCTCCCATTTCATCGGCTGCGGCTTCATCTCTGGCTGGAACCTGTGCTCCATGTGTGTGGAGTACGCGCTGCTGTGGAAGGTCTACCAGAAGACGCCGGCGCTGGCCGTGAAAAGCGGTCAGAAGGAGCAGCAACAGGAGCTCAAACAGCTCAGCCCCACCAAAGGTAGCTGCAAGTGTTTGATTTGTGCTGGGGGTGGGGGGAAAAAAAATCGATACAGCATAGTATCGCAATATTTTTTACGTGGAAAGCTTTTATTGTATACATGTTGGTCAGTGTGTCTGCTTGACAATCCCATTTTGCAGCAATAATATTGAAGTGAAATCAACGAACGGAGAAATGTATCTTTTTAGATAAAACAGATGTTGACAAAAAAAGTAATGCGTTTAAAATCGCAATAATATCGTATTGTGACATAAGTATCGTGATAACATATGGTATCGTGGGGCCTCTGGTGATTCCCATCCCTAATTTGTACCATCTGAGAGCTCCTGGTGTTTTATATTACGGTGAATTGCATCGTACTCATTGGTTGAGTTTGGAGAGTTGTGCCCTTTGTGATGATTCAGACTGAATATAACCATATCTTTCTCAGACTTGGAGAACGACCGGAGTCCTGAGGAGTCGTCTCAGCCGCTGATGAATGAAACGTCAGCCGCGGCCGCGCCCGACTCTCCCAAGCAGCGCGGCTGTTGCTCCCAGATGATGGAACCCCTGCGCACCCTGAAGGCCGGCTGGGTGGCCTACTACAACCAGAACATTTTCTTAGCCGGAATGTCCCTGGCATTCCTCTACATGACGGTGCTTGGCTTCGACTGCATCACCACGGGCTACGCCTACACGCAGGGCCTCAACGGCTCGGTGCTCAGCCTGCTGATGGGCGCCTCGGCCGTGTCGGGCATCTGTGGCACCGTCGCCTTCACTTGGGTCCGCAAGAAGTGCGGCCTTATCCGAACGGGCTTCATTTCAGGAACGGCCCAGCTGTGCTGCCTCCTGCTGTGTGTTGCCTCTGTCTTTGCTCCCGGGAGCCCCTTCGACCTCAGCGTCTCGCCCTTCCAGGACCTGTACACCCACCTGATCGGGGAGAAGACGCTTCCCGAGGCCGACCACAGCATCACCAGCGTCCTCACCGGTAGAAACGCCACTACTGCCTCCCCCGCTGAAGAGCTGCCACAGCTTGACCTGCAATCCTACATGTCTGTTAGCCTGCTGTTTGCTGGCGTCATCGCTGCTAGAGTTGGTGAGTAAAAAAGTCTAGAGCTGCAAAGATGAATTGATTCATCGATTAGTTGTCAACTATTAAATGAATCGCCAACTATTTCAATAATCAATTTATCGGTTTGAGTCATTTTTGAATGAAAAAAAAGTAAAGACTCTGATTGCAGCTTCTTAAATGTGAATATTTTCTAGTTTCTTCACTCCTCTGTGACAGTAAACTGAAATATCTAAATACCATGATATTGTATTTAATATGACTTTGTTTTGGAGCAGCGTAGAAGCTCCAACGTGCAAATGATCATTGATTGGCATTGGTTCATAGTCGTTGTTTTATTGTTTTATTTGAAAGGAAATTTGAGTGTTTAGGTATTACAGTGCCCGTGCTTTGTTGGCATGTTCACTTCCTTTCATAAGATTAGAAAAGGCTGTTTCACAAATTATGACTTCCTACAGGTGACTCACGGAAGTCCACAGGTTGAACTTTTACACAAGTATACCTGGAATTCCACACAAGACCTGTAAGGACGTGCCGTGGATGTCAGAGCAATATTTGCAACCTTTGGTTCCAATAATATTGCCTGAGAATTGCTGCCACAGCTAGAGTCGTCTTCCAAAGCGGTTATAACGTGGCTGTAAAGACTTCACGAGGGCTGAGTGTTCTGTCTATCTCTGTCCCGCAGGCCTGTGGTCCTTCGACCTGACAGTGACCCAGCTCATGCAGGAGAATGTGATCGAGTCGGAGCGAGGGGTGATCAACGGCGTCCAGAACTCCATGAACTACCTCTTAGACCTGCTGCACTTCATCATGGTGATCCTGGCGCCGAACCCGGAGGCCTTCGGCCTGCTGGTCCTCATCTCCGTCTCCTTCGTGGCCATGGGTCACGTCATGTACTTTGGATTTGCCTTCAAGAGCCTGGGCAGCCGCCTCTTCCTCTGCTGCTCGCCAGAGCACAAGGAGGAGACGGTGGACAGCCTGTCGCTTCCTACCACCGTCTAACCCCCATTAAAGAGACTCTGTCCTGGGTACATATCTCTCAAGCCTTACCCTAGTCCTGCAGCTTATCTAGCTAACATATTTGCTTGTAGCTTGCAGAATGCTAACCTAAACCAGAGAAAGGTAACTTAACATGCTATGCATACTGTAGCCATGAATACAGCATTAATCATTAGTAGAGGGAGGTGAATAGAACGCTTACGGTCTTAGAAAAACAAATCCACAGTGAAACTTTTAGATGAGGCAGGATTGTGCTAACTTTTTCAGGCAGGGCCGGATTCAGATGAGAGCCTCTGCCTCCTGCCTGTCTCATGCTCTTGTGATACATACGTGCACTGTCAAACAAGGATCCATCACTTCCAGGCATTAGAAGTAAGAAATAAGGGGACACGGCACTGCACAATAGTCTCCTCCTAGCTAACAGCCTGGATCTAGCTGTAAAGATTTTCAAAAGGTGCTACAGCTAACTAAAGGGCGATATGAGAGGGAAATCGTGCAGGGAAGCGGTCACAGAGGCTTGGATTGCGGGGGGGCCGACTGTCTGAGACCACCCAAAAGAGAGAGCGTCCCCCTCCATTTTGTGACTTTGTGGCTTGCCTCTCAGTGACTTCATTGGTGCTGTAGCTGTGTCTGCTAGCAGTTCTCTGATAGCCGGGGCTTTACATGTACACGTATGATGAGCAGGTTGTGGATGATGTCTTCCTCCATGGGGGGGAGGGGGGGTGCTTTTTATTTAACCAAACACAAAACTGGGATCTAGTCTCTTTAATATGCAGGTATAAGGGTTATGCCGTTAATTGTATTTATTCAGGAAATGGCGGGCGGTGGTTTTTATAATAATCGTATACTCAGTATTGTGTTGCTGCGGTTGTGCCCTAAGAAAGAAATGAGAAACCCTATGCACCCTTTTCTATAGCTCTCTCAAGTTACCAAAGTCAAAGTCCCATATGTGGCATGAAAGGAAGTGAGGGAAAGCAGATATCTGTCCGAAGCCTTCCAAATGTAATTATTTACATCAGGTGACAGTAGTTGTGTAGGTTCACTAATGCATTTATACACCCTTGGTATACCTGAATATGTCTAACCCACTCTGAGATTGTACTTCAATTTAGTTTTCCGTTTAGTTTACATCAATAGCTTCATTTTGTCAACTTTTTGATTTTTTTATGTTCTGAATTTGTTTTTAAATCATGATTGTTTTTACACAGGCACTTTAAGTGATTGACGTCTGTCATTACACCTAACGCGTGATCAGGCATTTGATCCATATTTTTGCACAAGGCTGAAGTCCCGTAAACCCCCTGCACAATCTTATTACAATCACTTCAATTCTCTCGGTCAGTCTGTTCAGACGCTGTGGTTTAAAGAAATAAAGAAAGGCACATATTGTAACACTTATGAGGAAAAACTGTACCAGCTCCTGTGAAAAAGTCTGGAAAGTTTACCTCTGAGACCCATGTTTCCTCAAAAAGTCAGCCAGGAAGCTCAGTCAGCAAAACCTCCCAGATATCAGACTGCCAACAGACTCTGGACCTGGACTCAGTCAGTTTGACTTCTAATTGCTGTAAGCTTCAACAGAGGTGGACCCATTTCACTAAAGTCAAAGTTCTGGCATGCATGTTGACATCTCTGTACTAGTACTAGTCTAGAAAATGTATTTTCACAGTATCTCATGAAAGTTTGTGACCCCGTTTGCATGCTACTTGTCCTGTGAAGTGATTTTTGTAAGTAAAAGAGTGTTTCCAAAAACAGCTAAACATCACCTACATTTGGAAAGTAGCTTTGCTACAAAGTGAGCCTACTGTACATAACTGTATCTGATACATGTAAAAAATTACAGGATAATGATGAATGCTAAAACATACTGTAACAAATAAGTCATTATGATAGCAATATCCATCTAAAGTTTTCTAACATTAGCCACCATAAGCTAAGTAAGGCTGTAGCAGCAAAACCCAAGAGTTCAACTTTTGATTTTTAAGAGGAATAAAAGGTTATTTCATCTTTCAGAATTTACATGTTCTCACTTTAAATATCACCCAAATATAGTTGCTAATTTAGCAGTAACTAGGTCCTTTCAACTTCTGACCTTCCATGATTTCTGTTGCCTTACTGTAAACTCGCCTTGGCAGCTGTTATGCGCACACATGTGGCTACATCGAGACGGTTCCTAGCTGCACCCTACCCATGAAAAAAAATCAAGCCAGTCTAGCCCAGATTTTGGTAATAGCGAAGGAGAAATATTTAGGTTGGAAACGTAGGTAGCCACACAAGATGGAGGAGAACAGAAGGCCACTTTTTAGCTGCACGTGCTGAGTCAGGATTCAGTCTGCAGGTGTGCCATTAAGGTGCTGACTCACTGGGAAGGGAGCTTTATTTTCATGTTGCACTCGGGTTTAATGTAACCTGAAACTCAGTCTGGGCATGGAAACTAAACAGCTCTTACAACGCTTGATCTGCTGATTCAGGAATATCTCACATAGCCATAAGTCTATAGTTTTAATGTAAATAACATTAGCGCCCAGGCGATTCAAAATATACTTAAGTATACAATAGAAAATATATATATATATATATATAGTGTGTATACTGTTGTCATGCGGTTTTTACATGTTTTTATACACCTAGTGTTAGCATTTTGTGTCAGATGAGGTTTCTTAAAGATTTTTGAAAATTGTGTATAAAGCAATTACTATCTTTTCTTTGAATACGTTTGTATCATACTGCTTTAATCTGACAATATACATACATTTCTGTCTGTATTTAAATATCGGTGTTATTTTAGATCAAAAGCATAAAATTATAAAGAAATCATTATCTAATCATCACACTCCATTGAATATATGAATGTTGGTAGGTACTGCTTGTATAGCATGAGGTCTCTTAAATAAAGAAAACCTTCACAAATGCCTGTCATGAATGGTCTTGTGTGTGTGTGTGTGTGTGTGTGTGTGTGTGTGTCTGCTGCTGTGTGAGGTCACATACCACAGCAGAGTTAGCTGCTAATTTCCTCCCCAGAATCCCTTTCTTTCAGGCAGCCAGTGTTAAACTGGCTGACTTTAAGCTGAGCTGGATGATCCCGACTCGCATGCCTGCTGAAAAGACAAAGAGTGACCTGGTTTTTGTGTGACAGAAGGTCTCGGCCTGGGGCACGTTAGTGGGGCTATGACTCGGCATTATGTGCTCATTTAGGCATTTTAACTATTCGTATTCGTATTTAGAGGTTATATCAGAATAGGTTTACATGGTTTAAAGTGCCCATATTATACTCATCTTCAGGTTCATAATTGTATTTAGAGGTTGTACTGGAATAGGTTTATATGGTTTCATTTTTCAAAAAACACCATATTTTTGTTGTACTGCACATTGCTGCAGCTCCTCTTTTCACCCTGTGTGTTGAGCTCTTTAGCTACAGAGTGAGACCTGACAGTGACAGTAGCTAGGTAAGGACTACTAGCCAGTCAGAAGCAGAGTATGACGGCGTGCCCTGACAGTAGCTAGGTAAGGACTACTAGCCAGTCAGAAGCAGAGTATGAGGGCGTGCCCTGCTAGCAGCTAGGTGAGCATTATAACATGTGTTCCAAAGTGACCACGTTTGTCTCTGAAGTAAAGGCTGGACTACAATAGAGCTGTTTGGAGCAGTTTGTGAACAGTGTTTTCTGTTGGAGATGGTAAGTCCCTTTGGGGTGGACTTTGGGCTTTTTCACTTTGTAAACCTATAACATGCACAAAAAAAGATATATAACACAATAAAGGAAAGGGAAAAGGCCAAAAAGCATAATATGAGCACTTTAATATACAGTTGTGTTCAAAATAATAGCAGTCCAACATCACTAACCTCATAAATCAAATTTTTTGGTAGAAGTGATATTTCTACATGGCAAATAATTTACTAGTAAGTGTTGTAGAGTCATAGAAAACCAACAGACCCAACAGTCATAACATCATGTTGCTCATTCTGTGTAATTGAATCTGTATTTGAAAGGGGCATGTTCAAAATAATAGCAGTGTTGTGTTCAATTAGTGAGGTGATTGATTCTGTGAAGAAACAGGTGTCAGTTATGGCCCATATTTAAGGAAGAAAGGAAGCAAATGTTGTGCATGCTGGTTATAGTGCATTTCACACTGAAATACTCAGCAAAATGGGTCGTTCCAGACATTGCTCTGAGGAACAGCGGACTTTGATTAAAAAGTTGATTGGAGAGGGGAAAACATATAAAGAAGTGTAGAAAAGTATAGGCTGCTCAGTCAAAATGATTTCAAATGCCTTGAAATGGCATCCAAAGCCTGAACGACGTGGGAAAAAAACGGTCAACTACCATTCGAATGGATTCAAGCCACAGTACACTGTGAAGACAGTAAAGCATGGTGGTGCAAAAATCATATTATGGGGATGTTTCTCATACTGTGGTGTTGGGCCTATTTATCACATACCAGGGATACTGGATCAGTTTCAATACATCAAAATACTTAAAGAGGTCATGTTGCCTTATGCTGAAGAGGAAATGCCTTTGAAATGGGTCTTTCAACAAGACAATGACCCAAAACACACCAGTAAGCGAGCAAAGTCTTGGTTCCAGATGAACAAGATTGATGTTATGGAGTGGCCAGCCCAATCCTCAGACCTCAATCCCATAGAAAACATCAAAAATGCTGTTTCTGAGGCAAAACCCAGTAATGCAGAGTTATTGTGGAATGTAGTTCAACCGTCCTGGGCTGGAATACCTGTTCACAGGTGCCAGAAGTTGGTCGACTCCATGCAACACAGATGTGAACAGCCTAATATTCCTTTTTCTTCACTTTCTGTAAAGGTATAACACAAACTTGATCAATTTTGGTCATGTTTTGATTTGGAATTGAATGTGCAGTGTTCCCAATGCATTGATATTATGGAATTAAAAGCTATTCTAAGGATTTTGAGCATTATTCACTTTTTTAAAACACACTGCTATTATTCTGAACACAACTGTATTTCTACATGTTATTGCTGTTATGCATTAAAAAAGAAAACCGTGAGCATATTGTAATGGTCCTATCAGGAGTAAGTACCACTTTAAGAGGTTTACATAACACCAAATACCAATGCACTGCTAATCAGCGTCACAATAATGAGTCTCTGTACGGAGTTTTTACCTTTCAAATGTTCTATCCCAGCATCAGACATCACTTACAGGAATATCTTTCATTTTGTACCAAGGACAAAGCACACACAAACCATTACATTCAGCTTGGAGAGGGATGCTTTCTGCTACAACAGTGTATGAGATCAATTAAAGAAAGAAAACACACCTTTGGCTTTGTACCTTAAACAAAGCAGCACGTTCATAACACAAATATGTTATTTCATCTGCTGCTTTATTTGCATATAGGACTCTAAATTGTCACATGCTGACTTGTTTTTTTTTTAGAGCGTAATCTGCAGTAAGTATTTAAATGTGACTATTTGTGCTGTAGACCTAAGATGTTTTTTTAATGACAGCAGGATTCAAAATACAGCTGACTGCAGCGAAAGTCCAATATCTCCAGACAGGAACTGGGATTTATTAAGTGTACACAGTGCAAATATATCTTCCTTTTTATGGGCAAGATCTTTAGTATCGTATCTTCTAAAATAATGAGCACTCATACAGAGGTAGAAACTCTGGAAAACGGTTTTCTCGGTTTTTTCATGTGTGGTCAGAACGGCCGTCAAGGCCTCGTGTTCTCTTGTTTTGTTGAAGCCGGAGCTTCCAGAAAAAGCCTTTTTTTTAACATCAGAAACAGTATCTAACTGATACCACTGCTGATAGGGAAAGTCAGATAGCTCAATGCCACAAGTCATTTAAAGGTGCACTACGAGTTCCTGCATGGTTTCAGCGCAATTTCATTTTTGTCTCAAATCGTAGGCATCTCTCCTTGACAGGCTAGCTGCCTGCCCCCTGAACACACCGTGAAAAAGCCCGGTCTCGGGAGACAACACAGGGGTCGTAAACGTCAAACAAACACTAGAGGCACAGGATAGACACCAAAATACAACAAACCACGTTCTAGCCAATCACTGACAAGATGGTTGCACATAATGCACATGCACATAATGGAGGGGGGGGGGCAACCCCCACCCCCAACCATCTGGTCAGTGATTGGCTGGTTTGAACTTGAAAAACTTAAAGGGGTGATAGAATGATTATATAGGGTATTTCACACTGTCTCCTAATAGGGTATGTAACATTGGTTGGGCTGAAAATGTCCCAGGTGCTATTTTTTTTTTGGCCCTAATGCATCCCTGTGTAATGGCTCTATTTAGATCGACAGCTTTTCTTCCAAATATGGTATGCTCATGAATATTTAGATGAGCTGCGCGCTGATTGGTTTGAGGAACCACATACACAAACATTGGAGACGATATAGCAGGTCTCATATCTCTCTCACACACACACACACACACACACACACACACACACACACACACACACACACACACACACACACACACACACAAACAGACACACAAACAGACACACTGTCTGTTACATGCCCAGACATGCCCGGGCGCAAATTGTGAGATTTGCATCGGAAAGAGGTGTCAATGGGATTTTGAGGTTCTATGTATGTCCTATTTACCTTCCAAACTGTCATTTTTCAACTATGACAAGGTAAACTCGGTTTTTCATTCTATCACCCCTTTAACCTTACTTAGTTTGCTTACTTTATGCCGTTTTTCCATTACATGGTACCTGCTCGACTCGCCTCGACTCTACTCGCCTTGCCTCACCACACTATGCGTCCGTTTTCCATTGCAGATTCGAGTACCGCCTCAGCGTGGCTGGTGCTGGTCGTCTTATGCCGGCTTGACGCACACACACCAGCGCACAAGTATAAACATCAGGCCACTTGAGCTTGTTTTACAGTTCTGTGGACGCTCCATGCAGAGCTTTCGCCGTAGTCTATGTAAGTGGCCTGATGTTTACACTTGTGCGCTGGTGTGTGCGTCGAGTCGGCATGTGTGCGTGTACGTAGGCTACGGCGACAGCTCTGCCTGGAGCCTACGCAGAACTCTAAAACAAGCGGCGTTGCAGTAAACTGAGGCGAGTCGAGCAGGTACCATGTAATGGAAAAGCGCCATTAGTCTCAGGAGTCTCGGCTGTCACCTGACCACCTCATGGTGACAAGACTGCTGGAAATCACAACGCCCTGCAAAGAAATAGTCCAGCACATTACCTGCCGTGTAACTACAACTTGCTTTTGGACGGAATAAAGAAATGAGTTATAATGTTATAACTTATAACTGGTGAACTTTAGAGGGGCTGGTCATTGGATTTCTTTTATATTTGGACAGAGCCAGGTTAACTGTTTCCAGCCTTTATGCTGAGCTAAGCTGCTGTACTGATTTTCAAGATGTTGGGTCTGGGAACTCACCATTGACAGGGCTCAATCCGAGGGGCGGGATAAACGGTTGTCTTTCAAATTCCCTCTGCACTCATAGCCAACCAGAGCAACGCAAGTTGATAGATTCAACTTTTGCCATATCCGGTCAGTAAAACTCTGAACACATCTTCCTTTTTTAAGAATGACTTCAGTGCCGTTCTTTGTTCTTTTCTCAAAGAAAAGCTCAACTCCAAGTCTTCCAGTGTCGCGGCCAAAGCAGATTCCAAAGACCGCTGTTCGCCAGCAGCAGCAGCCATCTTCTTTGTTTCCAAGTAGCAGGGAATTCACGCGGAACCGTCGCAACTCTGCCCTTTCTAGGCTAGGGGAGTATTACTACATAGGTTAAGAAATGTTATACAAAACCTTTGTGGCTCTGACAGAGTGATGTCTTCCGAGTCTGCGTCAGTTGGGGCTGAAGACTACAAGTTTGACAACGAAAATGTCTGGGGGTTTGAAGTTAGAAAGAAGGGATCTTACCAGACCTTTGTAGCTCATCTCTGCTTGAAGCTAGCGACTTCAGGCTACATTAGTCAGTGCTAGCATAAGAAGATGAAAGTGCTCCTTTAGGCTAAAAAAATAATGACTTTCTTCCACAGGAATTCTAGATTAAATTTCCTTTCTTCATACACCCACACAGAGTCTGAACCTCTTCTGCGAGATCATTTAAAACTTACCATAGTGTTTGTTGCACTGTTTAAATGAACACTAGATAATTCCGAGTTTGTATTAAACATATATATTTTATAATAACCTCTGTGGGATTGCAGGGAGCCAGGTTCCATTCAGCCAAAGATGATTTGTCCTGGGAGATGGGTCAATCCTAAATGGGATGGATAAGCACATAAGAAGCTGGGTCCAGACTAGTTTAATGATAGCCAGACTGATTCTTTTAAGAGGATGGAAGAATGAAGGGGTGCCGTCAATCCAGGAGGGGGCTTGTGAGATGGCTAGGGTGGCCAGATTGCCAGGTTGGATGTCTATACTAGAAAATGGGGAACGTACCTGAACTTTCTGGAGGACTCCTAAGAAGCTTTGTGCTGGGGAGAAACATGTATGATGGGCTTATGGTGATGTCATTTATACATGTTTATTTGGTTTAATTGTATATTTTGTTACTATGTTTTTGACTGGTCTTGAATATTGCAGTTACTGTGTCATATTTTCTTGATTTTTGTCTGGGTGGGTGGTGATGATGATGATGAAGGGGGTGGGGGGGGGTGTTCATGTTGCGAGTTGTGTTTTGTATGTTGGTAAAAAATTAAAAGTTGTTACCCACAAAAAAAAAAAATAATTCTGTAAAGGACAGTCTGTTGCTCAACATGGTGCCTTGCTCAGGAGTAAAGGCAAAGGCAGCGGACGAAGAAGTCAAGTCAACGTGTTACAAAGTTCCAGAGTTTTAACTAGATTTGACTTTTTCATCACAAGGTGCATTTGAGAGAAACTACAGTTTACCATGAAGAATCAGACAGGGCTTGTTGTGTGTGTAATATTTAGTGGAAGTGCTCCCAGCTCATATCAAGAAAACGTAAGTGACAGATAAACAGCTCAGGACTCGATAAGGATGTAGAGTATAGGGTGACCTAGTTTGATCACCAATACTTTGTCTGTCAAAGAGAGAGATCAGGACAGGCTGGATCTGTCCTCGGAGGGGGGGGGGGGGTCCTGATAGAGGAACTGAAAAACGCTGAGATGAAAGTGTCTTGAACTAAACATGACCACCTTCTGACTTACTCAGGACATTTGTTACTCAAGACTCAGCTGAGTCCCACCTGACTTTACAGCACTAATAACGGGACATTCCAAGGTCCTGGTTTATGTCCAACATTTCCAAGAACTCAAACCGAAGCTGTAATATGAAATCTCATGGGTTGCATTTCCAGGCATTATTACAAAAAATAATGTTATCACTGTTTTTTTTCTGTAATTTTGCCTTACTTCTTAATCCTAATTCTTGTTTTTTTTTTACATTTGGCCTTTTCTGCCTTTATTGGATAAGAAAGATGAGCTATGAAGGGGTGAAAGACATGCAGGAAAACCGTCACATTCGAACGGATTCGAACCCTGGACCTTCTGCGTCGAGGACTAAACATGCATTTGTGCGCCCCGCTCCACCAACTGAGCTAACCGACCCACATCCCAATTCTTTTTGAAAGCAACAGACTAACTAGATTGTCAAAGTTCACCTGCTTGTACAACGTGAGAAACGTCATCTACACACATCTACAACTAAGGAGCAGTGTGCCAAGTGTGACCTTCCCTGGCCACTTACATCACACAAAACTTGACAATGGACTCTGGAAGACGCACTGCTGTTGTGCAAAAAAGAGGTGACGTGGCAAAAAGCTTTAAGAAAGGCTTACATCTTTTTATTAAATTCATAAAAGTATGGGAAAATGTGTAATTGCACATACTGCATATGTGCATGCATACAGAAAGTTTTCACCCCGCCGTTGGACTTTTTCTGGTTTAAACATGAATCACAATGGATCTGAGCTCTGCTTTTCCCCCCCCAACAAAAAGTATTTCATGTGCAATAAAAAAAAACAACCTACAAATGGGTCAAAACAAATGATTGCATAAGTATCCCTTAACTATGATATAGCAAAATCAACACTGGTGCAGCCAGTTGTTTAAAGTCCCATGAAGTGAAATGATAAGTGTGTTTAGTCAAGGCATGGCAGTTAAATCAAGCTTTACATGGCAGGACCAGGTGTATTAGGATTCCCAGCTAGGGGACGATTGTGCAATAGCTCAGCTGACATGAAGAAGAAATTATAAATTGCTGCAAAAAAAAATAACAAATATATAGCCTAATATATAGCTTTCTGCTTTCTGTTTTTTTGTAATGAGCACACTCCACCAAATTCCTTGCAACTTAGTTGCATGGGAATAGAGCATTGCATCTTGAATTGAACCTAATCAACAGTTGTCAGGCAAGAAAAGGGTAGGGAAGAAAAAGAAAGTTTTCAGCCAAGTCTGTGACAAACATACTGACATGAAGCCAGAGGAAGGACACACAAAACACTTAGTATGCGCCCAATCTCCCTCGGAGTTCAGTAAGAACAGAACTATGTCATGGCCATAGCTGTGTAATTCAAAGCTCATAACATACTCAGCTAGTTATTAACAGCAGGCATGTGAGACTGGAAGGAAATAAGAGAAGGTTCTGTGGTCTTTTGAAGACAAAATTGAGCTTTTTGATCAATGACCGTAGATCAGTAAAAACACACCATCCCCTGCATGAAGTCTGGTGGTGTCTATCCATCCCTTCTCTGCAGCAGCAACTGGGAGGTCGTGACGTCAGCACGTAACAGGGAGCCGTTTTACAAAAGTGATTTGCGAGCACTGGCTCTAGCTGGAGAGCAAGCATCACAAATGGTGGCGGTTGACCATTTACAAAAAAAAAAAAGATTCAACGTTGCTGAGAAACGTGGAAGTCCTACGGAGCCTTCTGCATGCTTGGATTGCAAGTATAGTGTTGGTCTATGCAGCATCAAAAGAAGAGAAAGAGGAAAACTTGCATGTTGCAAATGTGGTGATAGAAGCCTGCAAGTGCAGCGAAATACAGATAAATCCCGGAGGAGAACGTGCTGCATTCTGCACGAGAACTAGGACATGGAAAAAGATTGATTTTCTAACAAGACAACAACAACAAGCATGCACTCAAAGCTATGCAGGAATGGCACGAAACACTAATGTAATTAGTCTGGGGTGGCCGAGACAGAATCCAGACCAATGTAGTCCAGAGTCTTTGGCGAGACTTAGACTGCTGTTGACAGATGATCCTCATCAAACAGAGGACAATTGGGGAGTTGTTTTATTGTTCAAATGTGTAACCTGATACAACCCTGTCCACGTTGACTCAAGGCTGGAACTGCTGCCGAAGGAGAGGATACTTGTGCAATCAAATATTTTCTGTTTTGTAATTGCCTAGAGATTCCTTTTTCTTTTTTTCCTTTCCAAAAGAAAACCATTCTGATAGGACGACGTAACACAATAAAACATGTTTTAAAAACCCACTGATGTGCTGAAAACTTTCTATAGGCACCGTGTGTGTGTGTGTGTGTGTGTGTGTGTGTGTGCGAGTGTCTTTGCACAGGGTCATGTTCAAGAGTGCAGGAGGCCTGGGAACCAGCTGTGGTCCAGTTTCTTCACCCTTTTCAGTTCCCTAAGCTGGGCCTTTGTCAGAGCGGGGGCCGCCTGGCCTCCCAGCGACGCCTGCTCCGGTCTCTGGGTGCTCGATTCCATTTCCCCTTCTGAATCCTCTTCCTCTTTCTCGCTCTCCATTTCCTCCTCCACGTGTTTAGTTTCCTCCCTGAGAACATGAGAACACACGTGGTGGGGGGGGGGGGAGAGAAGAAAGAGAAGAGAAAAAAATAAACACTAGCGTGACTCTGCATATTATCAGATAAACAAGAGTCACATTTCCCATGTGTACTGTTGCCAGGCTCTTAAGTTGCTGAGTCACGCAAAGCCTGAATGCCAGCGTTTTGTCAACTCATGTTGACATTCAGACCCACAGTGATGGAGTTAGTTAGCAAAAAATAGACAGTCAATCGATATTACCATACTAAAAAAGGGCATAAATAATCACTGTGACCACCCTAGGTTTTCAGTTTTTATTGACCAATAGTTGGATAAGGTTTTCAGAGCAGCCATAGTGGACTACTGACCTGCCGTTGGTAACGGAGATGAGCAGGGACTGTACAAACATAGAGCAGAGGAAAGAGGTAGAGGGCAAGACGTGGGCCGGGGTCTGCAGAAGCTGTCAAGAAGAAAAAAAAACGAGCTTTAATGCACAACAAAAAAAAAAAAACTACAAAGATCCGAAAATCTTGTAAAGTCAATGTCACAAATTTGAGATGCGCTAACAAACACAAGGTGGACGTGACCCATGCGGGGCTGAACTACCGACCTCTTTGATAGCAACAGAGCACTGTGGCAGAGGCCTTCTCTCAGCAGACAGGCCGCTCAGCGGGTCGGCATCTTCCTGTTGCCGATGTTTCCCCAGCAACAGGTAGAACGGTGTCATGGCGACACTGTCATCAATTACAAGCTTGAAAGGGGGGGGGAGAAAAATCACAATGTCAGGAAACACAGGAAGGTCTCTTTCTTTGTCTGTTAAAAGAAGAGTTCAAAAGGGCTGGGACAGAGGTAAATGTGGTTTTTATTTGATAGAGAGTGGAGAAAGACTAGATGAGAGAAACAGAGGAGGTATAGTTGGATACTTTGTGTTCTCTCTCTCTCTCCCTAATAAAAAGATGGACTTGACTGTGGACTCGGATGGACTTGTTCATTGGACTGGTTTCAGTAACTTCAGCCGAGCTGATCAACAGACTCTTCACCAGTACCCTGCGTTAATTCCAGAATAAAGCATGTGAAGGCATCAGTCCAGCTCACACTTTTTTTATTGTGTTCGTTTTGTTATTCAGACTGCCAAAGCATGAGGAGGAGAGTTCAGAAAAACTGCTCTCAACGTGCTCGTTATTTAACACCCTGAGGTGTTGAGTAGCCAAAAACGTGTGCCACCCGGGATGACACGGAGCAGCGGCTGGTGCTCAGGTGTGCCGTTACCTGTTTGCTGGACGCCATCAGTCTGTCTTCCTCCGCCTTAGTGGTGAACGTCATGAGGTCCTGCAGAGGAGAGTCCACATCAGCCAACAGCATCAACACAACAATAGCATGCAGAATGTGCAAAAGGTTATTATGGAGCAATGTCTTTTTTTTTTTTTTTTTTTTTTTTTCCACTGCAAAGTTACTTTTTCCTAGCCTAGAGATCTAGACGCACCCTATCGGCAGTAAATGTAATTTGCAGCCAGGGTCAGTCTAGCAACTCTGCCTTGTGGTTTTTCCAGCTTGCGAGCTGGAAAAAACCACATTCTAGTCAGGCCAATCACATTGTGTATAGAGTCGGTGGGCGGGACTGCCTCTGCCAGCCAATGAAAACCAGTCCCACCTGTATGTATCTTCTGTTAATGAACATAAGAGTATAGCTGATTTCTTGTGTTGTAATCTTAGTTGTCAGTGAAATAGAAAAGGTATGGTTAGTGGAGTTGGTTTCTCTTGTACCATGTACGGAGTGAGGAAGTAGAGCTGGGAGTGGTTGAGCCACTGGCTGCTCTCTTCACAGCTCTCCAGCATCTCCTCCCTTGGGGCAAAGACAGCGCGGGTCACCTTCCCTGAGCACACGGCCTTCTGGGAAAACACGGGCCGAGGCTCGCTGGGCTTAAAAACAAACACTGAAAACAGAAAAGAAGGAAAAACAGCAAAAAAGCATTACAATGGTTAACATCCATTTCTACAGCTGATAGACAGAAAGAAAAAGTCTAATAACTGTAATAACATTTATTCCACAAGAAACAATCATTGACCTGGTTATGTTTCTGGATAAACTCATTTTTTTCCACTATAATTTCATGATAGAACATTTTCTAATTGTGTGAACGCCTGCAGCAGCTGTATCTTGGATCAAAAAGCATTTTTGAAGAGTTATTCATGTTTTGCTGCATGGCTTTAAGGATGGCAACGTCAGCCTGAAATATCTCAACAGCTATTAAATGGACTGCCGTGAAGTCTGGTACACACATTCATGTTCCCCACAGAATAAACTGTTAAAACCTTTGGGATTCCTTGACATTTCCTGTAGCGCCATCAGGTCAAAACTTCCATTTACCCAATACTTTGGTTTATGACCTACAAAACTAATGCCATTCACATTATGCTATTTAGCAAATGTTAAATGCTGCTAGGATGGCTGTAGACTCTTAGAGTCTTGGTTGAAGTGGGTTTAAATTTAATTTTACAAAAAGAAAAATGTCCATGTGCTTTGAGATGTGGTTACAACTTGGAAAGGCTAAAACAGCCAGTTGAAAGCTTACAGTCGGTGGAGCCGGCCTGGCAGCAGAAGGCAGCCATGTTCTCAGTGAGGGGGTCGGCCAGCAGCAGGCTGATGTCCATCGAGGTGCTCCACTCCACTGCAGGGAGGGCAACAGAAAGGTACAACTACATATCAACTAAACTAAAATCAATTGCAACAAATGCATTCAGCTGCAAAATTCATTTTAGAGAGGTACAGCATACATTACCGGTGGAAGAAAATCAATCGTAAATCTTTTTTTTTTTTTTTTTTTTAAAGACGATTTTTTTTTTTTTTTTTTTTTAAATCGGTTCTTTTCCCTAGAATCAATAGTTTTTTTATTTATTTTTACCATTGATTCACCTAAATATTTTCTGTTTGTACGGCGACCAATCATATTTGTTTTCTGACCGAAAGCAGAATATGCAGAAAATACATGTTACGTACTTCTTTACAAGTTAATGTCTCTAGAAGTATATCATTCAACTTTTGTTTTTGTTAAAGAAGGAAAAGACAATCTCAATACCCAACACTTTTGAATGGCAATATTTCTATAAATCACAATACATGAAAATCGCATCAGCCCCCCCATGTCTCATGAAAGAATTAAAAACGGGACAAAAGCACATGGCCCTAGCCCTTCTACACAAGCTGCCTTACATGAGCAGGTGAGGAGGTTCCAGCAGCAGAGCAGGTTGTTGGCCGTGGTTCCCAGCAGATACTTAGAACAGCTTAGTCGCCCAAAACAAAGATCCCTGGTGGAGAAGGAAAAAGTCATTTATCTTCCTGACATTCTTGACTCCCATGACCAAAACACACCACACATATTTCACAGGATTAGCTTTTCAGAAGTTTTCTGCTTTGTGGGGGCTTCAAATTGCAACCCACAAGCAGAGTCTGAACATCCGCCAAGAACCAAACTTCCAAAAAATGTGTGTCAATCAATAATGGCCACCCTTTCACACTTCAAAATGCTGCGTTCCTCAGATTATTTATTTCATGAGAGTCTCTGACATTCATCTATAAAAGAATTCATTACTTTTCTTCATAAAAAAATACTTGTCAGGTGAATTGTGTCTACTATAGCTCTCTGCAAGAGAGCCACAAGTCATCAACTTCTGAGGTTCCATGTAGAGAGTCTAAGAGTGGGTGAGGTTGGAGGGTAAGTCATTGACCCAGCTCTACACAGCCATAGGTGGTAGTTATGCAAGGGGTACCGGGCAGCTGTCAAAACAGCAGACCATTAGCGTTTTCCTATATCCTCCCTCCAACTTTCAAGTCCTATTAAGCACAAATTCCCTTTCAGCTCCCAAACCATACAGGAAATTTCATTTGAAGAGGCTTTCTGGGCATGATTGAGGTTTTTGAACAGTTTATCAGTTATGCAGTTCAGACAGGTTTACACTTATGTAAAAGAGAAAACTAAACGTCTGTCTGCACCCACTAATTATCAAGAGACCTTTTCTAGTGTCGTTTACGATTTTTGAAACAATTTATTTCATAGTATTTAAAAGGCTTCTTGACAATTAAAATGTTTTTCTTAGCCGATTCCTTCATCTCCCTCCGTTTGACTTGCAAACATGCTTAAGGCTGACTCAGGGTTCTGTGCTGGAAAAGTGGTACAGAAACTAGCAACAGTACTTTTGTGTCCTCAGTGAACCTTAAGGGTCTCTTTCTTGAGTCAGAGGACAGATATTTGCCAACATTTCTGAGACTCAAACAACGAGGTTGCGAAACCGCAGCCTGGCCCCGTGCTCCGCTGGCTGACAGGCAGCACTTCTTTTTTCCCTCAGGCGGTGACATCCCCTGTCCGCTGTGAGAAACAACACCCTGGAATTCTGCCAGTGTGGTAAAAAGGACATTTAACTGTTCAAAGACGTCCACCGCTGAGGAACCTGGACAGCAAGCAGCCAAAGTGTAAAACAGCTGGTTGCTTAGCGAATCTGTGTGTGCACTGTCACTTGTCTGTCCTTTTCTTCTGAATGCGAGTCCCAGTGTGCCCAGTCTGCGCTTACCGGGGATGGAAAAAATATCCAACATTTTACAGTACAGCAGCTCGACAACCAATATTAATTTAGTGAAGCTACAGTGCAGACAACAACTGCACTCCATGCCCATTTTGAAGTCAAAGCTTGGATCCTCATTGAGCACATTTTCTTGCAGCGGTCTTTGCTCAGTGCTTGTGAAACTGACCGTCTTCGCTAAAGCAGTTACTTCAGTGTTTGGCATGTCTTTTTTTTTTTTTTTTTTTAAGATTTCTGTTTCCAATTTACAGATTTAATGTTGTAGTAGTTTGTAAGTGATGTGCTGCTAATTAAGGCAGTGACCATCTGGCTTCCTTCTACCCATATATAAGGCCTTGATGTCCCTGTATCTAGTCTGTACTTCTGTTATATCTGTTTGAACCAATCTTAAACAATAGCTGCTTGTTTTTTTTTAAAGATTCTTTTTTTTTGGCATTTTTAGGCCTTTATTGTTAACAGGACAGTTCAGACATGAAGTGATCTAAGCGCGCGGCGTGAAGCGCCTGGTGCAGGTGCGTTTAGGGTGTGTATGAATCCACTTTTGCTAGTTAAAGGTGCCGTAGGTAGGATTGGGAAGATCCAGGACTAAAACATTTGAACATCGACAACTTCTCAGTCCCTCCCCCCTTTCCGCTAAAGCCCAAAACGGTCTCCTAAGCCCCTCCCCCCACAAGGAAGAATGAATGCGTGTGCATGAGCAGTGATTGACACACAGTTAGACACCCCCCCTGGCCCTGATTGGTGCATCTGAACAGGGAGCGGTGGATTTTTGCAAATCACACTACAGGCTGTAGGTGGAGCCAGAGGAGCCGGATTTTTTTTTTTTTTTAAATGACCTGCTTCATGTAGTTCTACTGGAACATAGGGTCAGTTTCAGCAAATATGACAGAAAGTTAGTTTTATAAGGCTTACCTACTGCACCTTTAAACGACGGAAAAAAGGGTCCGCGCGCCGGGCGCATGGTTCCAAAGGGTTGTACTTAGTGTCTTCATTAATTCATAGGTGTGTTTTGGGCGTAACGTTCAATAAACCAATCAGAGATCATCTCCCATTCCCTTTAAAAGCCAGGCGCGTTTGGACCTTGGAGCATTGCTATTATGATGGAGGATTTGCTGAGCAGGAAGGAGAGATTTTCAGGAGAAGAAACTGATCTGCTTGTGCGTGAAGTGCAGGCGTGCGAGCAGATCATACTACAATACTATTTCACATTGTAATATTTTCATTTGTAATCTTTTGCATGTTTGTGTGCTGCTGTGTGTGTAACAAGCACAGTGTGCGTGCACTGTGCACGAGCCTAGGCGCATTTTACTAATGCTCTGTTAAAATAACAATGAAATGCTGCGCTATTGACTTTAGACCAGGTTTTTGTTGGTCAATGGCGCGACCACTTCCCGCTGCCTCAAGATAGCAATACGCCCAGAATGCACCTGAACACACCTCCCTGTAAGACCAGCATGTCCATGGGCACAGGTGCATTTGCTATTTAAACGACGTGGGCGCTGGATGGGATTTTTTAAATTTATTTCTCTGGGTCATCATGATTTGGTACCAGGAAGTACATCAAATAAATTTTTGGAAAATTAACGGTGTCGGTCTTAAACCAGCAAAGAAGACACTGGCGTCTGGCTTTGCGCTGCGCTGGGTGCAAGACCGGGCCCGAAGGGGGAGAGAGAGGGGGAATGACATGCAGCAAAGGGCCGCAGGTTGGAACTGAACTGTGGCCGCTGCGTCGAGGACTTAGCCTCTGCATATGGTATCATGCTTTACCCAGGCACCCAGCTGCTTGTTGACCAAAACAGATTCTGTGGTTTGGGATGCATTTCAAATGCATTTTGTTACTTGTGTCTTTCTCATTATGCATGTAAGGATTGAGTAGTAGCCCTAAAAAAAAAGCAATCAAGGTTGAACACCCAGCCCTGGGGAATGTGTGGGTATTTTAGTGCATGTTTATGCTCTGACCTGACAGCTTTTGGCGGCTGGGACAGAGTTGTCAGGAGCTCCCAGGAAGCCGGGCTCCACACAGTCACCACCTCCTGAAAGCTGACGGCCAGCAAAGATCCGTCGGCTGAGAAACAGCAGCACTCAGGCACCAGGCCGTGATAGGCTCCCACGAAGTCACACGACCAGGAAGGACCTTCATCTGCTGGCACGTTCAAGAGGGAGGCCGACAGCGAGAGGGTTGGATTAGTGACAAACACAGCAGAATTTGGCTCAAACCCAACATTCAACATGATGTGGTGGACAGTTTCACTGCTGGTAGGATGTACATCATGATTTGGAGTTTAGATGTTTTAGGAAGAATTTAAACTAAAATGTTACACATTTTCAAATTCCAAGGGGTGATTTGGTCTGTTGAGCCTGGTAGTTACATATGATTAAAGGTAATGGATCTATCCATCTTACACTTCCTAAGTATTTGTTTAAAAGGATGACCTATACATTAATCTTATGGCGTTTTTCATTGAGATCAAAGACAAGTGATTGGTAGAGATCTAAATGAAAATGTTAGGTTATTTTTTTTTCAACTATACAGTTACAGGCTGTATTTTGCGGTCATGTTTTGGTGCATTTTTCCAAAGTTATGCTTGAATGTTGGAAAAAAAGCCCCTGAACTGTGGTTAAAGAGAGATTTTCAAAACGGCTTTAGTTACAGTTTAACTGCTCAAACCCTATGAATGATGGCAAATCACACAGAGCACTAACTCAAAGAGCACATAGTTCTTGGAGATGCCCACCAAGAATCAGAAGTGAAAGCACACAATAGAGAAGGATGGTGAGTTAAAAAGAGCACGGTAAATATTACCACACTTTAACAGAACAGCCAAACTCTGCCTTTCGGTAGAGTGCGCGGTCAGAAACTGAGCTGAACTGCTTACCCTCTGTGTGGGCTGGCGCGCCCAGCTGCCAGGCTTTGAAGTGTCCGTCCTTGCTGGTGGAGACCAGCATGGTGGTCTGGCTGTCGGTGGCGTGGCAGAAGCACATGGCTGTAATCCGCGCCTCGTGGGGGGCCGAGATGGTCGTGTTCAGCACAAAACTGCAGGTGATACAGCCGCCATGTTACAGGATTGTGGTTAGAAAAAAGTATAGTATAGTCCAAAGTAGGGCTGCACGATATGAGTAAAATATGCAATAACGTTGCTGAATATTACTTGCGATAAATAAACATTAGTTTAGTGTACTCCGTTCTGCTGCTTTCAGTATTCTGCTAAAATACAACAAATTGCTTGTTGAATTTAAAACAAACGAAAGGAAATCATTTCAAACACTCTTTTATTGAACCTTGAATTAAATATAAAAAGGGACCACTAGAAAAAATGACAGATACATTATAAAGTGCAATTTTATACTGATATTTTATTTCAACTAATTCAAAAAATCTCAATTGTCTTTCGTGATATGTCGCAGCCTTTTGCGATGTGTGTATTGTGCCAGTTGATCTTGTGATGACGATAAAAAAAACGATATATTGTGCAGCCCAAGTCCTAAGCTATTGCTTGAGACATTGCTTTTTGTAATCCAAAATAACCTAATCTTCAACAGTGTGATTCACAAAGCGTAAACACAATCCGTGTCGATGACTGACTGAACCACCAGCATATAAAAATGTCATTTGTGGTTTTAGATGTACCTCTGTGTTTGTTCATCAAATGCCCACAGTTTTAAGTTCAGCTCCAGCTCAGCGTCTTTCTGTTTTCTCTCTTCCACTGTTGCCAGCCAGCTGCCAGAGGCATCGAAGGCCGCCTTGACCACCTCAAACTGCTCCAGGCCGGACTCATGGATGTACTCCTGCTGCACTATGTCCAGCTGTGGGAAACACGGAGGACAACAGACCTCAGAATTTGGTTATTACAGATAATTCACACGAAGGTGACACAACTGGTAAGTGAGCCTGTGGATCAGAACAGATTTGTGGTTGTGTCTTCTGTTTGTAATCGAAATACATTCTCTCCAAGTACTCGTAACCACACTGATGCAATTTCAGGTGCTGTAATGGCATACTGTGTCCATAAAAAGCTTCCAAAAATGATCCACAAACTAACTTGGTCTGGCTTATGTGTGCCATCTTTGGCTCCGTTTTAAAAGCAGAGTGCTTACGTTGTACAGCAGTTTGTCTCTTGGGAGGGAGTAAAACTGCAGGTGGCCTGGTTTCCCGTTCAGCACCAGGGATTTGCTGCGTGGGTCCACCATCATGTCTGTCCTCACACTTTCTCCTGAACCCCGACAAAGCAAAGAAAAGGAAAGGAAAAAAAAGGAGTGAGAATCAATTGCTTCTTTTACGTGCACAGAATAACCTGGCAGACTTAAACCTCGATTTCTCGTTTTGATATGTCATATGAAGAAAGAAAGGTTCGACGCGAGCAGCAAAGAGACACAATTGCTCAGAAATTCCCGAAGGTTCTACAGGATACAATTTGCATCTGCACACACGATACAGAATGATACAACTACAAACCATGCGTTATTTCCATCAAGTTAAAAACTAAGACTAGATTTTTCTGGTTAAATATGACACAAGACTTGCTAACGACGACATTTCATTCTGACACTACAATAATCCTAACGGTGATCAGACCTTTGCATCCGTTCATCACCACCACTAGAGTGAAATTGATGGTGTGCCGACTTTCCGGGCGATTCTAATGCAGCTGGTTACACCTAATTAAAAAAGGGCCAGGGCTTTGTTTGATTTCCTAAATCACTTTTGGTAACGTCTTTGAACACAGCACTGTGATCACCTAGAGTCAAATTTAGTTATTTGAAATTAGATATTAGATATTTTTAAAGATGCTATTTTTCTAAAATGGGCAAGATCATCCTTATAGAAGCCAGACTGCTCTCCAAGAACTGTGAAGGTTATTTATGATGATATGTTTAGGTTTATGAGCCCATACAGCATGTTTATGGTCGATGTACGTGCCGTTGCCACCTACAGTCGGTACTCACCTTTGACCAGGCCCTGAATGACAGCCGACACTTTAACACAACTCTGGATGATCGTAATCTCTGAAACGAGAACAGACAGAAATCAGTTACCACAGCCTTCCCTTCGCACAGAAATCTCGGAATCCACTATTCTGTCTACACATTTTACAGCTGCAGTTGGTGTTGCATTTCTCAACTTTATCAGTCAAGGACACAGATGGGAGCTCTGGGGAGCAAATTGGGCTCTCAAATGTAAAGCCTGCAGGGTTCAAACCAATCAAACCAAGTGGCACTGGCAACCATAGGGCATTAATGATGTAGTAACGCTGCTGGCCACTTGATGCTGCCTTTCTATTACCATCATTTCCCAACCCCTTGTTGTTCCTTCTTTTTTTTCACCAGAGTGCATAATACAGGTTACAGCTCCTTACTGTTGTCACTGTGTGAGGTACAGAACAGTGCTCCGTCGGGCGAAACAGTGATGTGTGTGATGGCCGAACCCAAGCGGGGTAGGAAGTCCCGCTCACTCTCTTGGTTGTATCGCCACTGGACGAGCACCGACTCCATGCCTCCACTCAACAGGTTGGTGCCTGGTAAAACAAAGACAACATAGATACAGAGGCAGAGACAGGGCAGGCGACAGGGAGGTTAAAAGACTTCATCTTTTAAGCAGGACAAAAACTCCAGTTGCCCATCTGAGGTCTTACAGTAGCTTGACTGAGAGGAATACATCTCTCTGAAATAGATGGAGAAAGAGTTAGCAATCATAAGACAGGTAATGACATGGGTGTACCTTCTGGGGTGAAGCACAGCGAGCTGACAGCACTGTGGTGCCAGTGCAAGGTGGAGTATGTGTACTCCTTCTTGTGGTTGAAGTTTCTCCTGAAAGGATGAACAGTAATGTTAGAAGAAAAAAGGATCTACTCCACTACATGTACACACTTTGTAAACACACACACTGCAGAGGCTTAAAAAATGAGAAGAAATGTATGCTTTACCTTGGTTAGTGCAAATTCTGTTTACTTATTTTTGTTTCCCGGTTCCTCAATTACTTATTTACCTTTTGCTTAATTTGTATTTTATTCTTTTCTATATAACATCGGAAAATGATGGATACGTGTTGTGCTGTAGTATGTACATCAACTGAGATTCCAATACAAATATAAATTAAAAAAAAAATCAAAATAAGAAAAAAAGTGGGAAAAATTAAGAAAATACTGCAGGTAAATTGTGACAAAACGATACAAAGTTGGTTTCCCCATCATGCTACTGGAGTGGAGCTGAACGGTGCAGCTATCAGAAAAATGCATGCAACACAAGGGAGCAGCAGATGTTTGGACTAAATAATGTTTGGCGTTATCAAAACACTGCATGTGAGCGCGTATGCTTCAAGTTTGCTTCATGCCGTTATTACTACAACTCACCACAAGCGAATCTTTCCGTCTTCGTGCCCCGTGGCAATGCAGTCATCTTTCGGATGACAGGCGACGCACGTGACTGTGTTCTTGCCTCCCTTCTTGTTGTCTTCTTTGAGGGAAAACCTTTTAACGACCCACACAATGACAGACACGCGGCGTTATAGAACATCCTCTGTGAACATCATCAGGGTTTTATGATTCATGACCTTTGTCACATAGGACACCTTTTCTCTTTTTTTATTACTTATAATATTGCGTTTAATGGTAGAGACGTGTTTTTGTGGCATTTGCAATCTAATGCGGTGAGATGGGTTTTTTTTTTTGTTTACTAGGTTTGAGACTAAATGTTTAAAGTGATTTGATCTCCAATTCTTTTCCAATCTTCAATGAAATACTCCCACCTTCGTAACTCAAGCATCTCACACTGTGGCTCACCTGTAGGACTTCTGCTTCTTGAAGAAGTAGACCTCCAGGTGCAAACCATTAGCTGAAGCAATATATTCCCCCTGTGAGGAAGATAACATTTGGTCATTAACACAGACATGCAAGAAGGCTGACCAAGGATCTGTATTTAAAACCTGTTCTTGAGTAAATACTGGTGTCAACCTGAAGAGGGGTTTTCCAATCATACAGCAAACACTGTACTCAAAAAAAGTTAAATTGTAATGCTATATATGCAATTCTATTTATTTAATTTAGCTCTAATGGCCAAACATGCATCATTTTATTTTGCCACAGCAGAAAAGTGTGATCAAGTCAACAAGCTGTCAGATCAATATCCCTCTGCTACCGCAGCAATCCATGTAGGAAATATCACTTTTGGGAGTGCGACTGTTCCAGATGGTGTGTTGGGGACAGCAGTGGTGGTGGTGTACGTACCCCTCTGCCGAAGACGATGGCTGCTGGGTTGGAGCTGACGTCGCTGAGCACAGCAGAAAGCTCTCGGGCCTCCACCAGCTGATCTCCGCTCTGTGGAAGATCTACCGCAACCAGCTGGAATAAATCTGCACACACACACATACACACACACACACACATCAGCCTACCACACCTTCTTACCCAAATTCTACTCCACACATGTTAAAGCCCTCGTGAGAATGATGTGACTAGCCTAGTGTAGTGGAAGCATAAAAAAAAACAAACAGACACTGTAAAAGACAGTATTACACATGGATACCCCAATGCACACCCTGGTCTGACTTGCCACAAATAAGTATTCTACACAAAGAAGCTTTACCACATCTCAGTATTGCAAATTCAGGTGAGATTTATTCAGAAGTTTTGATTTATTACCACTATAAGCAACAAAACCACTGCTTCACATTTGAATAACATGGTGCTGTAAGTAGTAGTGTGAAGCTGTATAAAGACAGCTAGCATTCCAGCTAGCCTGGTTCTGCAGTGTGATACCATTTCAGAATTATTATTGATCACTCTCCTCTTGGTTTCATGTAGTGGAATGACGAAGTGCATGGTACTATTTGCCAAGGTTTTGGGTTTAGACTGAAGTCACATTTGCCAAAGCACACAGGGCGTCTAATGGATGCTGAAACACTTGTTGACCACGTTTCGAAAAGATGTCAAACCTACCAGATCTTTTGTCACTGAGCATGGGAGTAACGATAAAGATGACCCCTTCATGGTTTGCAGATGCACAGATGGAGTAAACCGGGCATCCAATGACGTAAGTCTGGAAGAGATCACACAGCTGTGACACGTGGCTGCCAGACATCAGAGAAAACGCAACACAGCCTCTGTCGCAAAGCGATCTCAACCCACTAGTCTAACGAGTCCTTGTGCATCAAGTCAAACTGCTATGGCCGGCTTTCCTCACTAAGCAGGAGGGTACAAATATACAGGTAGAACTGTGACACACGCTCACTAACCAACATGTACACCTTGCTCCCTCTGCTGATGCATTAACCTATTTACTGTAAGTGCATACGGTCCAAAAAACAATCAACAATGTGCTATCAAACAGATAGTAGCCAAACCAAAATAATGACTGCAATGACACTGACTGCAAAGACTGGAGCAAAAACAATACAAGAATCAAGCTGTACCTTAATAAGGATGCCATCTGTGTAGTCCCACAGTCTGACAGTGCCATCTGCTGAGCAAGAGTAGACCTGCAACAAAAAAAACGGAATGCATTGTCACAGGAAAAGAAGTTAAATGTAACAATAAAATCCTATGAACAGCAACTCCCTTTATCCTATTTCAGTGATGTATGTAGCAACTAAGAGGCATAACTTGGCCCCTGATATTTGCCAGGTGCAATCAATCATCATGCAATCACATGCCTAAACATATAAAGTGCAAAACAGCTAAAAAAGTTCCACAGCAACAGTTTTACACTTCTATTGGCTGTTCTTCACATGCAGAGAGAAGAGATGCATGAAGAGGTCTCACTCTACTTCAAATCCTGGCATTTTTTTGCATTCCACCCCCTGCAGCTTTCAAATATAATTTAATGCTTTAAAAATGCTTAATTAGAGATTTTTTTTTACCCCAAACGCAGAAAAATAAATCAATCTCTACTCCATGTTACAGCACAATCCATCAATCCAGGATTTGCTGGGGTTTGGAGATATTGGCATTTATGAATATGTGGCCGATCTCCATCAAATAGATTTTAAGTGCACTTGATTTGTGGTGCTCAGAGTGCCAAAAACGGACATAAAAAAAACAGCTGCTTCTCCTTCTAAATATTATGACAGTTATTAATCACATAAACGTATATAAGCAACAGTGCCTTTCTGCATGGGGTTTTGGGCTATTGCTCAGACAAAGCAAAGACGTCACCTTCGGATCTAGGGAATTGTGACTAGACTTCTCTGACATTAATGAACGTTTGGATTCATTGTCAACAAAAACAAAAACGAATGTGCTTGTTTAGAAGTCATCACTAAACTGGAGAGGGACTGACAAGTAAGTTGTATTCATAATGAACAGATACGATTCAGGAAGCCACCCTGGCCCTTTAAATCAAATACATTACAATACACATGCAGTAACGTTATACTGTGAGCAGTTACTACTCACATACTGTGAGAGTAGCTAGCTACTATTTAAGTAAGTTAGAGCTGTACTCCTTCCATCGCCGTTAACAAACTGCGTGGTGAGTCGAGTGTACCTGCAGGTGGTTGGAGGGTTTGAGCAGCACACCCGTTACCAGGCCGGTGTGTCCCCGCAGGTCGTGGATACACTCCTCTGTGGAGGTGCTGAACACCTTCACGCACTCTCCCGAGGCGCATAGCAGATACCTGGAGCATCACAACCACAGCTTTTACAAAACCACTTAGTTTACGGGGCAAAAGACTTCAACAGTTTAATGGTTTAATGGTATGTGTGCGTCATTGAATTTGCCGTAACAGATAATTGCCAGTGTGTCGGTGAGACTAGCTAGTGGTACTTTGTAAACAGCAGCAGCAAATATCAACAGTTAGTTAGCAGCTAATATTGCTAATGCTAACGGCTAGCACCGGCTTCGGCTCTCTGGCTAATAAAAACTTGTACAACCGCGAGAATCTCTTCCACCAAATATTAATCATTATCGGACTGAAAACACACGCTCACCTTGAGTCATGGGTTATGACAGGCTCCCTGAAGTTTATTTTACTGCCACCTCGGTGAACCACGCGGATATCCCCGTGTTCAACCATGTTTTTACTAATGTCAACTTTCACCTCTGACCGCTTCTTCTTCTTTGTGGTTGTTCACCGGCTGGCGAGACTGTTTCTAGCTGCTTTACTGCCACCTGCTGGACTGGAGTGTAAGCAATTTAGTTATCTCTGCTTATCGTGTCTTAAGTATTGCTAAGTGCAGAACACATTTAGACCAAGAGGAGAAACAGTTTCCAGTAAAACCCGTCGAGTTGATAGAGTCACCTAGATTCTAGGTGACCAGATTTCTGAGACAAAATCCGGGGACATTTTCAGCTCAGAAGCGTAAATACCTCCAAAATAGGTAATGTTTTTATCTTTGTAAAACTTAAAACAGGGACACTGCCCCACACTAGACCTATAGCTGCAATGGGGCACAATCCTCCCTAGGGGGGTCCATGGGCATGCTCCCCTGTAAGAAAATGTTGTCTATTTTAACATTTTGCATCAATCTGGTGCACTTTGAAAAGAAATTCAGAGGTTAGACTTGATTATTCTTATCTATGGATGGAAATATTTGTGCTGTAGCCTGAACTATTTTGCACTTCAGAATTTTAACCATGCACACACAGGTGGAATAGTTTTTTTCTTCATATTTTTGCATTAATGTCACTAGGAAGCATACCAGTAGAAATATATATTCATATTTGTAAGTGGGATGTTCTGGAATCTGGCAATATAATAACCATTATGGAGGGATACACTGGCTAAGCAATTAACAAAAATGTCTGTGCTGACATAAATAGTTTACATGAGAATACATTATAATTTGTACCCAAAGTTGGAGACCATGTAGAAATGTTGTTGCAATTTCAAAACCGGATTACCCGGGAACCACTTCGATGCCTGTGTTGAGTGAAGAGTTTGTGAGATATTTCACAGAGAGTAATGGGTGTGCAGAGATTTATGCAGAATGCAAATATGATAACATTTCATGTAAGTTCAGTGTTCATTTTCTCACAAACCATTTGTCACAGCAAGGGGGTTAACACTTTTACATCCACTATATCCATGTCATATTCTCATTAGGGGCTGAGCCCCCCTAAAGGTCTGATCCTAGAATCGCCCCTGCTGCTACTTCATACTTGTACTCCACTATACAACTCAGAGGGAAATGTTGTAATGTTTACTGCCCTACATTTATCTGACAGCTTTTGCTTTATTGCTTCACGCTGGGCTTGTTTCTGCAACAGCTCATTGAGTATCGGATACAATTAAAACTATTGAGGAAGTATTTTCCTTTGACATTGGTCCAGTATTAAACGAGGTCTCTGCAGTCAGCAACGGCGAAACAAGCTACAGTGTACAGTAAATTAATAGCACAATTGTCCAGCTTGTATTTACGTTCATAGAAGTGCTCATTTTGCCACTGACTGGCTCAGATTAATATTCTAAATGTCTGACAACATTATGGAAAGGATTTCTAAGTAGGTCGGCCTATCTGTTAAAGAGCAAGATACTTTTTTTAAACATAAAAAGTCCGCGAAATTGCGTTCGCTAAACCCACCAGACCATACGATGTAGGCTAATACTATGTAAATAAACAGTAGTTTTAGCATCGTAAAATATGGGCATCTGAGCTCTGAGTAGCGCTTGCTCTGGCTGTCTGGCTGAGCCTGCGCGTGTAGGGTGCCCGACTATATGTTTGGTCAATGTTTTCTTTCTTTCATTCTAATCGGGTCTGTCAGTCACAGTGAAAACCCATTGTGAAAACCGGGGACATTTCCTGGGACAGCTCCAGCCGGGGACAGGTCACCGAAACCGGGGACTCTTCCCCTGGTCACCCTAACCTAGAATCACCTTTCGGGATGTTTAATAACTTCAGGAATGAAGTTCAGTCAACCCATGCTAGCTTTCGTAAATAGTTAATTAAATAAAAGTGTTATTGTTTGGACTACTATATCCGTATATCACCTAATTTTTTCCGTTGCACGTTTGTGACGTATGGTCGTATTGTCCGTAAAAGGTTACCTCCATAGATATAGAACAATTGGTTTCTATATCTATGGTTACCTCTCTCACCACACACAAATATATGTGTGTGTGTGTGTGTGTGTGTTTGGATGGGCGGATGTCGTGATGAATACAGCCAATAGACAGTAACAGGGTACAGCCCCTGAGAGGTAATGAGGTCGCTTCCTGAACATTAAAAAACGAAAGTCATAGAGAGAAACAAGTGCACATGGTAACGGAGACAGACGGAAAAGCAACGCAGAAACAGCACAGGTAACACACAGAAAAATAGCGCTGAACTGTAATCATTATTACAATATTATGTGTAGAAAATATCATAACAATCATAGACAAAAAATAAGATAGCCTATTTTACTTTTTTCCCCTCCATTTTAAGCATGGTGATTCTCTCATTGTCTGTGTGTGTGTGTGTGTGTGTGTGTGTGTGTGTGTGTGTGTGTGTGTGTGTGTGTGTGTGTGTGTGTGTGTGTTTTGTGGTGTCTGAATGCAGGCAGCATGACCCAGTGGAAGCAGATTCAGCAGCTGGAGAACAGACTCCTGGAACATGTGGACTACCTGTATGATGATAACTTCCCCATGGACATCCGCCAGGGTCTGTCCAGCTGGATCGAGTCTCAGGATTGGTGAGTAGTGTGTGTGTGTGTGTCTGAATAAAAAAACCCATCTTAAGCACCAAACAGCAGACAGACAGGGTTAGTGACTAGCTGGTGAATAGGGCTGGATATTACTAATGATTTCCCGAAATGATTCGATTCCAATTCACATGGTCCCGATTCGATTACATTTCCGATTTTATTCTATATCAATTAGTTTAGGGAAATTTCAATTACAATACCAATTTTGCTTGGATATAAAATAGATTCTTAGAGAATGATGTTTCTGTGTAAACAGGTCATTCCTGCTAACACTCATACCAACATTTTGCTGGAAAAAAAAGCAATATTGCCCTCTACACACTTATATGTTAGCAGTCGCATATATGCAAGCATCTGCACTAGGGGTGGAAGATATATCGACTCAATATCGTTATCGCAATATATCGAAAGTGTCACAATAAGTATGCAATATTTAGTTTATTTTGTGGAGCGCTGTGTCCCGTCCGTTGGCTGTGTGGCTTAGTTGTGTTTGATTTAGAGCCCGCTTGAAACGCTGTAATAATCATGTTTCATTGGCCAGTTACCGTGGTTACCGTGCCACTCGCACATGTTAGTGCACGTCAGCGCACGGGTCCACTATGTGACAAACCCTATGGAGCGTACCACGTGTTTGCATATTTCAACACAGTGACAGTGTAAGTGAAGAAATAGATAGAGACAACAAAACGGAACGAATCAGAGAAGAGAAAGAAAAGTTGTGTCCTGTTCTCTTTATTTATATATTTTATACTGTCCAACCAGTAGAACATGTCCTGTTCTCTTTATTTATATATTTTATACTGTCCAACCAGTAGAACATGTCCTGTTCTCTTTATTTATATATTTTATACTGTCCAACCAGTAAAACATGTCCTGTTCTCTTTATTTATATATTTTATACTGTCCAACCAGTAGAACATGTCCTGTTCTCTTTATTTATATATTTTATACTGTCCAACCAGTAAAACATGTCCTGTTCTGTAGACATGGTCCTTATTTATTTATTCAGGTTGGACCAGTCCAATATGACTGTCAGTTGAAATAAACCTTGTGTTGTAAGAAGACTTGTTTAATCTGTTATAAATCTATTTTGATGCATTTTCCCATAACTTTTGTAATTTCACATATGTTTAAAAATATCTAAATTAATATCGATATCGCAATATTCATAATCGATATCGCAATATCACATTTTGTCAATATCGTGCAACCCTAATCTGCACCAAACACTTTGCACGCTAGTAGAAACATGTCAGGCTTCATTACAAACCATCACAGAGCAACCAACTGGGTTCAGTTGACTATTACCTCCTTTCATGATCTCTGCGTCAGGAAGTCATAGCCTACATTATCATACAGTTACCTTTGAGAAGCAATTAGCAGTTAGTATTGTATGGGGAGTTGTGCTGACAAAGTGTAACTGAAAAGTAATAGCACAACCAGAATTACTTTATTTGGGTCTACCTTTTCTGTTTTACAAGCATAACATCAGCTACCTTCTTCTTCTTCATGGGTTCTGCTGCAAATGTCCTAAACATCACACACACAAACGTCTGTTTTTCAGGGAGATCGCAGCTAACGACGAGTCAATGGCGGCGGTGCTGTTCACCAACCTACTGTCCCAGTTGGATAGGGTGCGCTTACAGGAGCAGAACTTCCTACAAAGACACAACATGAAAATCATTCAACAGCAGCTACAGGTGCGTCACCATCCTTTAACCCACATGTGTCAAACTCAAGGCCCGCGAGCCAAATCCGGCCCCTCACACATTCTGATCCGGTCCGCATATCAGTTTAGGTTCACAATACATTTTGGCCCACCTAGTTGTGCGCCAAAGCAAAAACATGGGAAACTGTTTTTCAACTTGCAATTACGTGACACTCAGAATTTGGCAAATTTGCCGACTTTGAGACTCAGAAATTCCCACAGAACCAGAGAGTTTGCATATACTTGCTGTGAAAGAGCTTGTTGTGAGTCAGCTGTGTGGTAGCCCTCTTAGAAAATGTAATCATTGTTTTTGCTTGATTTGCTAAATTCTAGGATGGCTTCGGAACTTTTTTGTTGACTTTTTCAGGGCTTTATGTGGACCAAACTGTAAGTGAGAAGACTATTTGAGACATGCAATAACTGAGTCAAAGATATTTGACTTTTTCGATGAAATAAAAGCATGTCAATAAACTATACATGTCTGGCCCTTGATGTGATTCTCTTTTTCCAGTGTGGCCCTTAGTGAAATTGAGTTTGACACCCCTGCTTTAACCCTAACCTGATATTTTCAACAGAGACTTTATTTTGTGATGAATTCTAACCAACACTTTTTTAAAAGTTGCTCTACTTCCTATAGTACTTGCACTATGCAATCATTTTGTTAACTTGTGTTTCACTGTACTTTGTATTTGTCTCTATACTTTAATTGGGGGAAATCAGACTCTTCTAAAATCTAAACTTCATTTTCATAGTGCTCATACAGTACTTCATGAATGGCATAAGCAATTTTCACCATAACATATACTACTAGAAATAGCAGTGTATCTAGACAGACAGAAGCATCAAAGAGTAAACAAAGGAAGTGCTGTTGCAATAACAAAGGTGGCATCAAAACTGTATGAGAGAGATATCACTGCACAATAGGTCCTTTTTAGCTGACATGTATCATTACAAAGGTTGTAGGGGGGAAGAACCTCTGATGCTAAACAACTGGTGAGACTGGTGGTCTAAATTGATCCGTGTGGAGGATAAAGATCCAGATGTGGTTCTTTCAAAATTGCTTTTAAAAAGGTTACAAAATGGGACGCAGGCAAAAGGTACAGCAGGGAGAACAAGCATGGTTAAAAGCATGAAATACAACAATTTAGAGGATAACTGACAGAATAATGAATGGCAGGGAAAGGTAAACCAAAATGAAAAATGGTTTTGTCAAGGCAAGATGGGACCTTTTACAAGGTCCCATCTTGTAAAAGGTGAGATTTCCATGACTTTTTTTTATAAAGCAGGTCGAGGTGCTTCATTGTGATGTCACAACTAAACCATATATATATATATATATATGTAGGAAGTGCTGCTACAGTGCTGTTACAGTTCTTCCCCGGCTGCAATGATGGTGACCAAATGCTGACCAATCAGAGCAGACTGGGCTTTTTTAGTAGGGCTGAAATAGGGCTGGGCGATATGGAGAAAATCAAATATCACGATATTTTTTACCAAATACCTCGATATCAATACCGCAACGATATTGTAGTGTTGACTATCGGTGCTTTCACAAAATATTTACACAATGAGATTTTTGATAAATAATCATCAGTAATGTGGATATAATGACTTAGTGGGTAAAGGCAAATAATAGAACAGTTACAACAGTCTGGTAAGTTTAGAAAATGACATTACTTTACTGTAATGCAGCCTTTAAAACCAGGAAAAGACAATACTTATGCCATATCACGATATTATGATATCCAAAATCTAAGACGATATCTAGTCTCATATCACGATATCGATATAATATCGATATATTGCCCAGCTCTAGGCTGAAAGACACAGGCGCTAAAACGGAGCGTTTCAGACAGAGGGGGAATACAGGTATATTCAGACAGACGGTATGAGAAAAATTATAGCATGTAGGTTTGGGTACCGTTTGGATTTTTACGATTCCGATGCTAAACTGGTACTTTTAAAACGATTCCTAACCGATTCCTAAACCGATTCTTGAAAAACTGAAAAATGACATCAAAGAAAGGCTCTTTTTATGGAGTTTTTTTTAAATTAAAAATTATTTAAATTTAACAATACATTTTACATTTATTTTCTGCAAAAATAAATGTTGTTAAGTTGGTATGCCAACCAGCTTCAAACTTTAGCAGTTCTTTTGCAGAAAAATGACCATATTTGCCTTCTCTGGCTCTGAGTTATGGCATGTCCTGCACAGGAGAAACCTCTCTTAGATGGTGTCCAAGAGGCCTGGACACACAGGGAGGCGGTAGACTACGGAGAAAGTGTGATATTTTTACGTCCGTTTCGGAGCGTGTACAAAAAGTCGTCTATCAGCTGTGATTGTAGAGTGCAGGGGAATAGTGCGGACACGCGCTTCACACTGCAAGCAGGCACGTGCGCCACAGGGAGAAAGAAAAAAGAGTCTGCCACTCTCCGGAGCGACAGAGGGAAAATATTTCAGTCGGAACCGAAATTTGCGTTCTAATCCAGTCCGAATACTACCGCTTGTGTAAGACCCAGTTCCATAGTGGAACCAGGTTTCGGTACCCAACCCTAATAGCATGTAAACATACAAAAACCAAAATACAAGTATGAACCTGATAATGAGCATGATGTGGGACCTTTACATTTCTGCAGATCCCTGATGTTTGCAATGTTTTCGGGGAAGGAAAGGCAAAAGCCCTAGAACAATTTTAGTGTATCTAGTCTGTTCTGTATACCCACATCTACTTACAGTACATTAGCTTGTATGCCTGTATAGACATCTGCCTACATTACAGTAGTCTTCAGTCTGATCATTGTTTTCATCATAACAAGATCAAACTTTTTCATTTCAAACATGTAATTATCTCAGCCCAACTTTTCTTTTTTTGTTTACATAAAATGCCCAACACTTGCTCTCGTGCTTCACGGTGGAACTAAAGGTCAGCCACACACTGACAGTTGACTGACAGTCAAATCTAAAACATCTGTAATAAGGAGAAGTATGTGTACTAGAGGCGAGAGGGAAGTCGAAGAAAAAGGCACGTTGAATGTGTAGCTGTTTTTGTGTTGTTTTTCTGCGTTATCTGAGAGCAGCGACTGTTTCTACTGTTCACTGACTCAAATGTCAAAGGAAGGGGCCATGCAACTACTGATATGACTATTTGGCATTTTACACAACATTAAATTTTACAAGTGATGTACTTACAGCTTGCTTAAATACTTGTACTGAGTACAAAAGTTATGTGTTAAGGGAAAGAAGACTTCCCATGTCACTTTCTTTAATGTTTTCATGTGGTGGAGGTAATCTCTCGGTGAGCTCACAGGAGTGCAGAGTTTGGTCCAGGCGCCTTACAGGATGTTGTGGTCAGAGCTCAGCGACGTCATGAGCCTCAGCACATATTTTATTCTGGAAAAGACTATACCTTTGCAGAACAAACCCATGAGGCTCATACCGCTGTTTCCTGTGTGTCTGAATGTGTGTGTGTGTGTGTGTGTGTGTGTGTCAGAGTCAATACTTTTCAGAGGAAGCAGTTACTCCGATGCGCTATAGTCGAGGGTGTTTGAGAGTTGTTGTTGTTATTGTGCGATGTGTATGAGTGAAGTTTATATCACAATTCAAACTAGGGCTGGGCAATGTATCAATATTATATCGATGTTGTGATTGTTTTGAACATCGTAATATGACATAAGTGTTGTCTTTTCCTGGTTTTAAAGGCTGAATGACAGTTAATTGATTCCATTTTCTGAACTGACTAGACTGTTCTAGCTGTTCTGTTATTTGCCTTTAACCACTTAGTCACTGTATCCACATTACTGATGAATATTTTCCCCACATCACCCAGCTCTAATTTAAACCGTAGTTGTGTTTGAGTCTCTCTTCTATTTGGTTTTCTTATCACCCACATTCAAGCATAATATTCCTCAGGAAAACCCCACTGATGCATGTAACATTAAAAAAAAATGCACTAATGTTGCACTTACGTGTCTTACTACTTTGTAGTTTGGCTTATTTGTAGCTAATGTATATGTGATTCTTGGTGTTCTGAGTTTGTACCTTCATGGTTGAATGAACTTATCGGAAGTCGCTTTGGATTAAACCGTCAGCTAACTGAAATGGAATGCAATAATGAAATGTTTGATCTTTTACTGATGCTTATCAGAAATATGTAGAAAGACAATGTCTGCACGCTGCCGCTTTGGCTGACAGTTGGTCTCTGAGATGTGTATTGGGTAAACACTGCAGCAGTAAGAGGGAAGCACCAAAGCTGCTAAATAATGCAGGTCTGCTTAAAGAGAAGTGAGCTTGTGGATGGCATCTAGAAACTGAACCCAACTAATTTGCTGCTGGCCGCTGCTAAATGGCATCAGTGTTACTGTAACCAAAGAGTGTGTAGGTGTGTGTTGATGCATCGTCAGTCATCATTCTGGCAATGATGCTGATGCACTAAAACTAAGTCACACCTGGAGGCGAGAGAAAGTTTCCTCTTCCCACAGCAGAATTTTCCGTACTTTTCTAAGTGCGTTTTGAATGGGCTGATGAGCAAAACAACACCACAATCTTTGTCTAAATCTCAAGCACAACATGAGAATCTTGTGGTAGAAGCAGCGGTGTAGACAGGAGGGTGGCTGAGGGAAAGTTTGTGTTTGCTCTATATTTTAGATACACTGAAGGAACATAAGGCATTGCTGCACTCCAGAGGTGATGAATCTTTAACAATTGGAAACAGTAAAATATCACTCAGAAGGAATGTAAACAAATGTCAGCTGATTAACATACATGAAAGAAACAATTATTTCCCACAATTTGCCACCTTAGCTTATTGAAGAAAGAATAAGCTGAAGCCAAGGCTTATTTTTGCCTATCCTATAATCCCCATAGAATCACCCAGATAACCCTGATGATGTCATAGCGATGTCATCAGGGTTTTCTCAGCTTGGAAAGTAGTAACAGGACACTGTGTTACAGAC